>NC_137628.1:33037754-33575254 GCF_963383615.2 Lipophrys pholis
ACCTTTCCTAACTCCTTTACGAAGCCTCCTAACACCTTTCCTTAACTCCTTTAGGAAGCCCCCTAACACCTTTCACTAACTCCTTTAGGAAGCCTCCTAACACCTTTCATTAACTCCTTTCTTTAGGACGCCTCCTAACACCTTTCCTAACTCCTTTAGCAAGCCCCCTAACACCTTTCCTTAACTTCTTTAGGAAGCCTCCTAACACCTTTCCTTAACTCCTTTAGGAAGCCTCCTAACACCTTTCATTAACTCCTTTCTTTAGGACGCCTCCTAACACCTTTCCTAACTCCTTTAGCAAGCCCCCTAACACCTTTCCTTAACTCCTTTAGGAAGCCTCCTAACACCTTTCACTAACTCCTTTAGGAAGCCTCCTAACACCTTTCACTAACTCCTTTAGGAAGCCTCCTAACACCTTTCCTAACTCCTTTAGGAAGCCTCCTAACACCTTTCACTAACTCCTTTAGGAAGCCTCCTAACACCTAACACTCCATGACGTCATCCACAGTGTTAAGTTAAAGTGGATAGGAAAGGAGAAAGGAGGGATTATTAGGAAGCACCTGTTGACTCCTGCTCGTAGACGTCTATATAAAGAAAACGCCGCCTCGTGTGGACGATCGGTGCGTTTAAGTGAACCGGCGTTCTGGTGTGAACGGCCCCTCAGTCTCTCCCTCTCTCCCTCTACCTCTCTCAGCTTTTCTGTCTCTCCCTCTCTCCCTCTACCGCTCTCAGCTTCTCTGTCTCTCCCTCTCTCCCTCTACCTCTCTCAGGTTCTCTGTCTCTACCTCTCTCCCTCTACCGCTCTCAGCTTCTCCCTCTCTCCCTCTACCGCTCTCAGCTTTTCTGTCTCTCCCTCTCTCCCTCTACCTCTCTCAGCTTCTCTGTCTCTACCTCTCTCAGCTTCTCTGTCTCTACCTCTCTCCCTCTACCTCTCTCAGCTTCTCTGTCTCTACCTCTCTCCCTCTACCGCTCTCAGCTTCTCTGTCTCTCCCTCTCTCCCTCTACCGCTCTCAGCTTCTCTGTCTCTCCCTCTCTCCCTCTACCTCTCTCAGCTTCTCTGTCTCTACCTCTCTCCCTCTACCTCTCTCAGCTTCTCTGTCTCTACCTCTCTCAGCTTCTCTGTCTCTCCCTCTCTCCCTCTACCGCTCTCAGCTTCTCTGTCTCTCCCTCTACCTCTCTGTTCTGTCAGCCTCTTTCCTCTTCTGTCTGTTTTGTTAACCCGCCAGGAAAACCAAAATCTAAGACTCTTTTATTTTAGGACGAGCCCCTCTGGTTCTTCTGTCCTGCTGTCCAGCCGTGTTCCTGGCTTTGTTGATTCAAGAGTTGAACCGGGCTGCCATGTTGTCCATGTGCTCCTGCAGAGGAGAACCGTCCTGTGGATCACTGCCAGAGGCAAAGCCACGACTGTGACATTCCTGAAAGAGCTCAGTGCTTCTACACGGGAGGCTCGGCCTACATCTGCTCCTGCAGACGGGGCTTTGTGGGTGACGGCCGGACGTGTCAGGGTGAGTTCACACAATCACTCCACCGGCGGCGTGTTGAGGACGTCTGCAGACCTTGTGCCAAGTCAAGGCCCAGCCTGTCTGTTATGGCTCGTGTTTAGTAGAGCAGGTTCATAATGTTTCTCTCTGCTAAAGGTCTCACCAGACCAAAGGCTCCTCAATGTTTACATCCATTACACTTTATTTGTTTGGATTTGATCAGTTCATGTAAAGATTCATTGCTCTGTTCTTCACATCGTGCTGAACTCGCTGTGGTAGACACTGAGGCCTCAGTCTAAAACACAGAATTCAGTTATTCTCCATCTAAAAAAGGATTTTTTTTGTCTTGAGAATTAGATATGTCAAATATTTTCTGAAATATTGAGTCGAACTTTTCAAAATGATCCAAAATAAATGCCAACAGAAACATGAAGTAATCGAACTCGCAACTAAAAGGTTAAAATCCTCAACATGGTTGAATACTTGGACTGAAGTTATTCCGAAGATCTCCTCAGACACAATGCCACGGAAATACAGTTCAGTACAGTTTGTCTCATTTTTGTCCCCAATGACTGACCAGAGTTTATTTTTTCATTCTTTTTTGAGCTTTTTGAAATAAACTAACATTTAAGTTCTACTCTTGCTCACTGTGTCTACGTGTTCAGTCACAAGCTCATTTTGAATTTGACAAGAGCAACAAGTCTCAAAAAACCTGGACTGGACCAGGACCAGGCCAACAGTGAAGGGAAAAAGATCCGGTTTATTACAACGGAGTACACGAAACTATCAGATGATCGTATGACTGAGAAGTGAAACCTGCAGATTGAAGAGGAGACAAAGCACTCAGCTTGTTCCCAGCAGGCAGTTTAAAAGTACCCCTGCTAGTATGAAGTCACATTAGTACAGATGATCGTTCTGAAGCAGCTCTGTGACAACATGTGGCTCTACAGCCTCCCTCTAGTGGCTCAATAGCACCAGTAGTGGATTTGTTGATTTAATTTGAAATCAAACATGTATGTGGGAACAACAACAAAACAACAAGAAGAAACAAAGAAAACAGCAAAGCAAGCAACAAAGAAGTAAGAGATAAGTAACTGGATAAAAAATGACCTGAGGAATCCCACAAGGAGCAGGAAGAAGCAAAGCGTACTGACTCCTCCCCCTCAAGCCTTCAGAGACATTTCACCTTTTTTAAACTTCAATTAGAAAAGGTCAATATTTTGCTTTTAACTGAAGCTGGTATTTGCTGAGTTTCTGTCTCATGATGGAGAGCTATAGATAGATAGATAGATAGATAGATAGATAGATAGATAGATAGATGGATGTTTGTTAAAGGTTTTGTGCTGATGTGCTCCATGTTTACCTGGAGAGGTGGGACACACACACACACACACACACAGGATATTTACAGTCACACACTCACATTCAGCATGTTAAGGTCGCCACTGAGCCTCATGTGCATGTTTCTGCCAGAGGAATCCAGAGTTCCTGGAGAAATGACTGATTATGTAATGATGAAAATGTCCTATTTATATTATCATTTTACACACTGTCCCAACCTCTACATGTTGTTAATAAAAACAAAATGGAATTGTTTTGTCCTTTGACATTCTGTGTTGAAGGACATTGTCTTTAGACCTGATGTGGAGGTGTGGAACATCCACTCTGCCCTCATTCCCTCCAGCCACAGCAGGATGTCCTGATGTCCTTCAGCCTCTCATTTATCATTTGTTACCTAATACAGTTCAGACGTGGTGAGGACAGTGACCGTGTCTTTTCACAACTGTGATAAAGACCTTCAGCTTCCAGTGGAGGCAGATTAAACTCTTCCTTTGCTGTTGAAGAGAAAACCAATGTTTTCCTGCTCCTCCTCCCTTTTCTGCTCATTCCTGAGTAACAGAAAAGTAAACTGGAATTCCTTTAATTAGTTTACATCAAGTCATGGGCCAAAAGGAGGAGGAGAGCGGTCCAGGACTGGCCCCTGGGCCAGGAGTTTGGAACCCCTGAGTTAACTTCTCAGCCGACTGTTACCAGTCACCCTCTGCTGAACATGCAGATTTCTCAGCACGCCTGTCACGGAGTGTGGTGGAGCCGGAAGCAGACTCAAGCGTTTATTGTAGAATTAACTGTCCAGGGGGTGAAAGTCCAAACGAGCAGAGTCGAAAAACCAAAGAAGCAGAGAGCACCCAGAGGACGCTGGGGAGGACAACAACGACACAGACAACAGAGACAGGGAGGCTTGAATACATCGGTGAAACTCATAATGACACAGAAAGGCACTCAGAGCAAGAACACAACTGGAAAATAGGAAAAGTAAAGTGAGACACAGGCAGATGCAGACGGAGGCCTGACAGTCTTCACCTCCTTTTCTGTGGAAAAAAACTGATGATTCTTTTGAAGTGTCACTTTGGGAAACTAAAGAGTTTTAAATGATTGAATTACAAAATAAAAGCACCATTTATATGCACAATTACATGGTCTGGTAGATTGTACTGCTAATATATTCGGAACACTTACCAGAGTTGGAAAGAGTACTAAAATATTCTACTCAAGTACAAATCAAATTACCAGTCTAAAAAATGACTCAAGTAAAAGTGAAAAAAAAGTAGCCCATATAAAATGCACTCAGAGTAAAATTTACTTTTTTGACAGCAGGATAATTGTCTCTCCTGGGGAGCGCAAGAAAGGCAATAGATATTTTTATTGTTGTCGCATTCATACAAAGCAGCAAACAAGAACATTATTACAAAAAACATTTACAGTAAAAGGAATGGGCTGAAGGCTGTGGGGGTTTTTATTGCCGATCCTGTCCCATCAAAGGATTACTACAAACAAAGATCAGTAATCAAATACAAAACTAAGTAACAGTTTAATTAGAAATCACTTTTTAGATAATAAGTAAATATCAAATTAACAATTTACAGCATAACCTTTAATTAGTTTACATCACAGAGAATTCCACCTTTTCAGTTCATCATTAAGTCTGTCCCAAAACCTCCGTCCCAAAACTAACACACATCTATATTTAACATTTGTTCTTACTTTACAGGTTTTAAACATTAACACACACCCCTTAAATTAGAAATGGCCTTTCATTGAATAAATATGTTTTGAATACCATCTGGAATGCAATTATTCAACACATGGAACATCAGTTCTTATGTTTTTATTAAATAATATCAAGAAATTTTAATGTGGATGATTGTATGAAAAGTTGATTTGGATTTAAATGTAGAGGTATTAATTCTTAATGAAAGGAACAACTTTACAAATTAAATTGCCATGGCAGTGAAGCTGTGAATCTAGAACTGAAAATGTTTGACGGTCACAAGCTGTGACTTTTCCTAAAAGACCCAAAGAAGACCAACCTGTACTGTCCGGTACCATCTCCTTGTTTTTAAGACTAAACTGGGGCATGTCTTGATATGAAACTTTGCTCTACCTGTCAAATAATAGTGCAGCGATTGCTGAGCCGATAGGAAGGACTGAACCGTTGTGCTGCAATGCACCATGGGAGTCTGGGTTGTTGGGACTGTAAATGCTGTTATTGTGAGTTATATTAGTCTTATAGTGTTAATGATTGTGTTTTGTTGTGTTTTTGTGGGTTATTTAGTCCAGTTAGTTAGTTGGTTTAGTAGTTTAGTAATTATTATGTTGCAACCAGGAGTGAAAAGTGTTGTGTGTTTAATCTCCTCCTGCCGCTGTCTTTCCCTCTGGATGTTAAAATAAAAGTCTATCATGGAGAGATGGTATTAATGGAAGAATTTGATCTCAGATGTAGTTCTTTCATTTTGTTTGACACATAAGTTCACCCAGATACTAGTTTTACATTTGTTTTCAGTAAAGTATATGATAGAAGATGTAGAGTCCTACATTACTTATGTATAAACATACTTCAGTAAATGCTAAAGTACTGTACTATACTTTCAAAACAACTCACAAAAGTACAAGTACACAAAAAACTATGTCAATTACAGTAATGTTATTGTCATTGTCATAAAAACAATGAAATGTTGGTCAGTCTTGGAGCAGCAGAGAAATACACAAATAATCCTCCCCACCGTAAACTGTCCACGTTTCA
This sequence comes from Lipophrys pholis, assembly GCF_963383615.2. Classification (NCBI taxonomy): domain Eukaryota; kingdom Metazoa; phylum Chordata; class Actinopteri; order Blenniiformes; family Blenniidae; genus Lipophrys; species Lipophrys pholis. The sequence continues at coordinate 33,043,317 of NC_137628.1, forward strand.
AAAATATATTAATGATTTGGTTAAACTCGAAAGTTTAGTGATGTATACAAAGTTAGACCATGACAATAAACGTGTGTGTGTGTATGTGTGTGTAGATGTGGATGAGTGTGAGCAGGGTGGGTGCCACCCCGATGCGTTCTGCTCCAACACACAGGGCTCCTACAGCTGCCAGTGTCGTCCTGGTTTCCATGGCGATGGCTTCCACTGCAATCTCACATCCTCAGGTATTGGAGCAGCTGAGCTCACGCAGCCTTCACCCCTTCACACACTCACACATACTGTGGAAGACTTACCAAGTCAAACTCAATGTGTCTCAAGTAAGTAATGTTGATAATAATGAAGTAAAATATGTTTTATTTTGATAGTAACAGAATCACTACATTTCCCTCAAGTACAGCTTGTATCACTGATTTGTTCTTCTATTGTGTATTATATATATATATATATATATATATATATAATTATTTTTTTATTTTTTTGCATGAGCAAACACACACGAGAAAAGCAAACGGAGTACCCTGAGGAAAGCCAGACACACATTGAGAACATGCAAACTCCAGACAGGAAGGCCCCAAGCTGGATTTGTTGTGTGATTGAGAGCCTTTCAGTGTCTTGGAGGGAGGACGAGGACAAAGTACAATAATTTTGATGACATGCATGTACTTACTATATAACACATTAGTTAACTATAGACAGATAGTTAGTTATCACACCGATCCAAACACCTTCCAACAAGCAACTATTGCACAGCGAGATGAGCCTGAGAAGCACTGTGCAGACATAAACATAAAGTGAATCAGAATCAGAATCACTTTATTAATCCCTTTGGTAAATTCTTTGATGAAACTGAGTATCAAACAAACAAATACGTAATTGAGCAAAATGTCTACTGGGTGTGTCTGAAACATGACTTGATGTAGGAAGGCCTGCAGCAAAACCTCAGATATTTGGGACTAGTGGGGCCGGACAGCACTGCTCGGTTGTCCGACCCACCTCCCACCAGTCCAACACCAGGAGCCCCCCCTCCGATCCGCGGGAAAGGCAGCCCCGGAGCACCACAGCAGGAGCCAGCCCGTCCGACTGGAGGAGGAGGGCAGAAGCAGGCACCAACACCCAAAGCCCCAATACTGCCCACCCAGGCCAGACAGCCCAACTGGGGCCCCAACTCACCCCACACAAGACCACCACCCAGCCCAGGGCAAACCCCTGTATGTCCCTGACACTCCCCAGGCAGGACGGCAGCCACGAGAACATGGAACAGTGGTTGCAAGAGTGGCAAGTGCAAGAGATATATATTTCCAAGCCAAAAGTGCCAGCTTGCCATGAGCTCCAGAATGAGCTGACCCCCACTCTAATGGATCTGCCACCCCCGGATCAACATGTGTGCTTCTGGATGTGTTTTGTGGACGGGAGAGGCAATTTGCTATTTCCATTAGAAGAGACAAAAACAGTAGTAATAGTAGGAGTAGTATTTGTTGTTCTTGTGTGATCTTTGTTGTGCTGGTTGTTATAGTAGTAGGAGTAGTAGTTGTAGTAGATGTTGTTGTTGTGTTAGAGTGTGAAAGCTGCCGACTTTCCAGGTGTCCTGAGCTGAAGGTGTGGAGCTGATTACAGCTCCACTGCTGCGCTCCAAAGGTTTGGCATGTTTTCATTCATTTTATGACCTGTGTCTGGTTTCTGGAAGTCATCATTTAGTGCCACCTGTTAAAACTTGTCACAGACGTACTGTACGCAGCACACACTCAGCTTCCTGCTGTCTTTACAGTGGCTCTGTGGTCTGCATGCCTGTCAGGGCTTTCTTCTCTGTGGTACTCTGCTATCTGTGTCTGCCACATATTCTGTGTCTGGCTTTAATATTCCACATTCCACATTGATTATTTCAATCAGAGTCTTAACTAGAAAATCAACAAGCTGATGATCTTCTCCGACCTGCTACATGTGGGGCCTGACATACAGCCTAATTCAGCCGGGCCTTGAGGAGACAATGATTGCCAATATATCTGTTGTCTGTGTTGTCAGAGCGTGAGAGAAGCCCGTGTGAGCGACTGAGAGAGAGCTCCCAGGCTGCAGCCTCCTCTGGCGACGGCTTCTTCTCATTCATCCGTTCGCGGCCAGCTGTGGGTCAGTACATTCCTCAGTGTGACGAGCATGGAGCCTTCATGCCCACACAGTGCCACGGCGGCATCGGGCAGTGTTGGTGTGTGGACGCCAAAGGTCAAGAGATCCCCAACACCCGTACTGGACCTGGCAGCACTCCTCTCTGTGAGTACAGTCAGCAGCCTGCACCTACACTCTGAGAAAAATATAACACTTAAGGACCACCAGTTGTATCACAATAAATGATCATTCAGAAAAACCTCCACGCTGGGTATCTCTCCTTCACAGGTATCGATCGATCAGTCACGCCCTCTCCGGTAGGGCCGACCCCGCGGCCCGATGTCTACCCCGTAGCTCCTGGAGCACACGTGCTGTTTGCTCAGAGTGGAAAGATTGAAGGTGTGCCGCTGAACGGACGTAGCATGAAGAAAGAGGAAGCCAAAACTGTGCTGCACATCCCTGTAAGAACTGACTGAATGCAACACATGTCTGCATGCACTGCAAATTCAAAATGGCAAAAAGAAAACTAAGTTTTTATTACCATTAATGCACATTGTACAATTTTATAGCTGGTGGGCAGAAGTAATGAGCACAAAAATCTAGAAAAAATGGTCCAGAGGTGGTGGACCGAGAAGCTGAGGCTCTGGACCTCATGGTGGGACAGGCAGGAGGGACTGATGGAAGAGGTAGAGCTGAGAGTGCAGCAGGGTGATTAGATGTGGAGAAGGTCAGTGAAGTGCAGAGGAGTGAGGTTGTCGAGGGCCTTGAATGTCAGCAGGAGAATCTTGAAGTGAATGCGTGGTTGGTTGGAAGCCAGTGGAGGTTATGTGACAGAATGAAGGTGTTCTTGGTGATTTGAGAGAGAGACCAGACAGAAGGGGATTACTGTAGTCCAGAAGAGAAGTGACCATGGCATGGACTGGTGAGGAGGCGCTGCGAGGTAAAAGGGAGGGGCGAAGGCGGTTGGTGTTGCGAAGGTTGAAGCGTGCTGATTGAGTGAGGTTATTAGTGTCGGTTTGAAAGGATAAAGTGGTGTCCAGGATGACACCCAGACAAGCAGCCCCTGGTTTCCTCTAAACATGAGGCCTGGTGTTCCCAGCTGGTTGGACACCATAACAAAGAAGGGAAGTCAACACAGGGCAGTTTTTAAATGGATAATTTATTTAAAGCACTCAACAAAAGGATAAACTCAACATAAACAAACAAACCAAAGAAGGTGCCTGAAACAGGTGAAGCCAATCCCAACACAAGGTAGGAGGGGCAGGTAATCAAGGAGGCCATAAAGGTGCAGGTAAACACACAACTCCTTCTCAACAACCAAATGGTTAAACTTACACATAAAGAAGCAGACCGGGTGTTCATTTCCCTTTTCCCCTTCCTGCAGGAGGACAGCCCCAGCTTCCACATCACTTGCATCCACCTGAACTTTAAAAGGTTTATTAAAGATAGGCGCTGCAAGAACAGGGCCAGACCACATCAGTGCCCTGACAGCACTGAAAGCAGTTTGACATGGTGGAGGCCAGACAAATGTCGTGTCTTTACTCCAGCGGTTTGTCAACGGCGTAACCACAGTAGAAACATTTGTGGCAAAAACTGCAGTAATATCCCACTTCAGCTGTGTTTTAGATGTTGGTACAGGATACGTATCAATGGCAGAACCCAATTTAACTGAATTTAGTAAACACTGCATTCAACTGCTGAACATGAGCTTCCCACACGACACCGAACACAACTGCATCTAATAATGCTGCACCCCCTGACTTCACCTGCTATAACCCTATTCATAAGGCGCTGGAATGTTGCCGGGGCATTCCTCAACCCAGGTGGTATTAAAGGATAGGAAAATAACCGGCAAGGTGTAACAAAAGTTTGGGACCAACCACAGAAAACGCTCGGTCTCCTCTGAGTTTGCGATGCGTCTGGGGGACCGAAAGGGAGTAATGGCCCCTGTGTGGTGTGAGCGGGTTAGGTGAGGGGAAGTAAGGAGGTGTGGGGAACTGACGTAGGTCGGTTGAAGGAGAGGAAGTGGGAGCACTTTGAACGGTTGGAATGTTTGTTGTGACTGCTGTCAGTCTGTGTTGACTTACCTTCCTGTTTCCTCCTTCATGACTTCCACACCGGCACATAACCTTTGAAAAGTTCAACAGAACTTTCTCTTTCTACCTGATCAATGCAGACTTCCATGCCAATCATAGGATAACAGTCAGGCTTGGTGACCGCGATCATTTTGCTGAAATCTGTACACAATCTATCTGAGCCATCAGGCTTATCTGCCAGGAGGCCTGGAGCGACCCCGCTGGAGCTCTGCTGCCCCTTTGCTAACATGGATTCAACCTCGTTCTCCCTCTGCTCACGCTTCCCAATAGGCAGACGGTAGAAGCATTGTTTATTAGGTTTATCATCCTACACCTCTGTTTCATGCTCTGTTGGGTTGCTGTGTGACGGTGTATCTGACAAGAGACATGATCCAGGCAGTCTTTCGTTTAAAAATCTAAATAGTATGTGAGGAGCAGAGTTTTCGACTCGCAGTATTAAAAAGCACTTGCAGAGATTTTCCAGGTTTCAACATTAAATATCCACAATTTATTTGATCAAACCAAAAATATTCTCCATGCTTTTGACGGCATGTGGTTGCTTCCTGTGTGTCCGACTCAATAATGGATATGTTGTAAGATAAGGTTTGAGATGTGGGAAGCCTTCGGAAGTATAACTGGTTTCTTCTGGTGCTCTGGTATTGATTCAATTCAATTTTCAATTCAATTTAACTTTATTTATACAGCACCAAATACAACACAGTCATTTCTAGGAGCTTTTAACAGAGAAAAAAGAAAAACCCTACAAATCCACATGAGCAGCAGATTTATTTGCTACTGTGGAAAGTAAAAACTCCTCTAACAGGAAGAACCTTTGTAGAAACCAGAGTCAGAGGTGGAGACTTTCTGCTGACCAGTTGGGGTGAGGGGATGGAGGAGAGGAAAGGATAGGATAGACAGAGAGATAGATTGGAGTGAATTTATGACTGAAGTAGCATCTTTGTTCAAAACAAATGACAGACTTTGGATTGTTACTCGTATGTCTCCAAACAATGGACCCAAAAGCATTTTAGCTGGTTTTTCAATATGCTCCACAAGATGTTGAAACTTGACTCTCCTGCCACTGTGTTGTTGTTTTTCATTAGCTTTGGTTTGCCACTTTTCCCAAAGTTTGTAGGGTAGTTTGGTTGCAATCAGTCTTAGATCTGATGAAAGGAGGAGGGCGATCAGGCCAAGGAGACTAAACGCCAGCAATTTAGGGGTCTAGTTCAGAGAGCTTCTCAGGCCTTAGGACTTGGACTGGTAACAGCCCAAATCCCTCCTCCCTCACGCTTTGACTACGGAGAAAATACCACCGATGAGGATAGGCCATTCAGGGTACCCCTCCTTCCTGATGTAGATGACCTGATGCAGAGGGCATTTCAGAATCCCACTGCTGAGCTTGTCTATTCAGCTACGGCCAGACGAATGTCTGCCATGCAGGATAAGGACAAGGTGGGGGGGCGCAGGTGTCTCTGAGGGAGCAGCTAAGGGCAAATCTGGCAAAGGCAGGAGCAAGCCAAAGCCCCTGTCTTTTTCCTGACATCAGGTCATACCGGACCTGCTTCCAGCCAGCCTCAGGTCGGATTGCAGCCTGGTGCGAGCTCCTGGGTGGTTTCGACCATGATCCAGGGGTATCGTATTCAGTTTACTCAGCGTCCCCCAACCTCGAGGTCACCAACAGTGCTGGTGAAGACAGACAGTGTGACTGCGGCTGCATATATCAACAGACAAGGCGGGTTGGGTTCCTCCCGTCTTTGCAGGCTGGCGCACCGCCTATGGCTTTGGGCACACCCCAGGGTTCTGTCACTGAGGGCAGTCTATGTGCCGGGGGTGGACAATCATGTGGCAGATCAGTTGTCGAGAGGGGGTCCGGACCCAGGAGGGCGGAGACTACACCCTCAGGTTGTCCAGGACATTTGGCTCTGCTACGGATGTGCAGAAGTCGACCTGTTTGCGAAGTCACAAGAATCGACCCACTACACTTTTTTCATCTCCCTAGGGGGAGACGATCCTCCCCTCGGAGCCGACGCTCTAGCCCACCCATGGCCACGGGTGTTGCTGTACGCCTTTCCCCCGTTTGTCCTCCTTCCATCCATCCTGCGGAGGGTGCCAGTGGAGGAGACGAGGTTGGTCCTGGTGGCCCCATATTGGCCACACATGACCTGGTTCCCGGACATCCCGCCATTACGGGACGGGACTCCATGGGAGTTCCCAGTGCGCCGGGACCTACTGTCTCAAGCACAGGAAACTCTGATTCACCCCTTTCCTCAGGGCCTCCGGTTGTGGCTATGGCCCCTGAGGGGTCAGAGTTCCTCACAATAGGGTTCTTGGTGATTCACGCGATGCAGGAGGCTCGTGCACCATCCACAAGAGCACTTTACGCACACTGATGGAAAGTCTTTGTGACTTGGTGTGGGGAGCACCATATTGACCCGATAACTTCGTCGGCCCCAGCTATCCTCCAGTTTTTCCAAGGGCTACTGGATGCTGGGAGGTCACCCTCCACTCTGAGGGGTATGGTTGCGGTGATTAAGGCAGCTCGGGTGGGACAGTACCAGTTACCTGAGGAAACAGGGTTTCTCAAAACTGGTTTCCCAGTTTCTTAAGGGTGCGAGGAAACGTGCTGGCGTGCGCTCAAGACCGTCATTCCTGCCCTGGGACCTGGAGCTGGTTTTGAAAGCCTTGAAGGGCCTCCGTTTGAACCATTAGAGTCTGTGGACTTAAAGTGGTTGTCATTTAAGTCTGCCCTTCTTTTGGCGTTGGCACCAGCAAAGAGGGTGGGGAGCTCCATGCTCTCTCAGTGCATAAGCACCTGTACAGGTTTTTGACGGAGGATACAGATGTGGTCCTGCGTCCAAACCCAGCATTCCTTCCTAAGGTTTTGTCTGCCTCTCGACCAAATGTGGACACGGTTGAACAACCTAGGCATTCGCTTGTGTGCCCGGTCAGGGCACTCAGGGTGTATTTGCAGAGGACAAGGGTTCATATGCAGACAGACCAGCTTTTTGTCTGTTTTAGGCCAGACCTCCTGGGTCAGCCTGTCAAAAGCCCGTCTCTCCCACTGGATTGTAGGGACTGTCAAACAGGCGTATACAGAGCGGGGGTGCCCTTTCCCGACAGGAATTCGGGCACATCCCACTCAGGGAACGGCAACGTCCTGGGCATTGTGGCATGGCGCATCTCTCAGTGACATTTGTGCAGCAGCCACCTGGTCTGTCCCTTCCACGTTTGCTGGGTTCTATCAGTTCTATGTGGCTGCAAGCACATCGTTCGATGAGGGGGTGCTGGGTGCAGCCCAGCGGTAATTATATATTTTCCCTGTCAGCCAGCCTTGGGTAGGCTGGTTGAGTGGCTTCCTCACATTCTAGTAAGCCCCTAGCGACTTGCTTGGTAGCGTCTGGCACCAGGGTTCAGGCAGCAGCATCTTGCGTCCTGTGGAGCTGGCAAGCCTTCGGTATTATGTGGTGTATATAGTTTTTGACACACATGGTTTTCGTAGAGCACTTGGTGGCCCGGGACGTCTCATTCGAAGCTCACATATCTCAGTGGGGGATAGTGCTGCTCTATCCCATCGCAATGTGTCTTACAGATCTCCAATCGATATATATATATATATATATATATATACAATATATCTCTGGGTGGAGGGGAAGCCAAGTAACGATAGAGAACGTATGGTTTCGTTTGTAACCTTGGTTCTCTGAGTGGAGAGGCTTCCCCTCCACCCCAAGGCCACTCTGGGATTCGTTCCATCAGTTAATATCACTGGGGAGGTGGCTGACCTGGGTTAAATAGGTGGTCAGCCACGTCCACGGGTGGGTTGTCTTAAAGAAATTATCCACGTCACCTGACCCGAGGGTTCAGGTACTCCAATAGAGATATATATATACAATATATCTCTGGGTGGAGGGGAAGCCTCTCACTCAGAGAACCAAGGTTACAAACGTAGCCATACGTTCTGCTAAACACAAGATCTCTGTACACAGTATATACAGAGATCTATATCGTGTATATACTCTGAGTATATACACAAAAATATTTTTATTTTGTATGCTGAAATATCAAAAAAATAAGTTAACAGAAGAAATACTTTTTCATTAAAATATAGTACAATGTGCAGAAAATAGGTTTAATTGTTCACAGAGAATTTTCACACCTTCATTTGGTTCGGGTGGCGTTCACATTCACTTTTGAGACAGGACCAAACCGCCACCTGGAAAATGTCCCACAAATACAACAGCAGCTTGTTTGAGGGCGCTGTCGCCTACAACAAACACAGAGGAAGTAAAGAAGAAACACGGCTCATTGATCGGTCCAGACAGAACGCAGAAGTCCCGCCACTTTAGCCCGTGGTGGCTAGGCTAATGAGCTTGTGGCTAATGGGAAGCCATAAGCAACCACGATATATAGTCTTCAGACCAGATATCAATGAGAGTCTTCCTCACGACTTCTTCCTCTCTACTCTCTGCCCAAAAGCAGAAAATGGCGTGCATAAAACCGTGTGTGCGCACATTTACACGCACTTTCCTTTTTTAGATCCAGTTCACCTGAAAGGCTGACAGTTCAGGCTCCGCCCTCAACACGCCCACTTTCTGCCATAAATGGTCAATGCAAAGTGCTTCGTCAATATTTTTGCATCTCAATAAGCCTGCTGATCGCCGGCATTTGACGCAAAATCCTGGAAGAAAAGACGAAGAAAAGGAATTTTACGGAGAGAGAAACAGTCATGAGGAGGTGGAGGTCAGGAGACGATCTTATCTGGTGTCACAGTAGTGGAATCACTAATGAAAGAAAAAACAAGAGATCAGCAGCTCGTCGTCACTGATGGAAATAGTGTGAGAGTCAGAGAGATCAGTGACTGTAGAGGTGGAGGAGAGGAGTCTGATCTGAAGGTGGAGGACAGAGGAGAGTGACATCCTGGAGGAGAGTGACATCCTGGAGGAGAGTGACATCCTGGAGGAGAGTGACATCCGGGAGGAGAGTGACATCATGGAGGAGAGTGTCATGGAGAAGAGCAACATCTTGGAAGAGAGTGACATTCTGGAGGAGAGTGACATCATAGAGGAGAGTGACATCATAGAGGAGAGTGTCATCATGGAGGAGAGTGACATCATGGAGGAGAGCGTCATCATGGAGGAGAGTGTCATCATGGGGGACAGTGACATCATGGAAGAGAGTGACATCATGGGGGACAGTGACATCATGGGGGAGAGCGACATCCTGGAGGAGAGTGTCATCATGGAGGAGAGCAACATCTTGGGGGACAGTGACGTCATGGGGTACAGTGACATCATGGGGGACAGCGACATCATGGAAGAGAGTGACATCATGGGGGACAGTGACATCATGGGGGAGAGCGACATCCTGGGGGAGATTGACATCATGGAAGAGAGTGACATCATGGGGGACAGTGACATCATGGGGTACAGTGACATCATAGAAGAGAGTGACATCATGGAGGAGAGCGACATCATTGGGACAGTGACATCATGGGGGAGAGTGACATCATGGAAGAGAGTGACATCATGGGGGGCAGCGACATCATGGGGTACAGTGACATCATTGGGGAGAGCGACATCATGGAAGAGAGCGACATCCTGGGGGAGAGCGACATCCTGGGGGAGAGCGACATCCTGGAGGAGAGCGACATCATGGAAGAGAGTGACATCATGGGGGACAGTGACATCATGGGGTACAGTGACATCATAGAAGAGAGTGACATCATGGGGGAGAGCGACATCATTGGGACAGTGACATCATGGGGGAGAGTGACATCATGGAAGAGAGTGACATCATGGGGGGCAGCGACATCATGGGGTACAGTGACATCATTGGGGAGAGCGACATCATGGAAGAGAGTGACATCATGGAAGAGAGTGACATCATGGGGGACAGTGACATCATTGGGGAGAGCGACATCATGGAAGAGAGTGACATCATGTGGGACAGTGACATCATGGGGGAGAGTGACATCATGGAAGAGAGTGACATCATGGGGGGCAGCGACATCATGGGGTACAGTGACATCATTGGGGAGAGCGACATCATGGAAGAGAGTGACATCATGGAAGAGAGTGACATCATGGGGGACAGTGACATCATTGGGGAGAGCGACATCATGGAAGAGAGTGACATCATGTGGGACAGTGACATCATTGGGGAGAGCGACATCATGGAAGAGAGTGACATCATGTGGGACAGCGACATCATGAAAGAGAGTGACATCATGAGGTACCGTGACATCATGGGGGAGAGTGACATCATGGAAAAGAGTGACATCATGGGGGACAGTGACATCATGGAGGAGAGCGACATAATGGAGGAGAGTGACATCATGGAGGCCAGAGGAGAGTGATATCATGGGGGCCAGAGGAGAGTGACATCATGGGGGAGAGTGACATCATGGGGGACAGTGACATCATGGAGGAGACTGACATAATGGAGGAGAGTGACATAATGGAGGAGAGTGACATAATGGAGGAGAGTGACAACATGGAGGAGAGTGACATCATGGAGGAGAGTGACATCATGGAGGAGACTGACATAATGGAGGAGAGTGACAACATGGAGGAGAGTGACAACATGGAGGAGAGTGACATCATGGAGGAGAGTGACATCATGGAGGAGAGTGACATCATGGAAGCACCTTCAGCTGCTGGGAAACGCTGGCCAGGTCTCCAGACATAAGACCTCCATGTCTTTCTCCATCTGTGTGTTTTTCTTAGGAAGCATCACCAAAAGTGTGTTGATGCTTCCTTCGCCTTTCTTCTGTATTTTAACAGAAAAAATTTAATATTTATCGTTCAGTTCTGCCGCAACTTGCCGTCCTTCAGGACCTTTATTCAAACGGTGTGTTTCCAAATCATGTACAATCAACTGAATTTACCACGATGGAGTCCAATGAAGTCCTAGAAACATCTGAAGGAGGATCAGTGGAAATCAGAAGCTAAGCTCAATGTAGAGCTTCAGCAAAGACTCAGACTGATTTGATTGGATCCAATTTCTTAGTTTTTCAAATTTTCAATAAATTTGCAAACATCTCTGTAGTGATGCACTGTACCATCTTTGTACTTTTAATGTTTGAGTCCAAACTGGTAAAAAGCATTCCAGAATAAACCAATTAGTGCTACTCACAGTAGTGTTGTAGATTTTTTTAATTTTTGCAAATCTTTTTTCTCACATCATTAAGTTATAGGTTATGACATATGTCAGTTTTCTATCCAATCGATTGAGATAAGAACATTTCTCTGTTCTCTTTGTACATTTTTTACAGTCAGATTAGATTCTGTACCACTATGAAAACACCAGCGTTAGAATTCCCGTGCTGGTGACATTTGATCAGATACTGTATAGTGCATAGTTGCTGTTTGTCATGAGTTTACAGCATTTCTGCAGCTGAAACAAACCCTTGTTTTCTTCATGTTCATGAAGTCCATAAATTAGAAGCTCTCCATCAGCCTCTGTGAGCGACACTGACCTCTGACACTCAGCGATTCCACACAAAACACTCTTTGTTTTCTCTCTCCCAGGATCAGGTGGTGATAGCTGTGGCCTACGACTGTGTGGAGAAGATGCTCTACTGGACCGACATCACCAGACCTTCTATCAGCAAAGCCAGTCTGAGGGGAGGAGACGTCATCACAATCGTCACTGAAGGTTACAGTACTCATCTCTTTCCTGCCGTGACAAAGAGGCTTCCTGTCCAACTGTAATACGGCAGAATATTTACTGTAACTGAGCTTCGGTTTTTTAGTTTTGTAACACAGAGAACAGAGGGTTTCTGCTGTTTTCGTTTACGCCGTCAAAATGAAGATCTGTATCTTTCAAGGTTCCTAACTATAATTGGAAAGGTCGATAATTTATTAATTTATTTTCATTGCATTTGGAGCTATTTTTTAAAATCAGAATCATAATAGTGTTTATTGTTATTCTTTAACAATATGGAGAAATTCTAAGTGCAGTCAAAGCATGTGCCACTCTATAAATATATAAAAAGGGGTAGAAAGTTAAAAAGAGTTGATTAAACAATTAAATGCTTAAATTCTGCATGTGCCGCGGTATATATATAAAAGAGGTATTATTAATACTTATTAAGCTCCTAGATGTACTCAGGGTGGAGACCTGGTTAGCTCAGCTGGTAGAGCATGAGACTCTCAGTCTCAGGGTAGAGGGTTCATGTCTCCCCGTCCACGCCGGGCACCACCTTCCTGTGGGCTCTCCACCTTCCTGTGGGCTCTCCACCTTCCTGTGGGCTCTCCACCTGCAGGAAGGTTCTTAATGGGTCAATGTGATCTGGGTGACGGTGCTCAGACTGACACCACCACCACCCGGGAGGGGATAGAGGGAGAAGATGGATGTGCTTGGGGTGCACTCTGTGGAAAGGACTGGAGCAGTATTATGACTGCTAAGGCCAGTTTTAGTAGCGGAAAGTTCCTGTTCAGAATAATGTGAAAACAAAACTTAATGCAAGGGGAGTGTCACAGCGCGGCAGTGCACTGTGGGGGCTGTGGTGTAGGGATCAGACTATCAGAGACTGATCAGAGACTGATCAGACACTGAGGGATCCTGCATTTGTAAAGTGCAGGATAAATAAAGGAGATGAATTCAGATGTGGCTGCAGGGGAAGCTGGCGGGAGGCATCAGTGAAGGACAACAAGCCAGCCGGCCGCCTCAGCAAGATTTAGGCTTTTTTTCTCACTCTTATCTCTTTATTTATCTAATCGGTGCTTTGCGTTCTTCATACAGAGACACCACATGGATTTATTGGAGTAGGAGCTCAGGGTTAGAAAATGACACAGAAAATAAAACGCTGCAGTTAATTTACCAAAGGTCACAATGAGGGTCGGAGGTTTTTCCTCTGAGGGCGTCAAAGTCACATTTAAAACACGTCAAAGAAGAAAAGAACAGAAAAATCTGACGGGCTGCCACTGCAAAGGTTAATTTTAAAAGGAATTGAAGTGGCTGTTCATTTAATCATTTGAGGGACTTGGTCCACAAGGTGACCCTGGTTCCTGAGGGACTCCAATCGCTTCCTCTCAGTGATACACGCTCACTGGGACGAGCTCACGGCTGGCGTCGGAGTCGAGCCACATCAACACGTCTCGATATTGTTTTAACAAGCTTTGTTTCCAGATAAATAAACTTAAATCATCTGGCTGTCCAGCAATGAGACTCACCAGTGCAGGACAGACGTGGCAGCAGCAACCGAGAAACTCCAGTGAATGTCTTCTAGTCTACTGGCACTTTATTGATCTCAGAGGGAAACAACAGCAGACTGTATGTATGTTAAGTTGGGCTTATATATATATATATATATATATATATGTGTGTATATATATATATATATATATATATCTTCATACCAATTTCTTTTTTTTTTTTTTTGGAAGACTGTCAGCATCTGCTCGATTGTTGCAAAAGACTCCGAATCAATTTCACATGTACTGTGTCGATGTCACAATGCAAAAAAAAAAAAGAAAGAAAAAAGTTCAAGCTCCAACCAAATATAACTATTTTAACTCATATTTAGAATTAAGCCTCTTTAATATCAGGGGTTGTTTCCATAATCCTCCCATGGAGCAGTGAAGCACTCGCTCTCGTGAGTACTTGTACCAAAGGACATCTAATCCATTTTCTTTCGAGGACTTTCAGTTCAGGTAAGTTGAGGTAAGTTGAGATAGGTTGAGGTAAGTTGAGGTAGGTTGAGGTAAGTTCAGGTAGGTAGAGGTAGGTTGAGGTAGGTTGAGGTAAGTTGAGGTAAGTTCAGGTAGGTTGAGGTAGGTTGAGGTAAGTTCAGGTAAGTTCAGGTAGGTTGAGGTAGGTTGAGGTAAGTTGAGGTAAGTTCAGGTAGGTTGAGGTAGGTTGAGGTAAGTTTAGGTAAGTTCAGGTAGGTTGAGGTAGGTTGAGGTAAGTTGAGGTAAGTTCAGGTAGGTTGAGGTAGGTTGAGGTAAGTTGAGGTAAGTTGAGGTAAGTTCAGGTAGGTTGAGGTAGGTTGAGGTAAGTTGAGGTAAGTTGAGGTAGGTTGAGGTAAGTTGAGGTAAGTTGAGGTAGGTTGAGGTAAGTTGAGGTAAGTTGAGGTAGGTTGAGGTAAGTTGAGGTAAGTTGAGGCAGAGCTGATTCAGGCACATTCTGGTCAGTCTGTGTGTAGAAAACTGAAAACCATCCTAACCCAGGGGCAGGCAGGCCTACGCTCCTATTTATTTATTACCTGTTAATCCATTAGTATGATTTGTTACTAATGATGACCATATATAATATTTGTTGGCTAATACTACTGCATAGTAAAAAAAATGGTCGTTCATTCAACTTTAAAATCTCAACATCATAAACTGTCAGTCAAACCACAATAGAGTCCTGACATCACCGTCCTCATTGTCCTGTGGGCTGGACAGACTCAGACAAAGTGTCATAAGCAGAACTTCTATACCAAATTGTTTGAGAAAAATACACACGTCGTGATATTTCTGGACCCCATGAAGAACTTAACCAGTTTAATTGACTCTCCAGTAAACAGCTGTGACTTCTCATGAACCTTCATTCAGAATCACATGAGAAGCAGGACTGTGGTCAGATAAAGAAAACCTCAGATGAGTTGGGTTGAATTCTTCATTTGCTGTTGACTTGATGTTTATTCCCAGAGTCTGATTTCCATTGTACCTCAGAGCTGCAGAGTCCAGAAGGCATCGCTATCGACCACGTGGCCCGTCTCCTGTTCTGGACCGACTCCATGCGAGACACTGTCGAAGTCTCCAAGTTGGACGGCAGCCAACGTCGTGTCCTGTTTGACACCGACCTGGTGAACCCCAGACCCATAGTCACCGACCCAGCGTACGGGTGAGTGATTCTGATGTGACTCGCTGCCTACACTCTCTTCCACAGGCACTGGAGGAAGAACTTGACTAGAGGACATGTTGCCACAGTCGAGCTCTTTCTTTCATTGAATGCTTTTATGTTTTTTCATCTGAACCACTGCAATGTTTGTTCTGGTCTTTCTAAAAAGTGCATTGAGAGTAGTACTGAATGTGGCAACAAGAGACCTGATAACAGCTCTTCTTTAAACCTTCTGCAGGAAGAGCTCAACGCCTTTTAGTAAGGTTAGGTAGTTAACAGTAGTAACTGTAGTTGCTACATAAAAAAGGCAGTAATTGTTGTAGTATGAGTAATACAACTATGTTTGAACTTGTTTGGTGTTTGAACCCTCAGGAGGATCTACTGGGCAGACTGGAACAGAGATGGGCCCAAAATTGA
The DNA here is from genome assembly GCF_963383615.2 of Lipophrys pholis. Classification (NCBI taxonomy): domain Eukaryota; kingdom Metazoa; phylum Chordata; class Actinopteri; order Blenniiformes; family Blenniidae; genus Lipophrys; species Lipophrys pholis. The sequence continues at coordinate 33,058,736 of NC_137628.1, forward strand.
GATGTCCAATATGGACGGGACAGAACGGAGTGTCCTGGTAGAAGACGAGCTGGGACTTCCCAACGGTCTGACCTTTGACCCTGATAGCCAGGAGCTCTGCTGGGCCGACGCAGGTGAGGCGCTCATCATGTGAAGGAAAGAAACTCAGTGAGGTTAAACTCAAACTCTCATGGTCTCCATCTCGTAGGGACTCGGAAGGTGGAGTGTATGGATCCTCATCGCCGGCTGAGGAAGGTGGTGGCAGAAGGAATCCAGTATCCCTTCGCTCTGGTCTCCTTTGGAGGAAACCTATTTTACACTGACTGGAGGAGGTACATGAAAACAAAGTACAGTGACACATCTACAGGTCCAGCACATCCACAGCTTCAACAACACATCCACAGCTTCAACAACACATCCACAGCTTCAACAACACATCCACAGCTCCAACACATCCACAGCTCCAACAACACATCCACAGCTCCAACACATCCACAGCTCCAACAACACATCCACAGCTCCAACAACACATCCACAGCTCCAACACATCCACAGCTTCAACAACACATCCACAGCTCCAACACATCCACACCTCCACACCTCCAACAACACATCCACAGCTTCAACACATCCACAGCTTCAACAACACATCCACACCTCCAACAACACATCCACAGCTTCAACAACACATCCACACCTCCAACAACACATCCACACCTCCAACAACACATCCACAGCTTCAACACATCCACACCTCCAACAACACATCCACAGCTTCAACACATCCACAGCTTCAACAACACATCCACACCTCCAACAACACATCCACAGCTTCAACACATCCACAGCTTCAACAACACATCCACAGCTCCAACACATCCACACCTCCAACAACACATCCACACCTCCAACACATCCACACCTCCAACAACACATCCACAGCTTCAACACATCCACAGCTTCAACAACACATCCACACCTCCAACAACACATCCACACCTCCAACAACACATCCACACCTCCAACAACACATCCAGACCTCCAACAACACATCCACAGCTTCAACAACACATCCACAGCTTCAACAACACATCCACAGCTTCAACACATCCACACCTCCAATAACACATCCACACCTCCAACAACACATCCACAGCTTCAACAACACATCCACACCTCCAACAACACATCCACAGCTTCAACACATCCACAGCTTCAACACATCCACAGCTTCAACAACACATCCACACCTCCAACAACACATCAACAGCTTCAACACATCCACAGCTTCAACAACACATCCACAGCTTCAACACATCCACACCTCCAACAACACATCCACACCTCCAACAACACATCCACACCTCCAACACATCCACAGCTTCAACAACACATCCACAGCTCCAGCACATCCACAGCTCCAACACATCCACAGCTCCAACACATCCACAGCTCCAACACATCCACAGCTTCAACAACACATCCACAGCTCCAGCACATCCACAGCTTCAACACATCCACAGCTTCAACAACACATCCACAGCTTCAACACATCCACAGCTTCAACAACACATCCACACCTCCAACAACACATCCACACCTCCAACAACACATCCACAGCTCCGACACATCCACAGCTCCAACACATCCACAGCTTCAACAACACATCCACAGCTTCAACACATCCACACCTCCAACAACACATCCACACCTCCAACAACACATCCACAGCTTCAACACATCCACAGCTTCAACAACACATCCACACCACACCTCCAACAACACATCCACAGCTTCAACAACACATCCACAGCTTCAACAACACATCCACACCTCCAACAACACATCCACAGCTTCAACAACACATCCCCAGCTTCAACAACACATCCACAGCTCCAACACCTCCACAGCTTCAACAACACATCCACAGCTCCAACACATCCACAGCTTCAACAACACATCCACAGCTTCAACAACACATCCACAGCTCCAACACCTCCACAGCTCCAACACCTCCACAGCTTCAACAACACATCCACAGCTTCAACAACACATCCACAGCTTCAACACATCCACAGCTTCAACACATCCACACCTCCAACAACACATCCACAGCTCCAACACATCCACACCTCCAACAACACATCCACAGCTCCAACACATCCACACCTCCAACAACACATCCACAGCTTCAACAACACCTCCACAGCTCCAACACATCCACAGCTTCAACAACACATCCACAGCTCCAACACATCCACACCTCCACACCTCCAACAACACATCCACAGCTTCAACACATCCACAGCTTCAACAACACATCCACACCTCCAACAACACATCCACAGCTTCAACAACACATCCACACCTCCAACAACACATCCACACCTCCAACAACACATCCACAGCTTCAACACATCCACACCTCCAACAACACATCCACAGCTTCAACACATCCACAGCTTCAACAACACATCCACACCTCCAACAACACATCCACAGCTTCAACAACACATCCACAGCTCCAACACATCCACACCTCCAACAACACATCCACAGCTCCAACACATCCACACCTCCAACAACACATCCACAGCTTCAACACATCCACAGCTTCAACAACACATCCACAGCTTCAACACATCCACACCTCCAACAACACATCCACACCTCCAACAACACATCCACACCTCCAACAACACATCCACAGCTTCAACAACACATCCACAGCTTCAACAACACATCCACAGCTTCAACACATCCACACCTCCAACAACACATCCACACCTCCAACAACACATCCACAGCTTCAACAACACATCCACACCTCCAACAACACATCCACAGCTTCAACACATCCACAGCTTCAACACATCCACAGCTTCAACAACACATCCACACCTCCAACAACACATCCACAGCTTCAACACATCCACAGCTTCAACAACACATCCACAGCTTCAACACATCCACACCTCCAACAACACATCCACACCTCCAACAACACATCCACACCTCCAACACATCCACAGCTTCAACAACACATCCACAGCTCCAGCACATCCACAGCTCCAACACATCCACAGCTCCAACACATCCACAGCTCCAACACATCCACAGCTTCAACAACACATCCACAGCTCCAGCACATCCACAGCTTCAACACATCCACAGCTTCAACAACACATCCACAGCTTCAACACATCCACAGCTTCAACAACACATCCACACCTCCAACAACACATCCACACCTCCAACAACACATCCACAGCTCCGACACATCCACAGCTCCAACACATCCACAGCTTCAACAACACATCCACAGCTTCAACACATCCACACCTCCAACAACACATCCACACCTCCAACAACACATCCACAGCTTCAACACATCCACAGCTTCAACAACACATCCACACCACACCTCCAACAACACATCCACAGCTTCAACAACACATCCACAGCTTCAACAACACATCCACACCTCCAACAACACATCCACAGCTTCAACAACACATCCCCAGCTTCAACAACACATCCACAGCTCCAACATCTCCACAGCTTCAACAACACATCCACAGCTCCAACACATCCACAGCTTCAACAACACATCCACAGCTTCAACAACACATCCACAGCTCCAACACCTCCACAGCTCCAACACCTCCACAGCTTCAACAACACATCCACAGCTTCAACAACACATCCACAGCTTCAACACATCCACACCTCCAACAACACATCCACAGCTCCAACACATCCACACCTCCAACAACACATCCACAGCTCCAACACATCCACACCTCCAACAACACATCCACAGCTTCAACAACACCTCCACAGCTCCAACAACACATCCAGAGCTCTAACAACACATCCACAGCTTCAACACCTCCACAGCTCCAACAACACATCCACAGCTCCAACACATCCACTCCTCCAACAACACATCCACAGCTCTAACAACACATCCACAGCCCCAACACATCCATAGCTCTAACTTTTGGTTTATTAAATAAATAAATGTAACCAGCCAAAAAGCCATTCAACACACCGAATTCAAGAAAAACGTCTTTTTCAAAATAGCTGTCATTTATATCACAAAAAGAAAGAGGAAGACGAAACCACATATAAACTTAAAGTCGTCCCCGTCAGAGTGTCTAATGGCAGCCAACATTCAACCGGTCCAAGGAGCGGGACATGTTCTGTTACTAATGGCCGTCCTTCTTCACAGAGACACTGTGGTGGTTGTAGATCGGAAGTCAGGAAGTGAAACGGAAACATTCCTGCCTCAGAAACACTCTCGGCTCTATGGAATCACCACAACGGCAGCACAGTGCCCACCAGGTACGTCCCCACCAACCATGGATCATTAGAGCGTAAGGTTGGTCTTCTATTTCTCAGAAAATGATAAATAGAGAAAATCCACATGGTGTTTAAATTCAATCTCTTTCTATGATTTTTCCTTTTAATTTCTGCTGAGCCATTTCTCTTCTCCTGACGCCTGCATGCTCTTCAGACTTTCCACCAGATATAAAACAATCTGGCCTTGTGGCTTTAATATGGCAAGAATAGTAAGTTTGTCATCATGGAAACAAGCTTGTTTCCTGTTTCATGGTTAAACTAAACTAACATGACTTTCACACTTTTGGGCTGGATGGATGGATGGATGGATGGATGGATGGATGGATGGATGGATGGATGGATGGATGGATGGATGGATGGATGGATGGATGGAGGATGGATGGATGGATGGATGGAGGATGGATGGATGGATGGATGGATGGATGGATGGATGGAGGATGGATGGATGGATGGATGGATGATGGATGGATGGATGGATGGATGGATGGATGGAGGATGGATGGATGGATGGATGGAGGATGGATGGATGGATGGATGGATGATGGATGGATGGATGGATGGATGGATGGATGGATGGAGGATGGATGGATGGATGGATGGATGATGGATGGATGGATGGATGATGGATGGATGGACATTACTGAGGTTAAATAGACACAAGACACATCAGCTCACATGCAGAGGTCACAGAAACACCAAATATGTATTTGCTCTTCCTCTCAGGTCTGAAAGCATCAAGTGAAGCTGTATTCAAAGAAAAAGAGTTTTGGTTGGACCGACGACATTGTGCTCTCTACTTTAATCAGTACAACTCAATAGTACACTCGGCGGGATCGATGGGCCCCAAGAAACAAAGTGAAAAGCAAAACATGTTCATAAACTTTAAACTAGTCCAGAGTGATTGCGTCATGAAACATTGCCCCTCATTCTGATATGTTCAGTCCTGCTTTCCTAATTCTAAATATGAAAATGTGATTATCAACTCACATTAAAAGGCATCATCTTCACTCACTGTTGGGAGAAACACAGAATACTCTACTGGTGATTCTTAGTGGACAAAACTGTCCCCGTTTCTAAAATACTTGTTCAAACAGAGTAATACTGAGCGTCGTGGCTGTGAGCGTCCACAGATCAGACGGGTTCAATGCAGTGGAAGAACAGATGGGCTCAGTGAGCTAGTAAAGGACTGCACACTTATAGTGTGTGGTAGGATATAAGCGTGGGAACCCGGGCTGATGTGGCCTCGGGGAAGCCAGCTGTGGATATGGAGCCTCTCCGCTGGCTGGATGCCCTCGGCTATACGGCAGCGCTGATGGGAAACAGCTTTACCTCCTGGGTTCTCTCCAAATCTCCTGGGCAACAACTTCTCAGTCCCAATCTGCACCACCAAGCCTTTCTGCCTTCTTAACCCCACTAAGGGACTCCAAATGAACCATTGTCTATCCCTACATCCTCACTGTGAGTCTGAATCTGAAACTTGATCTTTGCACTAGAACCTTCGGTTTAGTTTTCTGTGACACAAGGAAGGAAGGAAACTGTTTCCTCCACGCTACAATGCAATAAAGCACACTTTGTTAACTTTGTCATTTATTTGTGTAATTCAAAGATTTTAATTGTAAAAAAAAAAAAAAAAGCTTAAATGTAAAACCATGAAGGAGCAGGTGGGACATTTGCAGACGACATAAAGACAAAAAGCCGTCGAACTAGAAGCTTTACTTTCTCCTGTGTGTGGATCCCAACAGCTGTTAAGAGTTCTGAGTGAGAAGCACTTCAGTACCTCAGGATCAGGTGATGAGAGCACCCTGACAACCACACAACGCTTTGTGATGAGTACACCGTCTACTGGAACGGTACGGAGGAAAACGTAAAACTACTGAATTACTGCAGAATGTAAAAAGGTTAAAAACAAACAAACAAAAAACAGATGAATAGTTGAAACATTTAACACCACGAGCCAAAATTACAAACAAAAATGTAGATAAAGATCTAATTAAATGTGAAACAAACAAAATAGTTGTTTGTTTCTCAGAACAATATAAAAGATATGATTATGAGATGTTCAGGTGTGTGTGTGTGTGTGTGTGGGGGGGGGGGGGGGGGGGGGCATCCCATTTCTTTTTTTGTAATTTTTATTTTTAAATGTTTTAATCTGAACAGTTATGGGAAGAGCACCTGCACAGAAATGTTTCTCATTCATTCTAAACTGTAACATTTATACAAAGTCTGGACTTCTGGGGGTGATGGGGGCGATGAGGGCTCGGCGGTAGAGTCAGTCGTCCAATAACCGGAGGGTTGGCGGTTTGAATCCCACTCTATCAAACAGTCATTGTCGTTGTGTCCTTGGGCAAGGCACTTTACCCACATTGCCTCGTATGAATGGTGTATGAATGTTGGTGGTGGTCGGTTGGTGCAAAATGGCAGCCAGGCCTCCGTCAGCAGCCCCAGGGCAGCGGTGGCTACAACGTAGCTTAGCATCACTGGAGGGACTGGTGTGAATGAATCATGGTCTCTGGACGAGCGCTGAGTCAGCGTGAAGAAACCGATATATAAAACCAAGCCATTATTACCATCATTATGGGTTTGACATGCTCAGTCCACTTTGACCAGGTCTAGTAGAACGTGTCCCTTTGAATCCTGAGAGAGAACGAGAGTTTTTCCATGATGTAGATTTCCTGACTTGTATTGATCCACTCTTCCATGGTCGGAGGGTTTAGCCACTTCCTGCTCGAGGTTTTCTTACTCGCTGCCAGTAGTAGTATCTCTTGTCTTATTTCTCCAGTTGGTAACATCCGCATTGCCCAAATACATGTTTTCAAAATTGCAAGGTATTTTACTGCCAAATACATGATTACTGTGTTTATTTATTTGTGACCAATAAGGGTTTAACCGTGGGCAATTCCTGAAAATGTGAAAATGATCGTCTCCTGAGGATCTGCAGGGCGTCCAGCATCAGTCTCTACTACCCTGGTGTCTCTTTTGAACAGCTGTGATTAAAAACCTGAATATATTCTTCCAACAAAACTCACCAGGCGTTAGAACCAGTCGTGCTCCATTGTAATCTGCATATATTCTCCCAATCCTCATTTGAAATTTGTATGTTACCTTCCAGCTCCTCTTGATGTACTCTGTGTTCGGTTGTTTGTCTTGTTGAATGGATTAGTGTAATTTAGAAATTAATTTATTTGGAGAAAATGATTTAATTAATGTTAAGAAAGTCTGTAGGAAAACCAAGTTGCATTTGTCAAATGTTTTTTTTTATATTTTGTTCAAAATAATGTCTAATCCGTAAGTATCTATAGAAATCGTCTTGACCTAAAACATATTTGTTCTGTAAGAATTCAAAACTCATGAGTGCCCCCTTGTGGATAAGAGAGTAGTAGGTTGTAATTCCTTTTGAGACCCGAACACTTAAACCTTCCATCCAGGACTTTTGGTCTGAAGTCAGAATCGTACGCACACCGCCTTAAAAGTTGCACATTTGCATTATTCTATTCCAGGAGTTCAGAAGAGACTCGTACATAAAGTCTTCAGTTATATTTTAATTCCTTTGTAGTTTTTTATCAGGTAAAAGAGCCATGATGGGTATAAATCTTTTATAACCGTCCCTTCATCATCTTTCCATCCAGCTGAATAAACGGGCGAACATAAACAGATTAAAGGTCTAATTTGAGCGGTATAGTAATAATCTCTGAGGCAGGGAAGGCCCAGCCCCCCCTTCTCCTTCATCAACTGCATTGTTTCATATTTTATCCGAGCTCTTTTATTTTGCCAAATATATTTAGTCAGTATTTCCTCCCACTCATCACAGTGTTTCTGAGTTATCCAAATAGGAAGACATTGAAAGATTTACAGGAAGCGAGGGAGGATATTCATTCTAATTGAATCCACCCGAGACTGAAGATTCAAAAACACGACATTGTTCCACTTTGTATTTCTGATCTTATTTTAGATATTAAAACCCATAATTAGCATCAAATATGTTGTCAGAATGCTTCTCAAATATCTAATGCTGTCTGAGTCCCTTCTCCATTTGTATGCGATTTGAATCTCTGTAGGCGGATTATAATTCATTCTTAGAACCTGAGTTTTGGTAATATTAATCTTATAGCCTGAAAAAGAGCGATAATCCTCCAGCATAATCATTAACTTAGGAAGCAACCGAGTATTAACATGTCGTCAGCAGTCATCCCATTTCTATCATGATTATAATAACTTCACGACTGTAAAATGAAAAAGTAGCTCATCATTTGTCTACAATCACGGCCGGGGACAGAAAAAGGCAAGGCAAGGCAAGGCAAGGCAAATTTATTTATAGAGCACCATTCTAACACAAGGCAACTCACAGAGCTTTACAAAGACATTAAAGAAATTAAAGAAATACAGAATAAAGAAATACATCAAAGCTTTAGAAGAAATTAAAGAAAAGCATTAAAACAATTAATGAAGAAAAGAATAATAAATAAGGTAAGAGATTTATTAAGATTAGTTTAATCAGTAAGTAAAATCTATTGTTTATTCTACAGCCTGTGTATCTAGGAATGTTTTAAGTCCTGATTTAAAAGAAGTGAGTGTGTCAGCAGTCTTCAGGTGTTCAGGACGTTTGTTCCACAGGTGAGGAGGTAGGAACTAAAAGCTGCTCCACCTTGTTTCTTCTGACTGTAGGAACAGTGAGTCAACCTCTTCCTGATGACCTCAGAGGTCTGGAGCTTTGATCTTCTACAAGTCAATCTGAGATGATTTAGGCCGAGACCGAAAAAATAAAAGAGAGAAACTGTCCACCTGTTCCAGATGTCCGACTCAAACCTTCACAGAAAAGACTCAAACATTTATTTAGAAATATAATTTCACTATTTAATCTGTTAATCGGCGACACAATCGCACACACAGGTTGAAATGAGGTGCTTATTATCACATTGCAGAACAGGTTGAATGTATGTACTGTATATGTATGAATGAAAGTGTGTGTGTGTCTATATATATATATATATATACATATATATTTAGTGTGTGTGTGTGTGTGTGTGTGTGTGTGTGTGTGTGTGTGTGTGTGTGTGTGTGTGTGTGTGTGTGTGTGTGTGTGTGTAGCTTAGATCAAAGTGATTTTCAGATATTTAATACAAGCAGATGGGATTGATCCTGGCCCTGGACTACCCCTATTGACTCCTCTTCCTCTTCCTCTTGTTCTTCCTCTTCCTCGCTCTAGCTTACAACTACTGCTCCAGCAACGGGGGCTGTTCCCACCTGTGCCTGCCCCGGCCCGGGGGCTTCAGCTGCCGCTGCCCAGACGCTGCAGAGCTGCAGTGTGTGGAGAGCAGCCTGTGAGCTGCAGTCGGCTGGGACCCAACCAAACCACACACTTCTAACTCTTCTTCTTTTTCTTCATCCAACAATCAGTGTAAACGTTTCTGCCTCTTGGTCAAACCTCAGGAGATCCATTCCTCCTCTGACATGATTTATTTGATCTAAATCCTGCTCCTGGGCCTGGATGAGAGGGAAGCTACAGAACTACTGTGGGATTCAGGGATGAGTTCTGTTTGAAAGGATCCCAAACAGTGAGGAAAAGCTCAAAGTACTTTGATTTTTAGCTCTTTCACAGTAATCAGACATGATGATTGTTTGTGGTTTTAACATTTCAAACACTGGTCAGTCTTCTGTGGAGCTTTTGAAAGTGTATTTTAAACATTTGTATATGACCCAGTGGAAGCTGAAGGTCTGACTAGTTCAACTGACAAGAGGTACATGAAGGTACCTGTAACTTCATGTCATCACAGGAGCTCATGAATAATAATAAATATGTTGTTGAACTTGAAAAAAGCCTCAATTGTCATATAATCTCACTGGATTGGGGTTTGGTGATAAATCCTGCTGTTCTAGTTGCGACTAATCTGGTAAATTCACTGTGCAATTTTTTTCTTCTCCAAAAATAAATATAAATAAAATAAAAGAATGATGTGACGTGCAGGCAATACTCCAATATGTTAAGAGTGCTATTAAGAGTTTAATGTGGGCGTGGCCTCCTTCAGATGGTGATGCTCTGTTGTTGTTCATGTTTTTCATTCCTACTCATGATGATCAGCTTCAGGCTCTGATGTTTCTGAGGATCAACTGGAAAAGGTTCAGTACAAGTGCTTATCAAAATGATTTTAAAATGTTCCATGACCGAACCTGATATTTAATATAAATCAGAACAAATCAGCCTTTATGGAGAAACGGAAAACATTCAAACTCCAACATGGAGATTCGGTTTGCATTGAAATTAAAGAAGAAAAGAAATCCTGACAAACTCGAAGAAACCAGAATCAGCTGGTGTTCATCTTCCAGGCCTAGTCGGATTAGATCAGAGGTCTGGAACCTGCTCCTCTGGAGCGACTCTACATCCTCTGAAGCTACTCTACATCCTCTGTAGTGACTCTACAGCTCCTCTGTCACGACTCTACATCCTCTGTCGCGACTCTACAGCTCCTCTGTTGCGACTCTACATCCTCTGTAGTGACTCTACAGCTCCTCTGTTGCGACTCTATGGCTCCTCTGTAGCGACTCTACATCCTCAGTAGCGACTCTACATCCTCTGTAGCAACTCTACGACCTCTGTAGCGACTCTACATCTTCTCTGTTGTGACTACATCCTCTGTTGCGACTCTACATCCTCTGTAGCGACTCTACAGCTCGTCTGTAGTGACTCTATATCCTCTGTAGTGACTCTACATCCTCTGTAGCGACTCTACAGCTCGTCTGTAGTGACTCTACATCCTCTGTAGCAACTCTACATCCTCAGTAGTGACTCTACATCCTCTGTAGCGACTACAGCTCGTCTGTAGTGACTCTATATCCTCTGTAGTGACTCTACATCCTCTGTAGCGACTCTACATCCTCTGTAGCGACTCTACATCTCCTCTGTAGCGACTCCATGAAGCTCCCAATAGAAAACTCATATTAATCTAATTCACACAGCAGATCATCATCATCAGGAAAGTTGCAGCTGTTTGGACATTTAAAGTGAAGACTGAAGAGTTGATCCAGTAAAATGTGAAGCTCCGCCCCCTCGGGCGCTGCCCGTCACTTCAGCTGAGAAATGTTGACTTTAAAGTCTCCTTGGCCTGGTAACCAGGATAGAATCCAAAGAAATAGACTCAACATAAAGGAAAATAGAGATTTTCAGTCATTTACTTTCAGTGACATCATTTCTGGATGGTGCTTCACACAAACCAATCAAACTAAAACTGATAAAAACTTCAGGAATCGATGAAACGGCAACATCTGCCTGAGGAAACTGGACTCTTCATTCCAGAGAATGAAAAAAACCAAACTGTTCCACACCCACAACTCTGGAACAGCTCGGAGCATGTGAAAGATCCACCGAAATAATGTGAGGATTTGATTCTCCCACATTTAATGTAGTTCTCTTTAGAGCTCAGAAATCATGTCAGATGGGATGTTCACGTCTGAAAAAGCGTCAAAATGTTTGAACGTCTTATTTCCCGATTAGTGAACTTCTGTTTTACTGTTTCAGAAAATAATATATATTAATGCGTCTGTTACTGCCATAACTTTTTCCAGATGTGTTATTTTCATGCAGTGTGTTATTGTGTGGTGGTTATTGTTCTAAATGTCAGAATATGAAACTTCGTGATTCACACGTCGTTCAGTTTTTACATTTTACAGACGCTCATCCTTAACGGCACACGACAGTCAGGAAAGTGAAGAAACACAATCAAGTGCAGAATATTTGACATTTCTAAACATTAATATTGTAATTTACACTGAGTAACAATCACAGTATTTACTGACTAATATTTTATCTTTGGGGTAAAACAACCTGATATCTGAGTTCAAAAAACACCAAACAATCGTTTTGATGAAAAGATGAGATTCTTCTCTTTTATCGCATCATTTTCATAAAGGCTTTTATTCTGATGATGGGATGTTTGTTGTTGAATCGTTTCTACCAGCAGTGACTTAAAGGAGCTCAGGTGGTCTGTGAACAGACGGTTTTGTTCGGAGCTCGATGATGAAATGTTCTCTTGTGGTGCGACTCGTCTGTCAGACGTGGAACTTTTCAAGCCTGCAGAGCTTCAATAAAACCGTTTTTACAAACATCCGCCTTCAGCGTCGCGTCATGAATGTTCAGACGTCCACAGGATGAGGGATGCTTCGAGTTTCACCGTGAAAAGACGAGATGATGTCCTGACAAAGCGTGGCAGCTGGACCCAGTTCTGGGACCCCGGGTCCCAGAACTGGGTCCAGCTGATCAGCTCCTCGTGAGGATTTCTCGCCATCCGATCTTTATGAGTAACTCTGGTTTCCCTCGGAGTTTCAGGTCTTATTTGTTTTCATGTGATAAAATCAGTAGTACATTTTGTGCCGGAGAGGAAATGAACCCAATGAGCTGATCAGTCGGTCACAGATGCAGAGAAAACCCAGTGGGACCATCAGCCGTGTTCCGCCAGCTGATTTATGGACGGTCCAGTTTGTTCAGTTGCAGTTAATCTCCACAGAATTGAAAGTTGCAAACTCTCAACGATCCATTTCCACCTCCCAAGTATGTGAACTGGTCCTACAGAAAGCTCAGCACCAGCACACGCTAAGTTAGAAAAAAAATAATAAATAAATAAATAATCCAACTACTGAACGTGAGTTTGATTTCTTCTTCTGAGTGTCGACAGCTTGGACTGTGTCACCAACACACTAAACCCAACAAACACATCGAGGCAAGAGATCAGCGCCATCTTTTATTCTGAGTTTAAATCAAGTCAAAGTCATTCGTTGCAGTTTCACATGCGACAACATTATAAGATACAAACTGAACGTTTCTGAACGTTTTCACTGAAAGATGAATTGTCTTTACGAAGGAAAACTTTTCTGGAATTACTTTCAAATTCTTCTACTTTGTCAGGTTTTGTAAAAAGGTTTGAGCGTTTATCTGAAAACGTTTCGACCGTCGACCTAAAACACTGAATGTGTTGAACCCCGAGACTTAAAGAAACGAGGGACACGTACAGAGACAACATGTCAATGAAGATTGTTGATTTTTTAAATTTGATTTATGACCCCGGACTGCATGGAAGTGTTGATTTGACCGGTTCTTGATGTTTTAATGATGTGAGATATAGAGAGCAGTCTCCAGACGTTCCCATTGTTCCTTGGAATACATCACCTTGTTCAAATATACACAATATGTACACTCTGTCCTACGCTTCTGGAAAAAGAGAGAGAGAAAAGCAGCAGTTAAAACTTTAAGGAACCCAGTGAGGAAGAACACACCCAGACTGAGGGGGAGAGAAGCAGCTGTCCACCTCCTGCTGAGCCTCAGCTCCAACGGACCAGGACCAGGTCTCCGTCCTCTATGGAGTAAAACTCCAGCGTCCTCAGGTCCCCATCAAGCTCAATCTCTGTCGCCACCTTCTGGAAGGAGGAGGACATTTCAAGGTTTGAACACAGACGCAAGTAAGTCAGTAACATTTATATATATATTTATATTTATACGTCAACAAACATGGGAAAGTTTGAAACCATTTCATGAGTCACACAATTAAAGAGGGAAACCAAACTGATACAGATCTTGGGTTTGTCCTATTTTTGATCATAAATAGTCTTTAGAGGATTTGACGGATGATTTTGATCATTTGTAAGATGCAAAAATCAAAACTGGAACAACTTGAAGGAAAAGAGTTTGAGCCAACTTGGACCAACGCCAAACTATGTGTGATATGAGCAGTAAAATCAGCAAATAAGAAAGTTGTGGTGAAAATGGTGACGGAGATAAAACAGCAGAAAATATCTAAACGGCTGAATTATGTCAAATGAGCAAAAACTGTTTGAAGAGGTAAATAAAAATAACTGAAAGCAACTCCAACTATGGAAAATGGCTAAAACAGCTGGAATTGCTAAAAAAATTTTTAAAAAAGCTCTAAAACAAGAAAAGTGTGACGACGGCTGAGTGAAAATCTGGGGGATTTACATACAGTATGTTAGCTCAGAGTCCACAACCATACTACTGATAATAGTGTTAGTCTGAGTCACTTCTTTGGCTTCACTGACGGGGCTTTTCCACCAACAAGAACCAGGTTCTAGTTCAGGGCCGGTGCCAGGAATTATTAACTTCAGGGAACGACTTATTATTTCGTTCCCACGCGTTATTTTTTATTGTTTTCTCTAGAACCACTCTGGGGCTCCGTGTTCACTGGAGTTTTCAGAAAGCCGGTTCAGCCTGGCCTCCACCTTGTAGGTAGTGATACCTCCAGAGATAACTCCAGAGATAACTCCAGAGATAACTCCAGAGAAAACTCCAGAGAAAACTCCAGAGATAACTCCAGAGATAACTTCAGAGATAACTCCAGAGATAACTCCAGAGATAACTCCAGAGATAACTCCAGAGATAACTCCAGAGAAAACTCCAGAGAAAACTCCAGAGAAAACTCCAGAGAAAACTCCAGAGAAAACTCCAGAGATAACTCCAGAGATAACTCCAGAGATAACTCCAGAGATAACTCCAGAGATAACTCCAGAGATAACTCCAGAGATAACTCCGCCCCCAGCTGATGACGCGTCGGCTCCCAGTCTGGCTCCTCTCTGGTCCAGCAACATAGTGGAGCCAGTGTAGCAGCAGTTTAGCCCCTGATAGGCCGGCTTTGGTGGTGGAAAGACAAAGAACTGGTGCTAAAGCTGGTCCTGGACCAGAACTAGAACCTGGTTCTTTCCGGTGGAAAAGCCCCCCTAGTGTAGTGGTCTGTGATTGAGGACTGATCTTTAGCACCCGTCATGCAGAGATCTGAGAAGATGCTGGGTACGATGTTGTTGAAAAGACATTAAACACTAAACATCTGAGAAGTTCTGCAGAGTCTCATTGTAACGCTCCGCTTGTGTCCGGGTTCCGCTAGCTAACAAAGAAAAGTTTCCAACAGCTGTTTAATTCCAGCTGCTTTCATTCTATTTATCTTTGAATATAAAATTCTCGTCTTTGGTCTGAGAAACTTCTGCGGTCCAGAAGCCGTGACATCGCTGTATATCAGAGTGGAACGGTTCCACATGTGACAGTGAATCTGGTGCTGGAGCCACGTCTGAGAGGAACTCCACCTACTGACAACCTGCTTGTTTTGGAGCTCTTACTTTGGGACTGGAGTAGGTGAGCCTCAGATCTGCAGCAGGAACCTTCAGCAACCTGTAGAGGAGACCCTTCACCTTCTGCACCACCATGGAGGCTGCAGGGCAGAACCAGCAGAATTCAAAGATCAAACCAGCGGTTCAATGTGCAGAAAGAGATGCAGACGTCTGGGAGACGTGTCAGACAGCAGAGCCAACCTCAACCAGACAAACCTAAACAAGTTTTTACCTGGAAGTTTCTTCTCTATCGGCTTGCGGTCGTCATCAGGAAACACAAATGTAATCTCTGTGGATCAGAGGAGGAAAACTACTTCCATGTTTGCTTTTGATTTGCTGGAGCTAAAGTTACATTTTCTCAAGCAGCCGAGCAGCAGCGTGACGGGAACGAGAAGCAGGACTAACTTAGCAGCTGATTCTTCAAGGCAAACGGCTCTGGCCTCTTCAGCTCGCCTTCCTCTGGAGCGCCATACTCTGAAAAACAGAAGGGCAGCGGGTCGCCCACGCATGAAGCATTCATCTAACATCAGGGATGAAACATAATCCAGCTTCCCTTTGTGAGCTGATGGTCAACAGGCCAATAAATGACGCCTGGCCGGAAAGTCTGTCTGTATTTTGTGTATCTGTTTGTGTCACCAAGTCACTAAATTCATGTCAGCATATAAATACAGACACAGGATTAAGGTTTTCTGTCAGTCTACTTACTGTTGATGAGGCTTTGGTATCGAGGGTGTTCACAGTTAAACTGGGCTTTTGACTGACTGCAGCTTTTCGACTTCAGCCACTCTTCCCCAAACATCTTGATGTAGTCGAGCTCCGCCCCCCGCCGCTCCTCAGGAAGGAGCTGAAAGAAAGCAGACAAGTTAATCCGTCTCAGGTCTGCAGCCAACGAGGCAGCCGCAGCATTTCCTCTCACACTGAGGCCCTGTTTACACGGCAACGTTTCAGGTGACAACACCTAATCTGCTAAAACAAAGTGGGTGTTTCCACTGCAGCAGCAGACACAGAGACAACGATGTAGTTAGTCTGCCGGGCCACTGGAGGGCGCTGTTGCTTGATTTTGTAATGAAACTACACAGACGTGCACAGAGAACAAAACACTATAAAGGTGAAGAAAATGGAGAGAACCTGACATCCTAGTGGACTGATGAGGAACCGGATGATATCAGGGAGAGTCTCAACTATTAAACTACTGATCTGGAGGATAAAACTAGAATATGGACCACGGGTCATACCACTACGGGTCGTACCACTACGGGTCGTACCACTACGGATCATACCACTACGGGTCGTACCGCTACGGGTCGTACCGCTACGGGTCGTGCCGCTACGGGTCGTGCCGCTACGGGTCGTGCCGCTACGGGTCGTGCCGCTACGGGTCGTGCCACTACGCGTCGTACCACTACGGGTCGTACCACTACGGGTCGTGCCGCTACGGGTCGTACCGCTACGGGTCGTGCCACTACGGGTCGTGCCACTACGGGTCGTGCCACTACGGGTCGTGCCACTACGCGTCGTGCCACTACGGGTCGTGCCACTACGGGTCGTACCACTACGTGGCCGCCATGTTTGTTTACAACTGGATGAGCAGGAGGGGGGGGGGGATGAGCAGTAACAGGCTCTGTAGCCTCCATCAGTCTCTGCAGGAGGGATTTGCACCGTGAAAGAATCGGTCTCACCTCCTGTAAAAACGAACCGACTGACTGACTGATTTTCTCTTACATAACTTAACAGAACTATTCACACTATATTAATCCCCTTGGGGAAATACCCCTTTTTCTTTTTACCACATTGGCACCCCCTACTTCACGGATGTGGAGCGGCGGCCATATTGGGATGCCACAGGGAGCTGATGGGGTTCAAGGGTTGTGCTCAGGGACCCTTCAGCTGTGGGATTCGAATACGCAAACTCCCGACCCCAAGTCTGCTTCTCTAACCTCCAGGCCACACTCGGGCCCCGTTTATACGACAACGAATTCGAGTGTATCTGCAAAACTTTCTTCCCTTTTTGGGGGGTCCGTTTACGCGACACCAGTGTTCTGATCCACTGTATCCACAAAGTTTTTAATCCGACTCCCAAAGTGGAAAGATTCTTTCACGGTGCAAATCCCTCCTGCAGAGACTGATGGAGGCTACAGAGCCTGTTACTGCTCATCTCCCCCTCCCTCCTGCTCATCCAGTTGTAACCAAACATGGCGGCCGCGCAGTGGTACGACCCGTAGCGGTACGACCCGTAGCGGTACGACCCGTAGCGGTACGACCCGTAGCGGTACGACCCGTAGCGGTACGACCCGTAGCGGTACGACCCGTAGCGGTACGACCCGTAGCGGTACGACCCGTAGTGGTACGACCCGTAGTGGTACGACCCGCGGTCCTTATTCTAATTTTATCTAATACTAGAGACTAAAAGCAGAACAACCTGAAACACGACAACAGAAACTATGAAGGAAAACAAAAACCACGACAGAGGAGAAGTGTGCCGATTTCCATTTTCAAGCTCATTTATAAACCTGGTCTCAGCTCTCCGTTCATTCAGATCATAAATCCACACACAGACTGAGGAGGATGACCTGAGGCCCACCTGACAGCGGTTCAGGATTATTAGCCGTCCCAGCTTCGCCATCACCATCTGCTCAGCTGTTCTGGGGTTTCCGTCGCTGCTCTGCAGACGGTTACGACGACACGAGAGCTCCGACAAACTGGGCAGTTTGGCAAGCTCGTCGATCACACACCACTGAGAGACAGAGACAGAGACAGAGACAGAGACAGACCATGAGGGGTCAGAAGCACTAAATCACCTTTCTTCATCATTTTCATGTTCACTTTGACCTCCGAGTGCTTCTCTTTTAGCTACAAATTCTATTACATCAAGACAGACAGACATCAAGACAGACAGACAGACAGACAGACAGACAGACAGCTACCTCAGAGATGTTGTTGTTGTCCATAACAAGTGTCTTCAGCTCTGGAAACATGGCTGTTTGACATCCTGCAGGTTAAACATCCACATGAGTTATTTTGTAGAAAAAGCTCTTATGTCACTTCTGAGGGTTTTTTTATTTACCAGGAGCAGCATCGTCAAATCGGATGACAGACAGTCCGGTGTGAGACACATTCAAATCCTCCAGTCTGTAAAATTAGAGAAGCTCATAAGTAATCCTTCACCTGGTGACCGCTTTATTAAAACATTCATTCAAGTGTTGTTTTATAGTTTTCAGACTCTTTACAGCTGAAAGAAAAGAGAAACCAAAGTAGATTTGCACTGTTATGCCTGAGAGCTGCAGCAGAGGATTTAACAGGGTTCACACCTACATAGGTCCTTTTTACCTGTGACTTTCAATGTTCCCAGGACTTTTTTCAGAACTTTTCACCAAATTTCAATGAGCAAAACACAGCTTCACTGTTCAATGACATTTATTTTATTTCAGTATTCAAAAATATGGCGTTTCTCAATAAGATCAACATTTTCTGTATTAAAGAAAATATTTGCAGTGCAAGTGCTCATTTTTGACTAAATAATAAAACAAGGGAAAATTGCTGATGTCCAGCGGAATAATAAATCACAAAAAATCATACTGGGTTCTTACACTTTTCAGCTTATGCTTTCTTAAATAGGAGGTGCAGATGTGCATCACTCCCTGTGAAACAAACTTAAACTCCCCAGCAAATTGGCTCCGAACCGAAGCAACTAAACTCACACCAAATGTGGTTGTGGAGATGCAGTAGCTTCATTGGATGTATTTGACACAGCAGCGTTCATAAACTCACCGATTGGAACTGTGGTGCAGCAACATTTCCATACTTTTTCCCTTATTGTGGCCAACAAGGCCAGCCTCTTTGGAAATATCACTTTCTTACAGCAGGATTTGCACTGAAGCACGTCTTGGGTTGTTATCTTTTGACAGCCATAATATATCATTATATATATATGGTATTGTAAAAAACTTCCCTGTCACAGCTAATTTGATACCTGCTCCCAGGGTTGGCGTACCTACGCTCCTGGTGTCATGGCAAATGCGGGACGCGTCCAAACTGGGTTCGATTTCAACTGCTGCACATGTGCTGAACTTGCTGCGGTGCCGTTCGTTACATACCACATACAGTCCTGGTCACAATTGGGTCTGCAGATACTAGTGAATATAAGAATAAACACAATGCAGTAAATATTTTTGTCAAATTTATTCTTAGTCTGTATATATTTAAATTTCATGTTGGCCACTGCGTATTTGCAGAAGTTCAAATCGGACCCGTTTTGAAGGAGGACCATATTTACCA
This sequence comes from Lipophrys pholis, assembly GCF_963383615.2. Classification (NCBI taxonomy): domain Eukaryota; kingdom Metazoa; phylum Chordata; class Actinopteri; order Blenniiformes; family Blenniidae; genus Lipophrys; species Lipophrys pholis. The sequence goes on from NC_137628.1 coordinate 33,078,452, forward strand.
TGACACCAGAGGCAGAAATCACAGAACACGTTTCTCGTCCACCACTAAAATATAGCCAGTCAATTCTATTAGTTTTCTATTGTGGCATCTGTACTTCAATAACTTTAAACAAAAAAATATAGATATATAACTTCTTCAGGTTTTTAATAATAATAATAATGCATGGGTCTTTTTCCTGGGTTTTTCACGTCCATGCAAACTCTGCTTGAACGTATTCCAGAGCAGGAGCCTCTTCAGTGGACTGAGCAGTGAAACAGCTTGACTTCATTCCCACTGACCTGGGCAGAGCAGACAGACAGGCCAGAGTATCCTCCACTAAGGGATTGAGCGCCAGGTTGAGACTCTTCAGAGAGTGCAGCACTTGGTCAGGCCTGTAACACAGGAAACACAGTGGGGACGCCGCCACAGTGACACCACTGAGAACAGGAGCCGTGTGACGGCAGCCGGTGTTACCTCTGCAGCGCAGTGATGTGGTTTTCTGTTAGACACAGAGATTCCAACTGTGGCCACATGGAGGCGCAATCCAGGATCTGGCAGAGTGAGGCAGAGAGCCAAAGGATTAGAAGTACTGTACTTGAGAAGTAACATGCAAATAATGAAAACGAACACTAAATGGTGTCAATGTCCTCTGATTCTTTATGAATCCACAGTTTGTTTTTTATTTCTATTCTCCTTTGAGTTTGGTGCTTCTGATTTCTGTTTCCAGGTTTAATGTAAAGTTGAAATAATAAAGTAAAATATGACCTCTTGTCAACACAATATACAGCAGCAGGTCTCTTCTGATTGGACAATGTGTTGACATGCAAACAATGACTGAACTGAGCACAGAAACATCTTTCACAACAGTTCAGTCGGCATGTGGAAATACGGAGTCGCTTTGAGCATTATGAGATGTATACCTGTGGCCAGGTGAGCTCACACTTGTTCAGGTGGAGGACTTTGAGGTTGTAGAAAGCATGGCTGAGGGTGGAGGGACGCGAGGGCAGACTCAGTCTATTACAGCTGGAAAGAATAAAACATGTTAGAAGATGGGAAGTTGCCTCTGCAGAAACGTGACACAGAAGGATCCATCACCTGAGGTTTAATTCCTCCAGCTGCTCCATCTGCAGGCTGAACACGCTCACATCCTCCCAGCACGACAGCAAGGAGCCGCTCAGGTCCAAGAGCTGCACGTCTGACCGCTGCCGTTAAGGAGCCCAGCTGATAGCCTTCAAATCACTTGAACCAACCGTAGAGGTTGGAATGGCCAAAGCCATTTTGAGCTGTTTACATGAAATGTTCACCAGATGTTGGCAACAGCCCATGTAACCCAAACATGCAAAGGAATCAAAACGTAGATGTCCGTACATTAAGTTGCGTGTAATGATGTGAAATGACACAGGGAAAAAAGTATTGAACATCTTAAAGAAAGGGAGGTGCAAAATAGCATGGAACCCAAGACCCCAGCTGGAATCAACCAGTAATCAGAAAACAATCCAGCCCCTTCACTGCAAATTCATGTCAGCTGGTTCAGTCCCAACTGATGGCCTATAAGAAGGTGTCACTCATGAGACATAGTCCCTCCAGCGTGTCCCAGGTCTGCCCCGAGGCCTCCTACCGGAGGGACCTGCCTGGAGAAAACCCCTAGGAACAGCTCATGAAAAGCAAAGCACTCCCTCAAGACCTTCACAACCTTATCACTGCAAAACATAATGATGGCGCTGGTTACAGAAAGACTTCTACACGTCAGAATGTTCTGGTGAGCACCGCTGGGGCCATGATGTGGGAGAGGAAAGAACATCATCAAACCATAAATCAGGTACGGTTTCTGGCCCCGCGCAAGATTTCTGACACTAGAGTGTAATGAAGTATAAGAAGAGTTGTCTGAGAGCCGAGGGTTTCCTGGTAGCTTCACAAAGACCTGCAATTGGCAGGTACAATTGTTTCAAAGACCATAAGTAATGTATTCAACCTGAAAAGAAATCTGCTGCCATCCACCAGGATAATGAAGACGAAATGAGGTGAAATTTCAAGTTCCCAAACACACAGCTAAGGAAACTCAATTGACTTCAGAGAAAGAAAATAAAGCTGCTAGAATGGACCAGTCATCTGACTTGAATCCAAGTCTATGGAAAGAACTGAAGATCAGAGTTCATAGAAGTGTTCCATGGAAACGTCCTAATTCGAAGGCCAAAATCACACCTGAGCCATGCATGCGACCAGTACAGGACGCTGTCATTACCAACAAAGTATTGAATACATTTCATTAACTCTGTTCAATAATATTGTCCCCGTGTCTTTTCACCTTATTACATAACTTAATTTACGGACGTCTATGGTTTTATCTTTGTGTGTGGATTTCATGAGGTTTTACCAACATCTGGTGAAATTTTCATGTCAACAGCAGCTTGAGAAATATACTTACTGAGAAAACTGGTGACCTGTTCAATACATATTTTACCTGCTGTACTTTAGTGAAAACTTCATGAGCCACTACAGAGAGGCTGCGGTGTTTAAATGTACTGTAGCTGCAGAGCTGCTGCTTTTCAAACACTTTGAGCACAATTCAGGAGCCAGTTTCAGCCACATTGAGAAATAAAATCACACATGCTCATATCCACTGTTAGTGTAAGAGTCACTGATGTACCTAACAAACCGGTCCATGGATGATAAGAAGAAGGTGTGACATCCTGGAAACTCAAACTGACAGAGCGAACACGCAAACTCAACCAAACCCAAACGAGCAAATGTTTTTCCTGTTTTACGCACCCAGAGGAGGGGAGGGGGGGGGGGGGGGGGGGGGGGGCACAGCTGGGGTCCAAGTCCTCGCAGAGGAAAACACAAGACTTTGTTCCTGCTCACCAGGAGAACCGACACAGAAAAGACAAACAGTGGAGGAGATGCAGAAAAGGATACAGGGTGTTGTTCTCCTTATTGCCCCATCAGGCCCCGGCCCATTCACCTCCAATCCCCCCAGCAATACTGAGGTAAGACTCTCAAAGCTGTGTGTACACACACACACACACACACACACACACACACACACACACACACACACACACACACACACACACACACACACACACACACACACACACACACACACACACACACACACACACACACACACACACACACAGTATCAAGGCTTCACATCTGGTCCACCTTCCCCAAGTCGCTCGCTCCCTTGAGCCATAAAACACTGACCTTCCTACTGGAGTGTAAGACTGTTGAGATAATTACAATATCTTTTTTTTTCCTTTATTGGAATTGTTTAATTTTGTTTTTCTTATTAGTTATTACACATGGTTTTTTGGGGGAAAGCAAGTAATATTTTTCTTAAATTTAAATGAAGCTTGAGTTGATAAAATATTGTATATCAAATCAGAATCAGAATATCTGTCAGAAAAATAGATCTTTTGCTAATATTGTTCTGCCGTATTCCACAGGGTTCTGTCTTAGGACCTATGTTTTTCCTGTTATACATGCTTCGTGGAGGGCAGGGGTGGCCAACCCGCCACTGATTGCCTGCCAGGTTGTGGCTCTTTGATCCATTATCTAAATCATCAGAGTGCGGCGGCTCTTCCAATTATTAATACTTCTGGTGTGAAACTCAGAGTTCTGATATTCTTACGTTGTACTTCAATGCACCACTCAGCGCTGCACCATGGGCCGCAGCTTCCCTCTCACTCACTTCACAGCCGTTGCTACGCTATATATGGCAGGTCAGGAGAACAGACCATACAATGACAAGTAAAAAAAGGCTCCGGTACAGAGACACTTCAGGTCAGAGCAGGTCGGCGAGGAAGTTGGAGTTAATTGGTGGATTCGACCCAGACACAGTTAACCTGCTGAGAGCAGCTCCCTAAAGCTCCGGCATCATTAAAACTTTAACAAAACGTCATCAACACACAGATGACGCCTCTTTCCCATCTGTGTGAGGGAGGCAACATGCTACAAGCTCATTTTTGTCCAAACTATCCGTCTTTAGAGCAACAGAAACAACTTTGTTCTCTATGAGCAGCCGGCTGTGTGACAGAGTGCAGGGACCGTCTGCAAATTACAAACTGCTGCAAAAGCAAAGACAGAATCTACAAAAATACTTAACATGACGGGTATTCACTGCAGCGTTAAAGTCACTGCAAACACATAGTTTGATAGTATTTATATGGTTTGCAGTATTTGTCTTGCCTGTAGCGGTTTTACAGTTTACAGACGGTCCCTGTACATTTGTTTAGGCTGCATGTGGAGGTGAAATTATTCCTGTTAATGCTGTAAATCCACGCCTTGCCAACCGCTGTCTAACTTCTGTAATTCCATATGGTGTATATACATTGTGTATGTATTCTCATTTTATGTCATTTCGTGTCTGTGTGAGAGAGGGAGTTTATTTGTATGATGTGGCTCTTTGTAGTAGACTACCACCGTCATTTTTTCGGCTCTTGGTCTGACTGGTTGGCCACCCCTGCTGTAGGGAAACCCTCCATCAATGTCCATTGCTATGCAGATGACACACAAATCTCTTTATCTATGAAACCAGATGATACTGATCAACTTGTCAAACTAGAAGCTTGTTTTAAAGACAGGTCTTATCCTTCAACTCCCACATGAAACAAATCTGCTGATGAAGGAAACCTCTGAAGATGAACACATACGTAAGAGAATAAAAAACACTGGACTGCGCGATCGTACCTGCGCTCTTTGGTGTAGAAGGAGATATCGGTGTCCGCCTTCTTGATGCAGTAATGGTACACCTGCTGCAGAGCGGTCAGGTAGTCCACTCCATAAATCGCCTTCGCAGGTCGTATGAAGGATCCTCCTTTAGGGTGTCTACAAAAAAGAAAAATTACTTTTTTTGTTGTCGCTCCAGTATTTGGACACTTGGGGTGCGTTCACACTGCAGGGACATGCAACCCAATTCTGATATTCTGCTCACAAGTGACCCATATCAGACCTGTTTAGTGAAACATTGTAATTCTGATTCTTTCACACCAGAACCAGGCCTCGACCACGTCGCACCAATTCGGATGTGTCTGAAGTCTTTCAGCAGGGCGGCTGTCTGAATGATCCAATTATGTGATTGCCACGTCATTGACATGTGACTGGAGTCCAGAGTAAGCGCCAGAGGAAGTGGCTCTGCTAAAATGTTAAAAGCTGTGCTCGTGCTGGATTCCCTGAAGGGAGGCGGGTCTCAATGAGACCAGGAGGAATGAGTCAGGAAATCCAGTCCACAGTTTGCAGCCAGCGAGCAGGCTAGGGAAGTAGCACTGTGCTATCCAACTTTTCATGGCAACATGTTGCTGTTTGGACGGATTTTACACTCAAAACACCACAAAACAACGCAGCAACGTGGATGTTAGCAAAGCCGTAGTCCAGCAGGGCGGCGCCCTGCAGCCAGACCTCAGCGTTTTCAAACTCCAGCTCTCGGAGGAGAACAGCTCTGACATCAAAACAATGACCAGCAGCTCCTCCAGGCTGTCAGCAGGCGATTCACACCTCCCTGAAGCTGCGTCCTACTCCACGCTAAACTCCCTGAAAATAGTCCCAATGGATGGAGCTGCGTTAGAGCTGGAAACATTGTGTTGCTGCTGTCTTGCTCAAGAGTTTCCCCAGGGATTGATAAAGTCATTCTGAGGTTCTAAAGATAGAACTAGTTTATTATGAGATGATGACGTCACGCAGACCCCCACATTGTCCACATGGAACAAAAATACTTTGTACTGCTTCCTTTACTGTCCTGATACTAACCTCAAGTTGTCTTTGGAGAGAATACATGTATACATTAGTACATTTCATACTTTACTGTAGAGAGGAGTTTATTACAGCCTCATATAAAGTCAACAATAATAATAATATTAAAGCAAACAGCTCTGGTATCGGAAAAGTATCAGCAGATAAACAAATTCAGGTATCAGGATCAGATCAGAAGTGAAAATATGTGGACCGGTGCTTCCTAGTTTTTAAAGAAGTGGGAGGTTTTATGTTGTTTGGGGCTGGAAACTGAGTAACATCTGGCAACCAAGGCGCTGACTGGCGTGGAATCCATATTTAGTTCTTTAAACGGCGTGTTTGGCCTGACGTCGCGTTGTCTACTGCGCTCGGTGGTACGATAACGTCTGGGGTGCAATGGCGTTCACACGGCACGCTGATAGGTCACGTTTGAAATGTAATGTGAATGATCACGCAAAAACATCGGATCCCTGCAAAAAAATCAGAATTGAGTATCAAGACCTACAGTGTGAATATAGCCCGAGTAGAATCAAATCAAACTCCATTTGTATAACACACAAAAAATAGATTTCATCGATTTATTGAATTTTTGGCATTCTGTTCTACCAATAGTTTTGGGTTTCCCTTGTTGTTCCCACTTTTGCTTAAACCTGCGTTAAAGTTTGAATCTTTTTTATTTTTTATTTTTTTTAAATTGAAGCAAATTCACCACCACAAGTCTCCACCTTCACAAGTGGACGGGGGGCGGGGGGGGGGGGGGGCACTCGCTAGAACAGATTGAACACAAATAGTATTTATGCTGCTAAAGCCCGTTTTAGTTGCACCAGCTCCATTTCACTGCAGTTTAAAGTGGCGGGCCTGGAGACGGTCAATCTTTGAACAAGGCGGCCCAAAAGATTGTGCACACCTTGCTGAAAGCCGTGGAAAGGCCTCTTCAAGCTACCAATATCCGCGAGTACGCGAGGTACTTGTGACGTCAAAATCGTCATCTGCCTCCGTGTCCACTCCGACCCCGCGGCGGTGGACCGCGCAGCCCAAATTTTGGAACCGCGCGACCTGTGCATGCACCAGAGTCTAGCAGTCGCTTGTGTAGGAGGTCCTCCGTCTCCCCGTCTGAACAATCAGGATTTAAAAGCAAATAAAGAGCCAGAGGCTCAGAACTCCTGAAGTGAAACATAAAGTACTTTAGGAAAGGAGGAGAACGCCGGGCAGCAGAAGTAGAGAATTTCAGGGATCGTTACGTTACGTTAGGGAACGCGTTTTGGACAATTACAGCAGAAACATGCACTTTTGACAATATATATGATGTCTGCAGTCATTTGAGTACATTGAGAAAAAAAATCGAATGTTTGTTTTTTTAAATCGTAGATTTCTTTTCCACGGCCGAATCGCTCAGCCCGAGTAGAAAGTGGTAAAAACCACACGATGGATCCTGAAGGATGCTCATGTAAAGTATCAGATGGAAGTTAAAGATGGAGTCACTGAGGGATGGTTCGCCTGCAGACACTGACAGAACTGTATGGATCCAAACTCTCACCTGCAGCTGAAATAGTGAACTCCTTCATGGCTGCCATCATGCTTGCCTCTCTGGGGGTCATCCCACTCCACACCGAGCCACACACCTGCAAACATGCACAGCAGAGGCCAGGTCAGAACACGCTGCGCTCTTTGGTCTTACAATAATTTAGAGCAGAGGTTTCCAACCCTGGTCCTGGGGACCCCTGTCCTGCATGTTTCAGATCCTCCCTGCTTCAGCAGACCTGAATCTAATGATGATGTCATCACCAAGGTTGTGAAAAAGCCCAATAATGAGCCCCTCATTGCAATCAGGTGTGTTGTAACTGGGAGGAGCTAAAACATGCAGGACCAAGGACCCTGGAGGACCAGGGGCTCTGGAGGACCAGGGGCTCTGGAGACCTCTGATTTAGACAATTCACATCTGCACCCATTAACCATTTATGTTGGTATCTCATCTCAACTTTTACAAACGCAGCTGGCCACAGAGGAGTTTCATAACGGTAATCTGACAGCAACCTACAGACCTACAGACAAATAGCTGGAAAGCCAGTCTCATCAATGGAGCAGTGTTTCGCCTACACGCACTATATGTGCATCACCTCTACTGATGTATCAGTTAATAAAATGTTCCCGTCAGTTCTGTAGAATCTTCAGTGATATGGTGTCATATGGTGCTCCGGGTGCTTCATGTCTTGGGTCAATTCACACACTGTGACTAAAGCATAAAGAGACAGGAGAGGGCTCCGTCTTATTTCTTCATGAACTAAAATTATATTATTTGGTGCAAGGAATGCTTTAGTAACATAACGGAATGCTTTTTATTGTGTTATACAGTGAAACAGGATCCTTATAATGTGATGACTTGTATTGTTATAACGAGAGACATGTTTGAATGAGGAAACGTGTGGACCTAAACTGATTTTTAATTAGTGACGGTAAAACTGTATACCCGGTAAAATGTGGGGATGGATTAACGGTATCAACATGTGGATACCGCCCAGCTCTACTGTGTGATCCATCATCCCAAAATGGAAAGAGTATAGCACCACTGCAAACCTACCAAGACATGGCCATGCACCCAAAGTGACAGGCTCTGATCAGAGAAGCAGCCCAGAGGGCCATGGTACCATGGAGGAGCTGCCAAGATCCACATCTCAGGTGGGACAATCTGTCCACAGGACAACTCTCAGTCTGCACTCCACATATCAGGCCTTTGTGGATGAGTGGCAGGAAGGAACCATTGTTGAAACAAAGCCAGAAGAAGTCCTGTCTGCTGTTTGCTAAAAGCCACGTAACAGACACAAACATGTGGAGCCACTCTGGTCATATGAGACCAAAGCAGAACTTTCTGACCAAAAGGCAAAACTCTGTGTGGCAGTAAAGTAGTACTGTGCATCACCCTGAACACACCACCACCACCACCACCACCACCACCACAATCAAATGGATCTGCACCAACATAAACATATTAAAACGTGCACCTGTGTGCTACTAAATTTGTCTTTGTTCTACTGAAATATTAAGCTGCTAAGTCCGGTGATGCTGTAAGTCTCAAGCCATGTTGGTGTGGAGGAAGATGGAGGAAGATGGAGAAGCTGAGGGGTTTGTGATGGAGTTCATTTTTGACATTTCTGCTTAAAGTCTTTACGGATCTGTCAGCTTTCCAACATGTGTCCCCCCAGTGTTAAACTCAGTCATATCCCCTTGGTGAAACATTAAGAAGAAAACATTCATGTCTTTTAATTACTAAAGAAAATGCCTTCAACTTGTTTTTCTCCCCACATGATGACAGAGTAACTCTCAGATGAGGATTTGAGTCGCATTTGTTCTGAAGCAAACTGATATGGAGGTGTTGTGACTGCCAAATACTTCACCTGTGGTCGGTGGTACCGGACCCACGTACCGCACTGTGGCCCGTTCCCCGCCACAGGACAAGCGCCTGCCCACTACGTCTGCCGGCACCTCGGGCTCCAGTCGGTCTCCCATGAGGGCGAGCTGTGGAGGGAAGCCCCGAGCCGGTGTGAGAAGCTCCGTCAGCGCTGCCGTCATGTTCACAGAGCGCGACGCTTACGCAGCTAAATGCCCCTGGAGCTAATGATGCTGAGTTAACATACTTACCGTGCTTGGTGAGGGTGGTGCTAACGGAGCTGAGGCCGACAAAACCTAAACTTTACACCGGCTGTCAATAGACGCTGCGAGCCATCTGGGGCTGGTCTCTGGTCAATAACAAGCAGCCAGCCACAACCGGAAAGACCATATTTCAATGTCGTACCAGTTTCCTGTGAAACTCCGGAATAAAGTCATCATAAAATGTTCAACAAAGGTTATATGAGTATATATAAATATATATATATTGATATAGTACATTATTCACATCCCTCAAACTATGTGGCTTCAGTATTTAATCACCAAAATGACATTTTTGTAAATAAACATAGGAACCATTGTTTTCCTTTGTTTATGTTCTCGGTAGGAATTAGTTCGTAGTAGGACAGCCGTATGTTTAGAGAGAAACGTGTGGCTACTGCATGCTTATTAACCATTTGCCAAAGTTTTATTAAGTGTTCGGGTCGACCTCATTCTCCTTTTCCGGGGGGAGCAGATCAGCCGCGGTGACAGCTGAAAAAAACCAAGAGAAAACAATGAAGAGGAAAAAAACACAAAGGTTTGTTTACAACACATGATTATCTTGCCGTAACTCCTATCAATTAAAATGACCGTCTCGTTGCAACAAAGTAAAAGTAAAATGTTTTTCGTGTGTAATTTAAGTTTTCGGGAGCCCCGCAGCCGGACTGTTGAGCCGCATACGGATGCAGAATTGTGATTTTAAAAAATCCATTCTGGCTCAGTTACTTGTGGATTGTGAAGCACCGATCCACATTTTTTCACTTCCGATCTCGATAACCGATTTTGGATATCTACTGATACGATTCCGATACCAGAGCTCTGTTTGCTTTAATATTATTATTATTGTTGACTTTATATGAGGCTGTAATAAACTCCTCTCTACAGTAAAGTATGAAATGTACTAATGTATACATGTATTCTCTCTAAACACAACTTGAGGTTAGTATCAGGACAGTAAAAGAAGCAGTACAAAGTATTTTAGCTCCATGTGGACAATGTGGGGGTCTGCGTGACGTCATCATCTCATAATAAACTAGTTCTATCTTTAAAAGCTCAGAATGACTTTATTAATCCCTGGGGAAACTCTTGAGCAAGGCAGCAGCAACACAATGTTTCCAGCTCTAACGCAGCTCCAACCATTGGGACTATTTTCAGGGAGTTTATTGTGGAGTAGGACGCAGCTTCACGGAGGTGTGAATCGCCTGCTGACAGCCTGGAGGAGCTGCTGCTCATTGTTTTGATGTCAGAGCTGTTCTCCTCCCAGAGCTGGAGTTTGAAAACGCTGACGTCTGGCTGCAGAGTACCGCCTCGGTGTACTACGTCTTTGCTACCATCCACGTTGCTGCGTTGCTTTGCTAACATCCACGTTGCTGCGTTGCTTTGCTAACATCCACGTTGCTGAGTTGCTTTGTGGTGTTTTGAGTGTAAAATCTGTCTAACCAGCAACACATTGCCATGAAAAGTTGGATAGCACAGTGCTACTTCCCTAGCCTGCTCGCTGGCTGCAAACTGTGGACTGGATTTCCTGACTCATTCCTCCTGGTCTCATTGAGACCCGCCTCCCTTCAGGAAATCCAGTCCACAGTTTGCAGCCAGCGAGCAGAGCAGCAGCAGGGAAACACTGGGGATCATTTCAGCACCATGAAGCAGACCAGGATCATGGATCAGACCAGGATCATGGATCAGAAATCTCTGATCTGTGACTTAAGTTCTTATCGGAACCCGATCGCGATCCTGGATTGGATCGGCCCCCTCCCTACTTTGGATGTGGTTCCAGCAACGGGCTGCTTCAGAGAGCCTCCTTCATTATCTTGTTTCTGGTGTTTGCAGTTCCCCCATGTATAAGCAGCCTAATGAGTTGTGGAAGAGTTTTGATTGTTTACAGGTCTCAAGCCAGCCCCCACTTCAGAAAACAGTCAAAATCCATTTGAAACCTTTTTGTTTGCAGATTTAAAAAAAAAAAAAAAGCATTTTTTGACTCAGATAAAATTAATAATCATCCAAACTGCATTTTCTTTTTCAAGACTACTTATTCTGTGACTTCATTAAATTAAACAGCAAGGGACTTTTAAGATTTAATTTTCAAAAGATGCCCCAATACTTATCAAAACTCAATTTGAAATGTCAAATATGAAAACTAAAATTATTTTTCATTTCAAGCTTATAGCTGCATTATATGACTTGTAGATAAGAATAATAATAGATCCTCTAAGCTGCATTTTAATTTTCTTAATATGATAGGACTCAAAAGAAAACCCAAAGAGGAGATTGTTTTTTCGTGTTCATGTCCGCCCTGCAAAAAAGTAATCAAAATTAAATTTGACTTTGTATTCCCAAGCGGCGCAGGAGCGTGAGGCCAGTGGCTGCTCTCCTTCTGAACCTGCCTCGCATCCAAGTGATGAAAACAGCCTGACAGAAGCATATTGTCAGATTCTCTCAGAGCAAAGGAGCAGTGCTTGTTCAGTAATCTGCTCACGTACTGTGACGTTTCAGTCACTGAAGCTGGTTGCTGAACATACCACGGCCACTGAACGTACTGTGATACACAGTCAGGGCTCCTCCTGACAAGCACTGGACGGTTGGGAGGACAAATCTTATTAATAACCTGATTCTGTAACATCTCAGGAATTGCTTTGCCCCTCACTGCCTCTTGCTACAGCGTATGGGCTTGTTCAGGGCTGACCTGTAGTGACTCGTGAAGTTTCAGGCAGATTGCAGCATGTCGAGCAGAGTTCCACATCACTTCCTGTGTCATGGCGAAGCAGATCTTTATTGGTGCACCGCGGCCCTGTCCTCGGAGATTAAAAACAAATCGAAACAAAATATAAACACTTTTTGGCCGGTTTATCTAAAAAGGGTTCAGTGTGAGATGGGCGGGTTCTAATTTATTAATGTGCCGACCTCATGCTCATCCAATCGGAAGTCGCTGTTGCACATTCTATTAAAATGGGAGGGAAATATACGAAATGGCATTAAACCAAACCAAACATGTCAAATGAGCAAAAAGGAAAGAAAAATACCCGTAAAATATTTACGGGTGAAACGAAGCGTCCAACATGTATGATGTGTGCCCACATCTCATCCAGTAGAAGCTGTTTCCTCTTATTTGTGTGACTTGTTGCATGTGTCCACAGTGAAAAGGCACCCCCAGCGGAGCAGGCCGCTGACTATATGGTGGGTCAGGTATCAGGAAGCGTATTCCGCCAAAGCTCTGCACCCTCCAGTTCTCTCTCGGCTTTATTCAGCATCAATGCACCTGCTGCACCGCTGCAGTTCCAGCCTCCACCCAAGGTAAGGAGCCACCGGTTGAAGAGAAACTTCTAACTTTTTGTATGGAAACAATATTTAGTTATATAACACAATAATATGTTTAACCATACATTCAAACCCGCAGGTTTTATTGTGTTTGAAATGATCTTTTCTGTGTACCAAATCTTAACTAAAGCTGTCTTTTATCATTTAATTTGGCACATAAATAAAACATTTTCAAACGGTGAATAAGGATCATCAGGTACTTTGATAAGCAGCGTTTTTCAAGGTAGAAATAATTTTTTCCTCATTTGCTTGCAGATTTTAAGCTGTACAAGCCTGTGAGGGCTGGACACGGGGCAGAAAGCACTAATATTTACACTTCTCTTGTTAAAGAAGTTTCTCTGAAAAGCAGTACTTTGGCATTTCCTGGGCAGATTATTTGTAATCCTGCTCTGACTTCTGTTTGTCCGATGTTTATTACCCCCAGTCATGTGATTGTAGTTGAGGTTCACACATACTGTAATAATTAAGATGTGTAAGAAGTCTGTGACTTTCAGGAGATTCAACATTTCAGCTTGTGTGTATGTTGTGAAGTTAACATCTGAACACGTTGGTCTTTTTCTTGCAGCCTGTTGAGATAAACGCTCAGACCGCAGAGCAACTGAAAGAAAGTCAAGAGGCGACGCGTCAATCCACACAGAAGAAAAAGAAGAAACTCAAAGAAAAATCAGCTGCTGACCTGAAGATGGAAAACAGGTTCACTCTTCGTCTTTCTCCTCTTTTCATTTGATCCCAGTCTGTCATGTTTTAAAGCTCCTGACTGTGGTGTCTCTCAGGGAGAGCAGTCTGCAGGAGGCCGACCAGGATGAGCAGGGGCACAGCACTCCAAAGAAGAGCAAGTTGTCGGAGGCGGCCACAACGAATGAACACTGGGTGCTGAAGAGACAGAGGCTGAAGGCCAGCAGACACGAGGAGGCTATAAAAGGAAAGAGGACGGTGTTCGTAGGAAACCTCCCAATCAGCTGCACCAAGAAGGTAATTCTGACGGAACCTTTACAGGCAAGAAGAGAATTCTCTTCTTTATCCCAACATTAACACCAAAAAACATACAAATTAGAAGCAAACTACGATGCATCATGTTTCAATGTTCTGCATGTGAACATATTTGTTATTATATCATGTAGTCCTGGGGCCTGTATCACAAACCGTGATAAACATATCCAGGATCTCTCTCTGCTTCCTGAGTTGACTGATCCAGACACACGCGATCCAGATTAGAAGTAATACGAAGCAGGTTATCAACTCACTACTTCAACCAGAGTTTCCCTTCAGGATCCATGTGTGTTCACATGAAAGGGGCGGAGCTTGCAGCGTCTGGCCAATCAAACATGGAGAAATCCTGCAGAGCACTTTACAGAAGACTGAAGGAGCAGTTAATCTCTGAGATTATGAAGAATTCAAACACGTCCAGCAGCTCAAAGCAACACTGCTGCTGCAGCCAAAGCCAGAACCTTCCTGACTTGGTGAGATTAGAGCAGATTAATTCATGGGACAATAGAAACGGAGTCACTTTCACTTTATTCCAGCAGAACGGTTCCAGGCAGAGCTTCCTCACTGCTCTTCTTTTACTTTACATTTTACATCCACTTGTTCTGAGGCCAGCCCCCGTCCAGCTCAGTAGGTAGAGCAGGAGACTCTCCGTCTCAAGGTAGAGGGTTCACGTCCCATGCCGGGCGCCACCTTCCTGTGGGCTCTCCACCTGCAGGAAGGTTCTTAATGGTGCTATGTGATCTGGGTGACGGTGCTCAGACTGACACCACCACCACCTGGAAACAGATAAGAGGGAGAAAATAGTTGGAGGGATGGATGGAGGGATGTTCTGAGGCTGAGTTTCCTCTGTGTGAGTGGGTTTCGTGTTGGAATATTAATTCATCACTGTGACGACAGGAGTGGTTCTGGTTCCATAAATTCCTGTTTGTGCAGTTCTGTCAGCGTGAGCATTATTATTAAGCTCATTATTCCAGATTAACCCTCGTGGAGCCAAACAGACTTGGAACAAGAATAAAAACATCCTTCAAAGCTCAGAGACCAGGATTTATTTGATTATGTCAAAAAGATCGTTCTAAATTAATTTCAACACTCCTCTCAGAGCTGAACCTGCCCACCAATCACCATCATTTAAGAATGGGCGGGGCGTTTCCCAAGAGATCTGATTGGTCAGGAGGCGGAGCTTTTACACTCTGTCATCTTATCGAGAACGTAACCTGCTTCGGGTTAGACATTCAGAGTCGGTTACCATGGTGATTTATCCCTGTGAGAAGTGAACGAGCATCGTACAGAAAACCAGAATTAATCCTGAAGTTACCTGGATAAGAGAAAACCAGAGTTAATCCTGAAGTTACCTGGATAAGAGAAAACCAGAGTTAATCCTGAAGTTACCTAGATAAGAGAAAACCAGAGTTAATCCTGAAGTTACCTAGATAAGAGTAAACCAGAGTTAATCCCGAAGTTACCTAGATAAGAGTAAACCAGAGTTAATCCTGAAGTTACCTAGATAAGAGTAAACCAGAGTTAATCCCGAAGTTACCTGGATAAGAGAAAACCAGAGTTAATCCCGAAGTTACCTGGATAAGAGAAAACCAGAGTTAATCCTGAAGTTACCTAGATAAGAGAAAACCAGAGTTAATCCTGAAGTTACCTAGATAAGAGAAAATCCAACGTCGTAGTACAGGCCTCTGCTGTTACTTCTAAAACGGAGTAGATTTGTCATTTGATTGTTCACAGATTATTTTCTAAAGTGACAGATTACTTGAAATTGAGCCGTAATTCCTCCACTTTCAGACCCTGCGGAGCGTCTTCAAGGGGAGCGGATTCATCGAATCGATCAGATTTCGTTCTGTGGTGAGAAAACAAACAAACAAACCTTCCAGTAAACATTAGTTGTATGAAATCTGTATTTATGGCTCATCGTTTACCTTTTTCTCTCACATTTCAACAATCCAGGTTAGAGATGACCCCTCCATGACTCGGAAACTGGCCACTATTAAGTAAGTCTGATATATACATATATATAGAAAATATACATTTCTTTTTTTTTTTTAAATAAATCATAATTAAATAATGAAAAGTTGTTGGGGTAAAAAAACAGTGAAAATGAAATCCCATCAATAAAATATCCAAGGAATTTTTATCTAAACTTCACCTTTTTAAAAGCTTTAAACGGGATTATTTTAGTGCCCTGGATCTTAGACCCCATTACTGCAGTACTGTGGATTAAGGAAGTGCCCAGACAACATCGTCATCATCATCATCATCATCATCATCATCATCAAGTGTGCCAATGACACAACTGTGGTCGGGCCACAGTTCAGAGGCTGGCGGGGTGGTGTGAGGCCCACAACTTGGTCCTCAGTACCTCTAAGACCAAAGACCGGATTGTTGACGTCATCAGAAAGAGGTCTGACCTGCAACCCATCTGCATCAATGGGGGGGGCAACTTCAAGTTCCTGGGTGTGCACATTGATGCGGCCCTCCTGTGGAGCTCCAACACCAGGGAGACGGTTGTTGCTGGGTTCTTCCTGTGAAAGGGGAGTTTTTCCTTTCTATCACCTCTGTGCTTGCTCATGTGACATTGTTGGGTTTTTCACTGTCAGAGTGCTGTGACGTGTTATATTTTATAACAATACAAATTGAGTGTTTCCTCCTTCATGACACAGGCTGTTGCTGTAGAATTCAGGATAAGAAAGTGTGATTGAGTAGAATGAATCGTTCAAGGAGTTGATAAATGGCTGAGGCAAATGATCCATCCAACAAAAATGTTGTTTAGAGTCTCTCACTTGTAGTTGCTGCCTTTTTAAGCTCCCTTCTTTTTGACTTCAGACGCAAAATACATCCCAAGAAGCAAAGCATGAATGCCTATGTGGTGTTTAAGGATGAAGACGGAGCTGCCAAAGCGTTGGAGAGGTAAGACGTTACTCACTCCTTCATCGGACTGCAGACACGGTCTGCTCCATGATAGAAGTGTGTTTGACTTGATCCTCTTGACAGAAATGGTATGGAGGTGGAGAAAGACTACGCCATCCGAGTGGACAGAGTGACCAACGTGTCATCAGTGAGTCTGCAAACAGCACACGTACAGCCCGATACGGGTTAATCAGAACCGGTGGCCCTGAAGGTCCAACGCCGCAACGCAACAGCAAAAACCACAACACAGACGTTAACAGGCTTTTTGCACTTGTGTTGTGGCGTTGGCCCTCCTGGGTTACCGTAGAAACACAACCCAACACTGGATTACAAACCTGATCTTCTAAAACTTGATCAGAAACACGATCCGACTCTGGATCTGCCCTCAGTGACAAACCCTGTTGTTCTCTTGCAGCATGATCACCGGCGTTCTGTGTTTGTGGGAAATCTGTCGTTTGGTGAGCCGCTCTGCAGAACGTTGAAACTGTGTGCAGTACTGAGGCTTGTACTTCTGTCTAACATTCCTCTGCTGTCTTGCAGAAATTAAAGAAGCGGCTTTTCGACGGCATTTCAATGAGTGTGGTGCAGTGGAGGCTGTGAGGCTGGTCCGCGACAAGAACTCCGGGCTGGGGAAAGGATTTGGTTACGTCCTGTTTCAGGTACGAAGAGAAAGCTCTTTCTTTCCTAAGCGTGTGTTTTTACTGAGCAGCAACTCTGAGCTTTAGCTCCCACAGGTACCACTGGACAACATTTAATTCATTTATAGCACAATGTCAGTTGACATTTACTTTTTAAATCAGTCAAGTTTCAGATTTAAGGTCATTTGTACATCAGAAATATGCTGCTCTGCACAATGAAGTTCCTTCTGTTCATGGAGGATTCCAACATTAAAATAGTAAGTAGAGCATGTAAAGAAATCATATAAAAACTAAATATTTACAATATGTAAACTTGAAGGTAGTGTGATATTTAGAATCATTGACACAAATACAAGCACCCATCTACAGCAGGTACATTAAGTTGTGACCATTCTTTTTCTTTCTCAAGCTGCTGTTGACATGAAATGTCCACCAGATGTTGGTAATAACTTATGAAATCCACACATATAAAGATATTAAAGCGTAGATGTCCATAAATTAAGTTGTGTAATAATGTGCAATGACACAGGGAAAGGGTATTGAACAGACTTACTGAAAGGTATTTAATACTTTGTTGGTAATGACGGCTTCAAGCCTCCCGTATGGACAAACAGTTCTTCCACACAAAGTCTTCAGATGTGGGAGGATCCGTGGTCGTCTTCTATCCACTCTGAGCTCCACTTCCTTCCATACATTTCCATACACATGAATTCAAGTCAGGTGTTTATCTGAAACCAAGTGAGTTTCCTTGGCTGTGTGTTTGGGATCATTGTCTTGCTGAAATGTCCGTTGAAGTTCGTCAGTACCTTGAAAAACTGCTCCACGTCATGATGCTCCCGCCTCCACACTTCACTGCTGCTGTGGTGTTTTTGAGGTGACGTGTCCGTTTGTCCCCCAGACATGGTGTGTATTACAGCAACCAGAGTTCCCTTTTGGTGTCATCTGACTCGATATTCTCCCAAATGTAGTGCTGCAAACTTAAAGGGCTCATATCATGCAAAAGTCCCTTTCTAATGGTTTTCAAACAGTAATAATCATCCCCGCACCTGGAATGACATGGAATCCTCTCTCTTTCGATTTTTAGAAAGTGTGTGCTCCCAACCAGCCAATCAGAAGTCAAACTCTTTATAGTGTCATCAGGGGTTTTAGGCCAGAAGGGGAACCAGGAAAAAGTGGCTAGAAAATGATTTTTGTTCTCATGTCTGGGCACTACTTTTTAAATGCGTTTTGTGTAGCGTACACCCTTATGGACTTTGGGTTAAAAGTTCTCTGTGATATATCCTGCAGTTTTTTGTCACAAGCCATAAATATATATAAAACAACAAAGTTCTGTGGTACTGGATTCACTTGTTTTATTCATCAACATTCACTTTAGCAACACAAAACCTCTCATAAATGAACAGTTTATATATTTCTGACAACATTTTACACAAGTCTTGATGAATGATTACCAGGAAAAGTGAATGTAGACAAATTAGTGGAAAAACCCTTCTTCAGCTAAGGTCATATATTAACCACGGTGAACTGTGCCACACACACACATCACTGAAACAGCACTACTTGTTTTTTACAGTGTTTATGGTTGCAGGGTTTCTTTTCTTTCAACAATAGATGCTTTTGTCAGTTTACAGGTCATGTTTTTTTAATAGGCCTCACTCTTGCTTGCTTTTTATTTTTTTTACGCAGTACACTGGAAGCTTTTATTTCTGTTCAATGGACATTTTATTTTAGAGGATGTTTTATGTTTCATCCCCATCACTGTCAGAAACATCATCACATGCCACTATATCTTCCGTTTCCTTCAGAACATTCACACGGTGCTGGCACATACACAAATCAGTCCTGGTCGCCGCCATCTGGGACATGAACCCTCTACCTTGAGAGGCTCATGCTCTACCAGCTGAGCTGGCCGGGGGAAACAAACCAAACCAGATAGAAAAGTGAACGTAGTAGAGAAGAGAGACCTCACTGAAGATGGCGGCTCCAGCAGCCGATGTGTTTACTTTACAGATCTTCATTCCCTCTCTCTGTTGCAGAGTGCTGACTCGGTGCAGCTGGCCTTGGAGCTGGATGGTTCAAAGCTGGAGGGCAGATCAATTCGTGTGAAAAGGTCCGTGAAGAAAGAGAACAATAAAGGTAAAGAAGTACCACAGAGGACTGGGAACGCTTCAGGTCAGAAAGGAGAAGCTGGTTTCAAGTTCCACAAGACGTTTCCTGGAAAACAACAAAAGCCCACAAAGTGCTCGTTCAAAGGAGAAATGGTCGATCCAAACAAAAAGGCTAAAAAGAAAGGACTGAAGAAGAAGAAAGTGAAGCCAAACAGGTCTGCTCATACCTGACCTCAGAGGACTCTGACTGCTCCGATGGTGGAAGGTGAACCTTGGGGATGGTTCCCAACAGCTTCAGAGAGAACCAATGATCACCAAGCAAAGCTGCAGCCATGGTATTCATAACGTGTCTGAAATGTGCAAAATAAAGCCACAAACCTTTGTTACCCTGCTGATGTACGTCGTACTATGTTGAATCGGATTTGTTCTTTGTGAGGAGTTCAGCCAGAGTAGAGGTGGTTGATAGAGTTGGGCAGTATCCACATATTGGTACCATTAAACCTTCCCCACAGTTTCCCGGGGTACACGGTATTACCACTAGTGGAACGAATCCGAGCCGGGCCGGGGGCAGGACCGGGGCACATGACCGGGCCCTTTACACCCAAATAATAAAGTGCATCATGACATCATTTTACAACATACACATCCCTGCAATGGACTGGTGCTGTCCGTTACGTTTGGGCTTCCACCACAAGAATTTGGGATTTTCTGGAAAATCCCGCTCCGAAGGTGGAGGCTGTTCTGCTACCCCTCCGTCGGGGTACTCTGGACCATGGAACAGGTCCGGGTTTGAGGAGCCGTCTGCTGATTGGTCAGTGATTTTCTACACGCCCTCAATATTTGGGGGGGATGGGCCCGGCTCCCCCAGGTCCCCGCTCCGAACCGTCCCCCTCCGGGGCCCCTCCTGAAGCTCCGCCCCTGAGTATCACCATCATTAATTAAAAATCCCTTTAGGTCATTCAAACATAAGTCTCTCCTGTATAACAATATAAGTCATCCCCTTAAAAGATGAAACGTTTGACTGTATGACACTATAAATAGTATATTCTTATATAAAATGTCCGTCACTCAAATAAATAACCTTAAATTTAGTTTATGAAGACAGACGATGTGAAAAATGTATAAATTACAGTAATTGATTAATCAGCAGCCACGGTCATGAAACCGTTTAGTTTTAGCCGACTGATGATGTGTTGATGCAGTAGCAATCCTAGTAAGTGTGTGTACGTGTAGTTCCATGTCGGGGAAACACTGCTCCATACATGAGACTGGCTTTCCAGCCATTTCTCTGGAGGCTTGTAGGTTGATGTCCGTTTACTGTTCAGAGTTTCTGCTCTGATGGTCCCAAAGCAGCTTTTTGTGAAGTTAACTTCTTCGTTGCCAGCCCGGTGAAAAATGCCTCAACAAATATTGTTGCAGAGTCCGAGGGTGTTACGGTGTGGACGGTCAACAACATATATGGTGTCATGTTAAGTGATGACCAAGTGCAGCTGTTGGTGATTCCTTCACTAGTGACATGTGAACCTCTTTTCTAACTTTATTATATCAATCTGAATGGGCTGTTTTGGAAAAGTATTTCCATCCAGGCAGCTGGTACTGAGCATCTCGGCTCTTTTTTCAGACCGCCTGGCTCGCCGTCTCGTCGTCATGGCAACGCCCTTTGACTTTTGCTGAAGAATTTTGATACCAATCTCAAGGATGATGTCACAAAGTTTGGGGGCATGGTAAAACTTCCTCTTACCAATAGGTGGCGCCATGACTGAATGTACATTAGCATGTGGATGTGTTAGGGGCACCACCAGAGACACATATGAACTCTAGACGGTGCATTCAGTGCTACTGGCCGGCGCCGCCATGGCTAATAGGCGCTGACTTCCAGTCGTAGGAAAAGCTTCCAGCCAGCAGGGGGCAGAATTACAATGAGAAAAGGTTCAACCAAACCGAGTCTTTACAACCATCTGACTCGTGACGGTTAATTCATCAAAAATGAGCCATAAGCTCAGGTTAAAGGTTAAAGTGCAATTAGGATTCAACCTCTCATTCTTTGTTGTCATATTAACTGATATTTGACGCATAAACAATGATAAAGGAACAACATGGTACTTTACAAATAAACACATTTATTGTCTTTTTGACAATCAAAAGAGCTGAAATACATAAAGGACACAAGGAACATCTCATAAAAGCAGCTGTTCATTTAAAAAATATTTATTTAATATCTTGAGTTATTTATATTAAATAATTAATCTTGAGTAATAACAAGACTCATTAATTTTGTATATGCTATATATATCATGTATTACTATTATATTGTGTTAGTCTTTGAAATTGCTAAATACTATATTACTGTATATCCAAATAAGGTAAAAACAAGTCAATGTGTGATGTACTATTGTTGATATTCATGCAGAAGATTCATGAAACAATAAAGAAAACTTACATGTGTATAGATGTTAGTTTCACATCACAAAGAGGCTTTAATTACCTCATACATTAGTAACACAAAGGGCTTTTTGAGGAATGTGAATGTTTGGAAGTTCCCTGACTTCCAAGCATTACAGACTATTACAGTTTAATGACGCTCTGCCCAACCACCTCTGTCTCTCAAACATTAATGCTCATCTAATTAGATCAGTTCAGAGTAATTATTTACTTTAATAATACATCAAACTAGCATAGCACTTGTGTGCACTCAGACGCTTTACATAAGGAAACATGAAAAAAGAAAATTAAGATTTTATGGAAAAGCCAGTTTATGTATATGACAATAGCTTCAGAATGCTTCAATATAAAACCCTAAAATGAACAAATGTGCTCATGGGTACATACAGGAAAGTTTCACAGATTATTTTTCATGTACTTATGCATTAAATGTGATGGATGAACCTTTGAAGAGTGAATTGTTCAGTCAACTTCACTATCCTGTGCTGCTCTGTAATGTTGTTTCACCACTACCGGGAGTCTGAGCTCACTGACGCCTCAAACAGCCGGATGCTGTCTGGAGTTTATACGTCCTTTTTCTCTAGAGTTTATACATGTTTAGGGGCAACACTGTGATGCACGGGAGGTTTCAGTTAGATTGCAGCATGCGGAGCAGAGTTACACATCCTTTCCTGTTCCATGGCAAACCATCAGATATAGGGGGCTTCCACTCACTTCACAAATTTCCCATGATCCTCTGTGGTTTGCAAGCGTCTGCCATTTTCAAAGGAAACAACAAGGCACAGTGAATGGGAGCTCAGTGTTCTTATCTTGTTGCTACCAGGATATTAAAGTGGGAACACTTGAGCTGAGATGATCAGACGGCATCATGACGCCTCATCCTACACAGGAGCACGACAACATGAGGAAGACGATGATGCCTTCGTCCTGATGTTAGCGGCTCACAGAGCTGCTATGATAAACTTTAAGAGTACTGAGGTGTACCAGTATCTACACAGTAGAAAGGTGGGCTGTGTGCTGGATATCCAGAATTCACCTTCTGAAGGCAGACCCCAGTCCCAGCTGGTCAGATGGTACTGGGGTCAAGTATCAACTCTGATAGGTTCGAAATGGTAGTCGGACCAAAAATGTATTTTGTATTTCAACATTTGGATTACAATCTGATCGATATAACAATTTATAAAATGCTCTAAAGCCTTTATGGAATTCGTTTTCTAGGGTCTTAATTTGTTGTTCTAATGACAGTACTTCTTGGTTGTAGGTTTTAGTCAAAGTCAAAGTCAAAGTTATTATCAACACTACAATATGTACAGGACATATAGAGTTTTGAAATGCCGTTTCTCTCTGGCCCGAGGTGTAAACATAAAAGCATAAAAAATATATAAAAACAGGAAAATAAAAAGACAGGGACAGCTCAAACTGGTCCCTGACTTAATTTCCCATCTAAAAGAGGGTGAAAGGGTTCGGGGGAGTCCAGGGTGTGTGTGTGTGTGTGTGTGTGTGCGTGTGTGTGTGTGTGTGTGTGTGTGTGTGTGTGTGTGTGTGTGTGTGTGTGTGTGTGTGTGTGTGTGTGTGTGTGTGTGTGTGTGTGTGTGTGTGTGTGTGTGTGTGTGAGAGAGGCGGAGGGGGCAGAGCCGGGAGGGAGTGAGTGTCCTGACAGCCTGGTGGAGGACGCTGTCCCTCAGTGGGCTGGTCCTGGCTGGGAGACTCTGCAGTCTCCCCCCCCCGATGGCAGCAGGCTGAAGAGGCTGTGTAACGGGTGGGTGGGATCACCCGCGATGCCGAGGGCCTCGTGGGTGAGGCGGGTGACGTAGATGTCATGGAGGGTGGGGAGCGAGGCACCGATGATCTTCTCAGCTGCTCAGGATGCGCTGGAGGGTTCTGCAGCAGGACATCACTGAGTAGCTCTCCTCTCATATCAGCTTTAAAAGCTTCTCATCTTATACTGGCTCAGGTTTCCTCCTTATTGATTTCAAAATAATCTACATTTCCTACTAATTTAATAAATACTTTATCCTTCAGGAAAAATGTCTGCAATCTCCATCTTTATGGGTCCTGGTCAACTTTATCTAATTCTATCTTCAGCACTGGTGCATGATCACTTCTCACAATGCTGTCACACCTTTGTAGTTCTTTGGATATTAAGAAATAATCAATGTGCAAATGGCTTTTATGAGTATTGGAGAAACATGAATCCTGTCTATTAGTAGGTTTTGTAAAGTTTATTTTTTGAGACAAAATAGTTCATTGTAGCATAACGTACCTTCCGCCTGTGTCAATGATGACTTTACATTTTCTTAATGATATTGATTTATGAATTAAAGTGACAACCCCCCTAGTGCGACTAGTAAAGGGAGCATGAAATAAGCTGGCCAGGGTATCTTTGGCTCAATATCTGAATATCTGATGTGATTAAGTGTGATTCTTGAATGAATATATTCTTGCTTTTTAAACATTTTATTCTGTTTTACTTTGGTGAACCTTCCCGATTCCCTGATATTCCAACTTGTAACAATTCACACTACTTTCTTGTTTTGGCCTTTCTATAATCATATCTAATATAACTTTAAGGAACTGGCGCACGCACGCACACACATTCAATACAAAACTTGTTCTGAACACCTCCCCACTGAACACTGTGTTCCCTCCAGTGAAGCAGGCCTCTCCCATGTGAACACAGCACATTACCTGAACACTGATCCACAACATTGAGGAGCAACTATTCTTATACGGCCAACATCAACTTGAGCTGTTCCCAAACCCGCTTATGTCAGTGCCATCACAAAAACACGAGTAAGTAATGTCAATACAACAGAGTAAAATCTGTATATTATATGTTTTGGATTTCACGTGTTATTGATATGTGTAAGTCGTAGCTCCTGAATGAATTGATTGAGTCTCCAGAACATCTTCACAGCTCACTCTTTACTGGTTTCTGCTGTTGCTTGCAGGAATCCTTTGCAGAAGTCTTAATGAAAAAAGATGAATACAGAGTTTCCCCGGGTTCCACTGGAACCCCAAGAAGCCACATGTCAATAAAACTCTATCAGTGGTTGAAATCCTTTCCGAGTGCATCCTGTTTCTGCTGAGAGGTCCTGAGTGAAGGTGGGTTTTAGCCCGTCGTGTTGGATCTCCTCATTTAGACTTTCAGTCCTTCCCTTGAAACAAGGAGAACAGACCAGCACAGCTGTTCTGGCTCGGTCTGGCCGGATCCAGTGTACGGTGAACCCATTTAACGTGAAGGCCGAGCCACGTTGGCATCATGTCCCTTATGAAGACAATGAGCGGTCGTGTCCCTTCTGCCCGTCCCTTCCCCAGTTCTCTAGGTCTTCGGTTTCTGCCTAAAGAAGGGATTGGTGTGATAGGTGATGTCAGCGGTTTTAGTTTCCTCTGCACTGTTTCCGTCTCATCGATGCAGGAATCGGTCCGGTCCATGCTGGCTGGATCACGAGCAACGTCTAGTTTTCTCTCTTTAACTTCGGTGTTGAGAGTGATTGTCATGTCCACCAGCCAACATCATCAGGTCTCGTTCCAAACTCTGACCTCAGTGACTTCAGTTTGCGCGGCGCTTCCTTCACCTTCACTCTGCTTTCTGCCTCGTAGTTTTGGCAAGACCTCATCTTTCCTTTCTTATGGGGCCTTTCACATTCGGACAGTCCGGGACACGGTCCACTCGGGAGGGAGGGGAGCCGAGAATTTTCAGACTTTTATTTGGTTCGGGTGGCGTTCACATTCACTAAAGCCCCGTTTCCACAGTGCCCCTTGGTGCCGGTACGGGTCAGGTCGGAACCGGTTGTTGTGCGTTTCCACTGACTCAGAACCGTTACCAACCGGTACCATTGGTAACCATTTCTCGCTACCCCTCCACTTGGGGTACCAGGCACAATGTGCCGGATATGAGGGGGAGGAGCTTCAACACTGCCGTCTGCTCATTGGTCCGTGACGACCTGTTCTCCCAGCAAGCAGCCATTTCCAATCAGTTCTTCTGCAGCAATCAGGAAACTTTTTTGAAAATGTCCCGTTATGGCGTCACATCCTGTGTGATTACACAACCGTTCATAACCCCGCCTACATTTCAAACCGTTCCCTGTGTAATGGAAACGCGGCACTGATACGGGTCTGGTTACGGATAGTCAACCCCCACCTGACCGGCACCGGTACCAAGGGGCACTGTGGAAATGGGGCTTTAGAGAACCCTTTAGCCCGTGGTGGCTAGGCTTGTTAGCTTGTGGCGGATGGGTAGCCACAAACAAGCGTGATATATAAGGTAGCACCAAAATAAACTCGGTGGAGCAGCGACGAGGTGCAGGTGCTCTTTGTCTGGTGGCGACAAGAGGATTCAGACCAAACCGAACCGAAACACTGGACAGAGAAGCACCATCGTAACAATCCACATGTTGAAATGTTATTAATAAACATATACAAATATATAGTATTTCATTTAATATTTGAGTTGATATCCAATACATGTTCACTCCACATTAAATCGGGGTGATTAGTTGTACATGACGGGGAAAAGCTCCGATGACTCCGCCCACGCCGTGGTCATACTATACTGGAGTGGAAAACGACCGCGGCGAGTTGAGTGAAGTAGAGGAAAGTAGAGGAAAGGGGAGTAGAGTGAAGTAGAGGAAAGGGGAGTGGAGTGAAGTAGAGGAAAGGGGAGTTGAGTGAAGTAGAGGAAAGTAGAGGAAAGGGGAGTAGAGTGAAGTAGAGGAAAGGGGAGTGGAGTGAAGTAGAGGAAAGGGGAGTGGAGTGAAGTAGAGGAAAGTAGAGGAAAGGGGAGTAGAGTGAAGTAGAGGCAGGCTGAGCAGAAGCTAGTGGAAAAGTGCAATAGTCTTCAGACCAAATATCAAAGAGTCTTCCTCACTACTTCATGTCTGCCGCCTGGGGTTTTAGAACTTCCCCACTTTGGGACCCGCGTTCACAAAAACCTGTTTTGGTGCCTCTAAAACCCCTGGTGTGGACGATCTTTTACATGAACCGGGGTTCTGGTGTGGACGATCTTTTACATGAACCGGGGTTCTGGTGTGGACGGCACCGGTCACATCATGAGCACCTGCTGTGTCGTACTTCAGAGCTCAGGCTCAAGCTTTGGTCAGTAGAGCAGCACGTACATTTATTCTTTCAAATCCAAACTCAATTACAACAGAACAACTTTGTAGTTGGGTCAGTTTATTCCTTTTTTCAAATAAACAACCACTTTTCTAAAGTGTCTCCAAATCTACACCAAAAAAACAAAGGCTGACAAAACAAATACTCAGTGAAGCCTCCGAGCAGGAAAACCTTCCTCCAGAACCTGACGGCGACGCCACAGTGTGAGTCTGGTACAGCAGGTGAGAGCGTCATGAGAGGCTGAAGGAAGCAGCTCGGGGGGCGTTTCAGTAAAACCCACCCACAGGATCGAATTCAATCATGGAGAGATGCAGACACACTTACTTTTATTTTCTGCCTTTTAACAAATTAAATATTTTCACTACCCAAAATGAGTGAATGAAGCTAAAGAGAGCTCGAAAAATGAAGAAGTGATGATCAGCTGCTGTCGTCCAAGGCGTCGCTTCTTCTTATCGCTGTTATTCTATATCGTCCTCGCTGAGACTCTGTGCACTCACGATACGCTGCAGAAAAGAAAAAGCTCAGCTCAGTGGGACAATCAGCAGAAGAACTTATAGGAGGGATGAAATGGTTCTGAAACTCTGAGGAGTGTGGCAGATACACTAATCCTCTTCCTCACACCGTCATTTTAACAATCAATTCATAGTCCTCACAGATGCTCACGCTGCACGAGACAAATGTCAATAAAAACGTCTGCAGACTCTGAACACACGCCGACCAGCAGCAGGAATGTGTTGTGTGTTGTGTAATCCTGTCGACTGAGTAATCACTGAAAAATACACCTAAACTGAGTGTCAGCGTTGTGGCATTAGGAAAGAAATCCCCAAAGAGAGGAGGAGGACAATATGGACATGGTGGTGGCTCAGAGAGAGACAGAGGACAATATGGACACGGTGGAGGCTCAGAGAGACGGAGGACAATATGGACATGGTGCTGGCTCAGAGAGAGACAGAGGACAATATGGACACGGTGGAGGCTCAGAGAGAGACAGAGGACAATAAGGACACGGTGGTGGCTCAGAGAGAGACAGAGGACAATATGGACATGGTGCTGGCTCAGAGAGAGACAGAGGACAATATGGACACGGTGGAGGCTCAGAGAGAGACAGAGGACAATAAGGACACGGTGGTGGCTCAGAGAGAGACAGAGGACAATAAGGACACGGTGGAGGCTCAGAGAGAGACAGAGGACAATATGGACACGGTGGTGGCTCAGAGAGAGACAGAGGACAATATGGACACGGTGGAGGCTCAGAGAGAGACAGAGGACAATATGGACACGGTGGTGGCTCAGAGAGAGACAGAGGACAATATGGACACGGTGGAGGCTCAGAGAGAGACAGAGGACAATAAGGACACGGTGGTGGCTCAGAGAGAGACAGAGGACAATATGGACACGGTGGAGGCTCAGAGAGAGACAGAGGACAATATGGACACGGTGGAGGCTCAGAGAGAGACAGAGGACAATAAGGACACGGTGGTGGCTCAGAGAGAGACAGAGGACAATAAGGACACGGTGGAGGCTCAGAGAGAGACAGAGGACAATATGGACACGGTGGAGGCTCAGAGAGAGACAGAGGACAATATGGACACGGTGGAGGCTCAGAGAGAGACGGAGGACAACCTGGAGTAATGTTGCAAAGGAAGCTTGAAATAAGTAGTCGTTAGCATCTACTAGCATTTTAGATTTGCACTTCCTGTTCTGGTCTTTTATTTTCCAACTAAACACTCAATGTAAATGAACTAAACAGGCTGCAGGTCGCCGCAGCTCCATTCACCCAAACATCTGACACTGTGGAGTATTGATCGCAGGCTTACGAGCACCAACTCGGCCGTCTGAAGAACCTTGCACCCGGCGCCGCGTACGGCCACCAGCTGGAGCGCCGACCACAGATTTTACTACGATTCTCCCATCTTTCATCTCTGACGGCCCAAATGGCCCGGTGTATTTGAGCCTTTAGGGTGCTTTCACACCAGGATATTCTGGGTTGGATTGGATTGGGGGGAGACACTGACAGTTTTCACAACTTCATTTGTTTGGGTTGTTTCACACTGCATTTTGAGCGCTATCGCCCCAAACAAACGCTGCCCAGAGAGGAAGAAAAGAATGACAACAAAAAAACTGGCATTATTGATTGGTCTGGACCGAAAAGGAAAATCCCGTGGCGACAAGTGCTAATTAGCTCATGGCTAATGGGTAGCCATGAGCAACCGCGACATACATCTTCAGACCAGATATCAATGAGCACCGTTCTCTCTACTTCTTCCTCTCTACTCCATGCCTGCCAAGATGTTTTCTAACTTTTTCTTTCTGGGTCTGTTTCTTTGTATTCACGCCATTAGCTTTTTACATTTTTTTTTAACTGCCCAAAATGGACTGTGGGTGTGTCGTAGAGGTCACGCGCTCTCGCTCCGTTGGCTGGAAAGACCGCTGGAAGCAGGAGGGTCTGCAGATAGTCCCCGACACGTTCTCATTGGCTGTGATCCAGACCTCAGTTCATTTGCAAGTGAGCCGAGACCCACGTTAAGAAGTGGATCAGAGTTTCCTTGTTTGATCCACATCAGAATTCAGGGGAGCGTTCACACAAGCCCAACTGAAGCAGACTTTCCCTGAAAGTCTCTGAAGTGAACTCTGGTCCGGATCAAAGAGGGCTGCTGTGAACAGACCCATAGAGCAGCTGCTGGCGCCATGGTGCTAAATCAGGGCTCTGGGACCTACAACGTTTAGTGGAAATGAATGTGGCTTAACCGAGCTTCCAATAAATTACATGGACATAAAAACTTAATGTTTGTTAATAAATTCCTTCACTGCAGCTGCTGCATGTCGACTTTCCAACCAATTGTGTTTCTGGGGAAACTAATCCTGAAACAAAAATACAAAACAACCAAAAATCGAATAGTAGCCTCAGAAGAAAATAGGGTTGAAATGGGGGGGGGGTCCCACACCTTTCAAGAAGCACTCTGGGATCAAACTGCCTGGAAAATGTCAAGCAATCACTACAGCTGTTGGTTTGGGGGGTTAGGGTTAGGGTTAGGGTTAGACTGTCGCCCGAAACAAACACTGACTAGAGAGGACGCTAAGAAGAAACTCGGCTCAGACCGAAAGAAGCAGTCCCGCCTCTTTATCTCATGGGGGCTAGGCTAATTAGCTCATGGCTAATGGATAGCCACAAACAACCGCGGTATATCGTCTTCAGACCAGATATCAGTAAGAGTCTTCCTCACGACTTCCTCCTCAATACTCCACGTCTGCCTACAAGATATTTTCAAGCTTTTTCTTTTTGCTCCTGCTTCTTCTGATTCGGGCAGTTAGCCTTGTTTGTTTACTACCCAGAATGCACTGTGCTCCTCATCACGTCCTCTGAACCGAGACCCACGTTTTCAACATGACCAGAGAGGCGTGTTGGATCTGGTTCAGAGTTTGGGGGAGCGTTCCAGACGCCCAAACGAAACGGTCCCAGACATTCTCTGAAGAGAACTCTAACAGGGAAACGTGAATGCGCCTTTAATATGGACAGATATTTTTAGTTTCAACCACGCTGGTTTATATGTCCGAATGGTGGAGAAAACATGACGAAGAAGGAAAACACTTTTTAAGTCACTTTATGTTTTAAAATAAACAATGAAACTGCCAAAATGGTCACAACAACTGAAAACAGTGAAATACTTCAAGTCAATAAAATGGTTAAAAAAAAAAAAAAAGATAAACCAGTTTAAGATATTAAAATGGGTTAAACCACTACAAAGGGCAACAAAAAAAAAAGCCAAAAATGCCCAAACAACTAAGATAATTAAAAACAAAAAAAATGTCTTTAATGGTTTAACAAAGTATTTTGTGGCTCCAGATAAATTTTCTGTTTTGAAAAGTAGGAAAAATGAATCATTTAGTCATGACGGCTGCAGACCTGCGATCTAACCTGAAACTGAGGTATGAACTACATGGTGGGATTATTAGGACCAGTATCGGGGGTGAAGTGAGGTACCTGGCTGATGCTGGGCAGTTTGGTGAGCAGCATCTGAAAGACGGGCGGCGGCAGGGTCTGCTGCAGCACCTGCAGCAGCTGCTGAGGCTGCCCACACACGGCGATGGCGTTGGTCAGGTGGTCCACACCTTTCTCATAGTCTCCTGTAGACACACACTCATTGTTCCATCTGCAGGCTTCACTCCAGATGTGAGTTCTCTGTCAGGTGATGTGTGAGCAGTGTGCAGAGTGAAGTGTTACCCTGAGCCAGCAGCTCCTCGCCCAGCTGAATCTCCTCCAAGAAGAACTTCTGCACAGCTTCAGCGTCTTTCAGGTCTGGAAGCTGAAGAAGAAAGGGAAGCAGATGTAAAGACACCTTCAACGTAAACTAGACTTTACATCGTTTACAATTCTATGAACAACAGTGACAAAGTCATTTAAAACACAACTCTTCTTTGTAGTGGCAAGTGGGCGGATGTCATATTTTAATAGATCGTTGTTTGCTTAGCATTCTTACTTTTGCTGTCAAATTCTCCCCCGAACTGAAGACTGGATGTTGTAATACATTTTGTAATAAATGAGCATTTTGACGGACTGTGAGACAGAAAGTAATTTTTAATTCACATTCTTACAATGAGCTGATTTTAGTGGGTCACAATTCTAAAAATAATGCCACTTTTAAAATCTCTGCATATAAATTGTGAAAAATAATCAAACTTTTTAACACAGAGTGCATGTACGGTCCGAAGAGTCGGGTTTACTGGGAACTACATTGACTTCCCACGAGGAGAGACAGATGTGTCTGGCAGCTCCTTACAGATACACACTATAGTTAGAGGAACACATCTGATGTGTGCTGACCTTTGTTAGGCCCGCTCGCTCCTTAGTTGCTTTCTGCTTTCTTCTCCCTACAATAAAGAACAAACACACAATTTAAATGACAAGTTTCAAACTCATTGTCACACCACTACCAAGTCAAAAGTGTCTTCTTATTAGGCTTCAGCGTCTCTCAGGACAGCACCATCACCGACAGCTTGTCTTGTTTCTACATCTTCTTTAACACACTTAGACAATAGCGGGTGATTGTTGGAGTAACATATTATTATGTCATTTTTTTCTCCCTTAACATTTGTTGTGATTTTTTTTTTTTTACAATTAAAAACTACATTAGACGTCTGCAAATGTAGGACAAAAACTTATTTTGACACTTTGCAAATTCATTTTTCAACAAATTTAAACTTCGACATGAAGAAAACACGTCTCCCATACATGCACATACAGCTTTCCAAAACCGGAACTTATGTTTCATGAAATTTACAAAAAAAAATGCAAATGAGATGTATCATCATTTTTTTTACAAATTTTATCCGTTGTTATACTTTTTTCAATCAGAAATTGCTGCTTTCTAAAAACTTCCCACTGAACCATGCATGAGAACAAGTGTCTTTTTGAGGAATCAGTCACATCCGAACTGGGATGATGTTGAAAAACAGTACAAGACAAAGTTATTGTCTTTTACCATGAGTCTGTAGTCCAACACCAGGAACGCACAATGCTCCAGAGACCCCTCTTTTACAAGACACAGGTTCTCTGCCCGTCTTGAGGACAGCAGCACCAGACGAGACGGCCCCTCAGCGTGACGAGGACCCTAAAGAGGATCAACCCCCGCAACGCTGCAGGCCCTGATAACATCTTTTGGGGGGGGGGGGGGGGGGGGGGTACTGAAGGACTGTGCTCACCAGCTGTCTGAGCTGCTGACAGACGTCTACATCACCTCCCTCTCAAAGGCAGCTGCTTCAACCTGCCGCCATCATCCCCCTCCTTAAGGGCTCCACAGTGACCGGCCTGAAGGACTATTGGCCGGTAGCCCTCGCAACAATAGTCATGAAGTGCTGTGAGAGGCTGGTTAAGGCCGGGCCATGGATGTCACTGTGGACCCTCATCAGTACCTACAGGAAGAACCACTCCACCATGGTGCCATTTCTGGATTTCAGGAAGAGCAGACCAATTGGTCCCCTTCACCTGAGACGTGGTTGGTAGTACAGGCCCCTGGTTGGCCTCTCTCAGAGCCACGACAGCATCATCATCATCATCATCATCATCATCATCCTCCTCCTCCTCCTCTTTTTGGGGAGATTTAAATGCCACAATCCTGATGCTCCATTCAAGTGTATGTTTTGGACGTGGTATTGTTCAGTGATCGTGTTTACTTAACCCTGCTGGCTGCGAGTCAGCGTGTGTTGGTGCAGGTTGAACACAGTAAACTTCATTTCGAGGTTATAGTTAATCTCCTGCAGTGTGAGAGGCTGTGACTGCTGCAGTGTGTGCAAGGCTCGAGACGGTGGAGGATGGAGGCTGTCTAAACCCATTCGAGCGCCAGAGTCGTCAATGTGATTAAATCCTGGTCCGGACCTGGTCCCGGTCACGTTCCGGACCTGGTCCCGGTCACGTTCCGGACCTGGTCCCGGACCCCGGCCTGACGCAGGAGAGGTCAGCACTCACGTTCTCGCAGTCTGTTCTTGAAGTTGGGGTCATTCCGTCTCTTCCTGTCGAAATAAATGCAGTAGCCGACGAACAAAGCCCCGCAGACCCCCGCGGCTATCGCGCTGGTCTTCCCCCCCATCATCGCGCTTGGAAAGCGGGGTGTCCAGACGTTCTTATCAACGTAAGCTCAGGTTTTCTTCTCCAGTGGTCGTTTTGTGTCGGCGGGGACGGAGCGACGCAGGAAAAGAAGGACCCGAAGGCCCCCTCCGTGGGACTGCCTGAAGATGCCTGACTGAAAAACTAAATCTACATAGTTCGAGTTTATTTGGCTCAAAAGTACACACATCAGTCTTCACAGAGGGGTGGTGTCAGTACCACATTTATAAAAAATAGAAAATTATTTCTGTACAGTGTGAACCAAACAATACTGTATTATGACAACCGCCAGGGGGCAATACAGAGGCAAAGCTTCAGAATATCACATTACACAAACACATTAAAACGTCACTACGTCAAACGTCAAAACGGCAATAGCGCCCCCAACGGGCAACTGTTGTAATTGCACGACGTTGTTTAGGTGGTTTGATCCACTCTCAAAATGCAGTGTGAAACAACCCAACCAAATGAAGGTGTGAAATCCAACCCAGAATCTCCTGGTGTGAAAGCACCCTAAAGGCTCAAACACACGGGGCGATTTCGGCCGTCGGAAATGAAAGATGGGGTTGTGGGAGAATCGTAGTAAAATCTCTATGTCACTATTCAGTTGTTTGTAAAAGTTCAATGTTTTTGAGCTGTGATTCACAGGTTTGTAGGTTGATAGTTGTACTTTACAGACAGGATACAAACGTGCCGACGTGGGGATACAAAAATAAAAAGGATTTATCAGGAAAGATTGACGCTCTGTGTGATTGAACTAGTCTCTGAAGACTGAAGAAGTGCTGCAGAAACGCTTCTCTGGGATTAACACTGATAACAAACTTCCACTGACGTTCAAACTGTTCGATAAATGTGAAAGTGATTAGATTGAGCAGGTGGAGCGATCAGCCTCTTCATGGCCTTTTTCTTCTCATTCATCAACACAACCTGTAAGCATTATAAGAAGAGCATCCTTTGCATTGAATTACCACATTACTTTCAATAACTGTCTTCTCCTGACTCTGAAGAGGACTTTTGAATGAAATATATTAAATACCCTGTGTGTGTTTGCAGGGAGTCTGCTGATTTCTACAAGAAGCTCTATAATCTTCTTGAGCCCTCCGTTTTCCACGTCAAATACCGAGTGTGCTTATTTCATCTGGCCAACCTTTTTATTAGCTCCAGGTAAGATTGTTTCCACCTCAACAGCTGAAAGCATTATCATAGTATTTTACAGCCAACACTTATAAAAACGTCTACCACAACTCGATTAAAACACCTCTCCTGTGTGTCCTCTGTCCCGTGTGTGATCGTCTCCAGTCACTGGCCTGTGTACTTGGTGGCTGCCTTTGCCAAGCGCCTGGCCCGCCTGGCCACCAACAGCCTGTTTCATACTGCTGCCCTTCATCCAGAACCTGGTCCACCGCCACCCGTCCCGCAGAGTCTTTATTCAGAAGCCAAACACAGAGAACGGTGAGCGTCAGCCAGATTTCTCTTGATCATAAACCAAAATTCCTGCTCAGACGACGGGAGTTGATTAAAAACAAAATGTGTATGTGATGCACAGAAGTCCTTTAAAATAGACAATGTATATTTGCATTCACAACGACAGAAGCTGTTGAGGATCCATATTTAATGGAAGAGGAGGATCCTGCTCACTGTCGGGCCTGAGGCAGCAGCTTGTGGGAACTGAAGGTGCGTTTCATCTACAAGGTGGATCATCAGATTTGCTCTTTATCCATTCTTTTGCATTTTTGTTTTTGTGAAAGAAAATGAGAAATTGAAGTGTCACAGAAGATGTTTGTTTTTGTTTATCCTCCAGATACTCCAGAGGCACTGTCATCCAGATGTGGCCAAAGCCGCCATGTGGATCAACCCGGCGCTGTCGGGTCAAGAGGACGAGATCAGCGAGGTGCTGGAGATCACGACACATGAGGCAAGACTATTTTCCTCCGTTTCCTTTCCTCCTGATGAAATTCCATCCACACTCGTCGTCGACTCACCCGAGCAGTAAGAATAATGTGTTTTCATGCTCTCTTCTCCAGCTGATGGAGAAAGACCTGAAGCAGTCCCAGATTAAGAGCGTCCCACTGGAGTTTGCTTACTAAAAGGAGGTGGAGAAGTGCTGGGACAGCACTTTTCTCTGGTTCAGGATGTGTATTTTATTTTCGTAAAGTACAACTTCAAATAATTTTTATTCCTAAGGGACGGCACAACTGACTGATCCTACAAGTTGTTTACACGTGTTTTGGAGACTTGCAGAAGGAAGAATACAAACAAAAGTGTAATTGTGACCGAAGTACATCAATAAAACCTTTTTCAAAGTTTATGGTTGGGGGGAACTCAGTTTTCTAGTTTTGAGACTGCTGCGTGAAACTTAACAAATTCATGGAAATGTATTCTAGACAAACCCAGATGTTGGGGGATGCACGTGGCTGTATGGTCAGGAGTCCCTGTCTAACACTGATTATGTGTTTTGTAGTCTGGACAAGGTTTTAGATAAAAGTATTACATTTGACTTACATTTGGAGTTACGAGTTACTAGTTACTAGTTACGCAGTTTCACAATTGGCTGTTTTTTTTACACTTAACTTTTGCTACACTTCTGCCATCTGAAGGATTCGAAGCTGTAATTTCTGGGTTTTGCTGCCCTGAGCTCAGGCTTACAGGCTCCTTCATTCGGGCCTGCGCCTCAGGAGTTAACAACTGCCAGCCATCAGGCGGCGCTATGCCCCAGGTAGGATGAGGTACGATGAGAACCAGTCCAATGCAGAACCTGAGATACCCACAAACTGCCTTAGCCTGTCCAGCAGAATACTGTGATCCACAGTGTCAACAGCAGAATACTGCGATCCACAGTGTCAACAGCAGATTACTGTGATCCACAGTGTCAGCAGCAGAGCTGAGGTCCAGAAGTACCAGTACAGAGTATTTCCCATCATCTGCTGCCATCAGAAGTTCATCAGTGACTTTAGTCAGAACAGATTCAGAGGAATGAAGTTTATAGAATCCAGATTGGAACGGGTCAAACATACCAAGTACCTGAAGAGCAGATGGAAGCTGCTCTACTACCTTTTCTAGTATTTTAGAGACAAAGGACATTTTGGAGATTTGGCCTATCATTCATATGAAGGGTCCAGATTAAGTTTGTTCAGCAGAGGCTGGATTATAGCTGCTTAACCAGTGTAGGGACAGAGCCGGCTGATAGGGAGAGATTTATTCCATGAACAATGGAGGGACCAGTTGATTTAAAAACATTAAAAAACAAAGTCGAGAAGTAAGTTTTTAAATAACTTTATATTCAGATTACTTTTGGATTTCCAGTTCATGAGCCTTTTTTGCGACGCTTAGAGAAACCAGGAGCATCAGGACTCACTCTTCTCTCTTTTAATTTCTGTGAGATCTCCTAACAAGCAAAGTGAAGGTGAGACTGGAATAGGGTGGCCCGGGTAGAACGATAAATCTTCACAGATCTTTTGACAGAACGTTTGGACTGGTGTACACAGCCAAAGTGCGTGTAAATAGGTATCAGGGAGATGACAGTGTGTAGATAGTATCAGGGAGATGACAGCGTGTAGATAGTATCAGGGAGATGACAGCGTGTAAATAGGTATCAGGGAGATGACAGTGTGTAGATAGTATCAGGGAGATGACAGCGTGTAGATAGTATCAGGGAGATGACAGTGTGTAGATAGTATCAGGGAGATCACCTGTGCAGTTTGAACATATGTTAGTGGAAGTGAGACCCATCTTGAACATCCTTTGTCCTGTGTATTGAGACGCTTTGCTGGCCAAGTCCAAGGAGGTGGCCCACGGGCAGTCGATGCGGATAGTGGCCCTGCAGGAAACGGCACTCTGGGATCCCTCCAGCATGCGGCCGTCCTCCTGTTCCACACCCAACTGTCGATTATGGACTGAGGTCATAATCCAGGGCAAGCGAAGATCTCCAGTCAGAGGGATCACGTCTCCACTCCTGCTCTCAAAGCGCCTCCAGGTCCTGTCGCAGACCGAGCAGAATCTGGCTGGTGGTGTCGGCCTGAGCTCAGCTCCTGGACCTGCTGTGGTGGTTCCTTCCTCTTCAGCAACCGATGGTGTGTCTACAGCTCCTTGCTCGGACGGCCCGGTGTCCATCGGCTCTGCGGCTCCCTCCCCGCCGGTTAGCCCCTTGACGGCCTCCCAGTCTGCTGAAGCGGCGTCCCTCCCGCTGCTTCCCGGTGCTACCCAGGATCGCCCCGACGCGGTTCTACATCAGCAGGCTTCATCCACGATGTCGACATCTGCTGCCATCGGCAGCTGCTCAGGGAGGCTGTGCAGAGGCATTCTGGGAGTCTCTGTTGCCCTGGTCGGACCCAGGATCACCGTCCCGGAGATAGGGCCGCCACCGGCCTTAGCAGCCGGACTGACCCGGAGCCCACGGAGCTCCACGCCGCCACACCGGGAAAAGCTGCACCGCCACAGTGAGTGCCGGCCCCTGCTTCCACCCGCTCCGACTGTCCACGTCCACTCTGTCCATCCACCGCCTTAATCATAGGAGACTCTTACACTCGTGGAATCCACTTTGCAAACGCCACTACTCACAGTTTCCCTGGTGCTACTGTCCCGGTGATCCTGGAAAAACTCCCCGGACTGCTGCACTCCCTCCAGCCACTATCCCCCGGGTCTTGATCCACGTTGGATTAAACCATACTGGTCGCCAACAGTCCGAAGTGACCTAAGTGGACTTTAAAAGCCTTTTTAACAATCTTAAATCCTGTGAGAAGTCTGTTTTTATCAGTGGTCCATTCTCAGTGCCGCGCCATGGCACCGGGAAATTTAGCAGAATCCTCTGCCTCAACACCTGGCTTTAGTCCGCCTGCAGAGTCCATGACTTTGTTTTTATCAACAATTTTAATCTGTTTTGGAACCGTCCGTCTCTTTTTGCGAGAGATGGGGTCCACCTGGAGCGGCTGGGCAACCGGATGCTGGCGGCCAACATCCAGCACGCTGTCCAGACGGCTCCTCGGGCGTGAGGAGGGATAGCGACTGTTCACAAGCAACACTTTAACTGTAAACAAGTCACTTCAACTAAATCTTCTTCCAGCTTTGAGATGAGCTCCTTAGAGCTGGGCTCTGTCCTCCCGACGCTCTGCACTGTTATATACAGACCGCCTCAATATAACAAAGACTTTATTAGTGACTTTGCTGATTTTCTGGCAGAAATAATGTCTAAATATGAGATAGTTTTTATGGTTGGGGATTTTAATATCCACATTTGTTGCCCTATGAAGCCGCTGGCCAAAGACTTTCTCCATCTAATTGACTCGATAAATCTTGTCCAGTCTGTGTCCGGCCCCATGCAAGAACAGGGACCTCCCCTCCATCTTGTTCTATCACATGGTTCTATTCCCTGGAACCTAAAAGTGTGTTATGCAGCGTTCTCTGACCACATGCCAGTTGTTTTTGATGTGCCTCTCCCGTCATAAGGTGAAACCTCGCGCTCCGGCTGCCGCATTATAAAGGCTTCCACTCCAGCACAGTTTTCCACTGCCTTTGACACATGTAGCAGCCCGACTCCCCTCCTGGCCTTTAATCCAGATGGAGAGGCTCTGGCCTCCCACCTGGACTCATCCTGCCCAGCTAGTTTAGATGTGGTGGCTCCGTTAAAAACAAGACTCTCTAAACATAAACCTGAGCATGGATCCATGAAACCACTGGTGTTGTCAGGCCAGAGTGCAGGACAGCTGAGAGAAGTGGAAGAAGGAGAAGTTACAGGTGTCCTTCCAGATGTTGAGGAACAGCTGGCGTTCTTATCAGAGAACGCTGAAAACTGCTAAAACCAAATATTTGTCTGATATTATTGTTTCCAACTGTCACAATCCTCGTGTTTTATTTAAAACCATAAACTCTGTTCTCAATGCTCCACAACCAGCCTGGAGAACTCCTCAGAGGTGTGAGAGAGCCTCCAGAGAACTCCTCAGAGGTTTGAGAGCCTCCAGAGAACTCTTCAGAGGAGTAAGAGCCTCCAGAGAACTCCTCAGAGGAGTGAGAGCTTCAGAGAACTCCTCAGAAGTGTGAGAGAGCCTCCAGAGAACTCCTCAGAGGAGTAAGAGCTTCTGGAGCTATTTCACTGATAAGGTTATGGACATCAGGACCCTCGTTAGCAGTCCTGCTTATGTCCCCTCTACCTCTGTCTCATGCTCTGCTGAGCTAGAGCAGTGTGAGCCGGTCAGCCAGCCTTATCTAACAGAGACCATTGGCCTTATGAAGCCTGCTGGATCCCCAATGATCCAGTTCCACCTGGTCTTTTCAAGGAGCATCTTCCCACCTTGGCACCGTTTGTCCTCCACATGTTAAACAGCAGTTTGGTGAATGGGAGTGTCCCTGTGAGTTTTAAACATGCAGTGGTGACACCTTTGATTAAAAAGCCTGGCTCAGACCCTCTGTGCTCACAGATTCCAGGACTATCTCCAGGCTTCCTTTCCTTTCTACGGTTTTGGAGAAAATAGTTTATCATCAGCTAAAGTCATTCTTGGATGAGCAGAACATTCCGGAGGTGTTTCAGTCTGGGTTTAGAACCTTCCCAGCACTGAGTCGCCACTGTTGAAGGTTTTTAATGATCTCTTCCTGGCCACAGACTCTGGTTGCTATGTTGCTCTGGTTCTGTTGGACCTTCCTGCTGCCTTGGACACAGTGGACCATCAGGTCCTCCTGTCTCGTCTGGAGACCTTGGTGGACACAAGGGGCGGTGCTTTAAAGTGGTTCAGGTGGTATTTAGAGGAGAGCAGTTCCTGTGTCCGTGTTGGACCCATAGAGTCCTCTGCAGCGCCTCTTCTATGTGGAGTACCTCAAGGCTCTATACTTGGCCCTCTTCTGTTCTCCCTCTACCTACTTCCTCTCGAATTGATTCTGCGGAAACATGGCATTGCTTTTCATTTTTATGCTGACGACAGCCACATTTATTTTCCTCTTACTCAAGATAAGGCTTTTTCCATGAATCCCCTCCTTGACTGCACGTTGAAGTCAGGTCCTGGTCGTCCCTGAACTTTTTACATTTAAACAACGAGAAGACCGAGGTCATGTTGTTTGGGCCCAGTGGTTCCACCAAGGTTCTTGTTGATCTGGGTCCTTTAAGTCAACACCTAACGCACTCGGCTAAAATCCTTGGTGTCAGACTGGACTCTCATCTTAAACCAGATCTACAAATTAAATCAGTGGTCAAGTCCAGTTTTTTTCAGTTGAGACAAGGAGCCAAAGTGAAACCTTTTCTGTCATTGCATCATTTTGAGATTTTAATCCCTGCTTTTATCTCCACTTGGTGAGATTACTGCAGTGTACTTTACGTAGGGCTCAGCCAGTCCTCCGTCTCACGTCTTCAGCTGATCCAAAATGTCGCTGCTCGACCTTTAACAGGAGCCAAAAAACACCAGCACATCACACAGTTTTAGTTTCGGTTCACTGGCTTCCTGTTCGTTTTAGGATTGATTTTAAAATTCTTTTAATTGTTTTTAAATGCCTCCATGGCCTCGCCCCACAGTATTTGTCCGACCTGCTCCGGCCGTCCACTCCCTCGCTCTCTCAGGTGGACATGTCAGTCGTTGTTGTTTGTCCCTCAGACCAAGAGGAAGCAGAGAGCTGATCACACCTTTACAGTCATGGCCGCAGAATTGTGGAATGACTTTGCTCTGCACATCAAACTGGCCGACTCACTTCCTGTTTTTAAAACCTCTCTAAAAACACACTTTTTCTCTTTGGCCTTTAACTCAGTCTGAGAGGGTGACATTTAATGTTTTTATTGTTGTTAACGTTTTTAGTTATTTTTATTGTTTTATATTGTTTTTATTGTCTACATTGCTTTTATTCTATGTTGTTATTTAATTTTATATATATATATATATATATTTATTTTATTTTCTGTTAGTATTTGTCTGTACAGCACCTGTGGTTTTTAAAGTGCTCTATAAATAAAGTTGAGTTGAGTTGAGAGATGAGTATGAGCTGTATCTTGGTGTTTTTGCTCATTTTGAATGTATTTGTACAGATTTGTGAGCAAAACGTCGGGTCTCTGTTGATGTTGGGATCTTCTTCCCATTTGAAGGTTGAAGGGAAGTTGAGATATTTGAACCATCTGAGGTAAGTTCAGCTCAATCTCTTCTAGTTTGAACTTAGTTTGTATTATTGACTGAAGCTGATAGTTCCAGATAGTTGTTCTGACTGATACCAGATGTTTCTATTAGCTCATTAAATG
Source organism: Lipophrys pholis (assembly GCF_963383615.2). Taxonomy (NCBI): domain Eukaryota; kingdom Metazoa; phylum Chordata; class Actinopteri; order Blenniiformes; family Blenniidae; genus Lipophrys; species Lipophrys pholis. The sequence continues at coordinate 33,120,128 of NC_137628.1, forward strand.
GAATCAAAGAGTTTTTGGAGAAAAGTTGTTCTAAGTTTCTTATTCCTTTATTTTGCCATCTTGGGAAGTTTACCACCTTTCACCAACACCGTGGTTGATTCCTTTGGTCCAATCGAAGTAAAAAGAAGAAGATCCTGCTGCAGAAGGTTTGGTGTGATATTCACCTGCATGGCGAGTCGAGCCATACACCTGGAAGTAGCGTCTTCCTTGGATACTGATGCATACATAAACACTCTGAGACGTTTCATAAGTCTGAGAGGACGAGTCCAGCATCTTTGGTCCGATAATGGAACAAACTTTGTGGGAGCGGAGCGAGAATTAAGGGAAGCTCTCGCCAAATTGGACCAGGAAGCAATAGCAGGATACCTGGTGCAGGCTGGAGTAAAGTGGACATTTAACCCACCTGCAGGCTCCCATTTTGGGGGTGTATGGGAGAGGATGATCCGCTGGGTGAGAAGGGTCTTGAGCTCAGTGCTGGTCCAGCAGACTCTGGATGATGATGGGCTGGCCACAGTGTTATGTGAAGCTGAAGCTATTTTAAATGACAGACCGATCACCAAACTGTCAGATGATCCCAATGATTCAGAGCTGCTGACGCCCAATCATCTGCTCCTGCTCAGAGGAAAACCATCAATTCCTCCTGGAGTCTCCACCCCACAGGACCAGTATGAAAGGAGGAGGTGGAAGCAGGTGCAGTACCTATTCTGGAAGAGATGGGTCCGTGAATACTTACCATTGCTGCAACAAAGACAGAGATGGAATGAAAGGAAAAAGAACCTTGCTGTTGGCGATATTGTGGCCATTATGATCCATCTGCTCCACGGGGATCCTGGATCCATCTGCTCCACGGGGATCATGGCCTTTGGGAAGAGTTTTGGATGTTCATCCAGATACTCATGGTTTGGTGAGATCTGTGAAATTGAAAACTAAGTCCAATATAATTGAAAGACCAATTTCCAAGCTGTGTCTGTATATGAGGACTAAAATATGAAAGGTGGTCAATACAGTATTTGTCTCCTTTAGGTTTTGAGAAGTGCCATGTTTTTTGTACCATGTCAATTAGGGGCCGGTGTGCAGGAGCCAAATATGATATTATTGGATTGTGTATAAGTGTTTTGACCTGAGTGTGTGTGTGTGTGTGTGTGTGTGTGTGTGTGTGTGTGTGTGTGTGTGTGTGTGTGTGTGTGTGTGTGTGTGTGTGTGTGTGTGTGTGTGTGTGTGTGTGTGTGTGTGTGTGTGTGTGTGTGTTGTGTGTTATTGACGTCATGTGCATATAGACTGGGGCAATGAAGGAGGAAACGGGTGTTTGACCCCAGAAGGGCACACAGGTTTTTGACCGCTCTGGCAGAGTTGATCAGGATATGCTCATTTTGTTTTCTGGTGAATTGAACTTTTGATCCCATATGATTCTGCAAAAAAATAAATAAAGAGTGTTGCATCTTACCGGATCTATGGACTCATTTAATGACACGAAGCAAAAGGTAAACAATAGCCGCCGAGCGCGTCAGACCCACCGACCGAGGAAACAGCTCACCAGCCCAGTACGAGCCTGGCTGGTATAACTGCAGAGATAAATGATCATTTCATTAGAATTAATTGTAATAAAGGTGGCTAATACATACCAGCACATGTGAAGTGGGGCCGAGGAGTCCTTGAGGATCGCTGTGTGGCTACAGTACGTGTTTCCAGTGGGTCAGTCTGACATGCACCATCCTTCCATGCAGGTAAGTGAGTGGATGACTTGGTGGCTATACCAGATCTACCTGGTCTGTAGAGAATCAACATCCACACCAACATCTCAAAGTCTTAGGCACAACAGCTCCAGGCAATGTGACAACAAATTCACTCAATGATGTAAAATAAAGAATCGTAAGACATTCAGAGCCTGTAAATCAGGGGTCTCAAACTCAGATTGCTGTGGGGCCACTGCAGGTGTTGTCGTCTCATCAGAGGGCCGCTCCACTTCAACATTCAGACATAACAAGAAAGTATGTATCTGAAATTCTACTTCTTTTGCACCCCATACAACATAAAACTTACTAAACTGAAAAACACTCTTCATTCACTTTTTAACAGTTTAGAAAAAATGAACACAGCAAAATGATTTTCCCTTTTTCTGAATTATTGTCTTGCAGACCTTTGAAACCTTGCCATCAAGTCCGAAATGCAGCCCTTGAACACATTTGTGCCTCTGTTCTATTTCTTGCCCGACACTGCACAGCGCTTCTGTCCTGATGTAGTTCAGTTGAAACCCTGAGTACAGCGTCAAGATGGACATCACTAAGCCCAGACCTGTACTTGCACTTATTAAAGTCCATCGTAGAGAAAAGTTTCTCACACAGATATGAGCTCCCAAAAAGACGGACGACCCGACTGAACACTTTGGACAGCTCTGGGAAGGATGGAGCGAATTCTCTCAGAAGTGCTTCAGTCTTGCTGCTTTTCCATTTGCATCTCTGAATTTACTTTTCAGTTCACAGTTGCACTGTTAGTCAATCAGTTTCAACACCCTGGGGAAACGCTCCCCATCCGCTGAGAAGGCGTCTGCAAACAACTGGACAGTGTCACAATGTGCCTTAACGTCAGCAAAACGCAGGTCAAATTCCTGCAGGAGGCTTTCAGTAGCAGAAGCATATTCATCACCACTGAACGCTGCAGCTCCTCCCCAAGAGATCTGCATGCATTGAGATGACTGAGGGTTTTTTGCAGGAAGCCGAGTTTCCAGTTTCAGCTTTGTGGTGGAGGCTCTTACACTTTGATACGCTGCAGTGACGAGCTGACCTGGACCCTGCAGCTTCAGGTCGAGGACGTTCAGTTTCCCTGGGATGTCCACGGAGCCATTTTGAATCCTCTAATTCAGGGACATCCATCCTGTCATCCATCATGAATCTCTTCACCTCTGATCTTCACTCTGTTAAGGACATTTCCTCTGCTCAGCTGCGCCTCAGTAAAATACAGCACTTCACCATATGCTGACTCCATTTCCTCAAACAAAAAAGCCAGAGACGGGTGGTCTCCTGGACCTGATGTAATTTACTCGTTTCAGGACAACGAACTTGACATGTTGATATTTGAGGTTTTTTAGAGCCTGATATGCAACGACCCGAATCGTCATAAAATATAATGTAATAAAACCCAAAATATAATAACTGGTTGATAATACAACAGAAGTGCTGAGCCCAAAATGGAATTACAATTTTAATAAAACCCAAACTGTAAGATGTCAATAATGTAATGATTCAACCCAATTCAGCTTTATTTATATAGCACCAAATACAACACAGTCGTTTCTAGGTGCTGAGCCCAAAACTTAAAAACGTTTAATGTCACATTATGGAGCAGGCAAAATATCTTCCCCAGAATATTGAAATCAGTTTATTACATCATAAAGTGAGTCAATGATTTATGGTTTGGACTTGAAGTACTTCACTTTGAATAACACTGAAAGAATGAGTTTCTACGTTTATCTACAGAATTTATGGTTTTCATGTTTGACTGCTGTTGCCACTCATTTATAGTTCTGTGTTCTCTATAACCTGAACCCTATTTCTCCAATGATCAGTGTTAAATAATGTACAAGCCTTAAACATGTTAAGATCACATTTAAATTATTTTTATATTATCGGCAAGTTATTACATTTTGGGCTTTATTACATGATCATATAACAATTGGTGTCGTTGTTACATATCGGGCTCTAACAGCGATGGTGGATGCTGCAGTACAGGACCGTTGCTGGATCTGCCTTTTGCTCCTCTAACTTTCTCTGCACCAGTAATACCAGTCCTGGTTTTGACCCGTCATCAGTGGTAATGTCGACCAGTCGTGGCCATGGCAGCCCAGCACGCTCGATCACGTCACACAGCTGCTGAGAAATGGAGTGTAGAAGACACACTTAGCAACTCTTCTGTCACTTCATATTGTTCAATACTTCCTCTGATGGTAATGGCTGGCTGAGCAGCGGCGCTTTTATCCGTGCTTTCATCAAGCGCCACAGAGAACGCGGTGAAAGCTCTCGCTTTGGTACGCAACTACTCAGAAATGTCTCCTGACATCTTGCTAATCCGCTCTGCAACTGTGTTTGGCGACAGAGAAATATTAAGAAATAAAGGCTTGTCTTTTCCAGACACAGGATATTAGCAGCTTGGAACATGCAGTCTTTCACAATCTGATGTTGCCGGGACGTTAATTCTCTCTGTCGCGGCGCAGCTCGTCCTTTCCTCTCATCTTCCTGCTACTCCTCACAACGTTCTCCACGTCGAGTCACGGAGTGGCACTTCAGATTGTATTCCCTGAGAAGAGACTCAGATGAGAAGCATTTCCACCAAACTCCTCCAAGAAATACTGCGATGTCCAGCTTTCTACACATCTTTGCTGTTGGCGAACCCAGATCACTCTCGTTTCCTCAACAACTCCCACTCAACCTTTGACCCCACGGAAATACTTTACTTTATTTTTTCAATTATGTACAAAGTGTGTAATTCAAATTGTTATCAAACAGCTCCTATAAAAAAGGAAAATCGCTGAATGTTAAAAAATGACTGATTACGTTACAATTTTTATATAAGGTGTGTTCCGGGTGGAGGGGCACCACCTGCAGGACTGCATCCTTCCAGGAACAGTTTGACACCCCTGCAGTAGAGCAATACAAAATTAAATAACCTACAGCTCCCACATCTGTAGTTGAGTGAGGGGCAGTTGGTAGAGATCCATGATTTCTCCTGAGTTTTTTCTTCATCCAAGTCTGCTTTGTAGGACTCCGGGTATGAGAGCAGCCTCAGTGACATGCTGCCGAACACATGCACAACTTCGGGAAGTTTTGTTGGTATATTTTCCCCCCAAAAAAGGTCTTGTGACTTGGAATTGGTTTAAGCATTTGAACCTTTGAGGACCCAGTGGATTGATTTTATTTTTCTCGCTTCTCTCCGGTTTCCATAGTGTTAAGCTGGTGAGCGTTTATAACTGGAAGCAATATCCAGACTGTATTTGGCAAATACCTTTCTTAAACAAATACATAAATATAAAGCTGGAACCATTTCAATTGGAGTTTTTATTCAGATTTTTGCCAGGTGCCCAAATTATTCACATCCCATGTTTGACAGGGACTGCTTCCAGAACTAATATACAGACTGAATTAAACAAGAACGATGGGGAGAGTTCATCATGACAGACATGCCTGTTAATATTGAAAAATAGAGAGATAACAAACTATTGAAAAGACAATCCAAAAATGAAACAACAAAAAACCAAAGACATAATTACACTGCCAAGTCTATGAGCTAAACATTTCCCTTATGTATGTTATGTACACGTCCGTCACTTTCCTGGGGTTGAGTGAATTCTGTTGGTTTGAGTGAGTCAGTGCTGGTGTTTAAACGAGGATGGCGTTAAGGGTCTCTCTCCTTTTTAACCTTTATGTCCCCAGCCAAGATGGTGGCTATCTCCCCCTGCATGAAGGCCCAGGGCATATCGGAGCCGGCCAGCGGGCAGCGCTCACCGCTGGGGCAGTAGACCTCACCAGTGTCCCCTTGCTGCTTGATGCTCTCTCGGGAGCAGGGGAAGCAGAACTTGTGGGAGGCCACGGACGGACACTGAACAAAGTGAGTGTCTTCCAGCCGCTCATGACACAGCGTGCAACCCAGTGGCACGTTGCCAGGAGGCACAGAGGAGTCCGGAACGTTGGGTGTCGCTGGTGGAGTCGAATGATTGGTGCTCATAGGTCTGTCCCTCTGAGCCAACCTCCTCTGAGAGGCAGAGAAGGAGGCGGGGGGGCTGCCACTGTTCCGCTGTGCGCCCACAATGGTGGAGAGTCCCAGGTTACCATCCTTAGGTGAGCCAGCGTAGTCTGTGGCCAGGATGAGTGCTGCCATGGGGGACTGGCTGTGCTGTGCCGTGGCAGCCTCAGGGGGTGTGGTGTAAGAGTGGGGGGAGATGGTGGAAGGGGGGGTGGCCGAGAAGCCTGGGAGGCTGGCTGAGGGCATCTTCAGGACCTCTGAAGGCGAGGGGAGCCAGAGCTGGCCCTCCCTGTCCGACTCTGCACAGGCCTTTCTCTTCCCGGGGCGAGGGTGCTTCCCCCTGTCTGTGGCAGAGGGAGACGAAGGGTTAACAGCAGCGCTGGGTCAATAAGGACATCGTCTATCACAGAACCTGGTTCTACAATGATTGACAGTTGGAATCTGACCAAACAGCTTTGAGATCGGATACCTGTGCAGGTCAGGAGATGGGAGACAGAGACGGTGTCTGCAGCAATAAAAAAGGGAAAAACACAGAGAAACCAGCGCTTCACTCAGTTGAAATGTCAAAATAAAGTTTGTAAATGTTGTAACATCTGTATTTAGTGAGGAGCAAACGGCTTCCTGCAGCCTGTTTCTGCTCCTGAAGTTCAGCTGAAAATATAGGATTTTAATTAAGCAAAACAAAATAATGTCCAAGCACCAACATTTGACTTTCTACTCCCTGATATAAGTTGAGCAGAACATAAAGAATCCGTCATCACACTGACAGGCAGAGCTGACAGCTCAGACACTAAACAACAATACGTGTTAGAGACATTACGAGATACTGCTGATCTGAAGGAACATTATTTAACAAATGGTTCTGCACTTTCATTTGGGCTGCACAATGTGTATCCTGTGTATTCTTATTGCAATGTCACGACTGAAAAGCTGGGATGAGTTTCATGCGCTACACATTCATGCTCTGCAAATTCAAGAGGACATAATTTGAAATGTTTAAAAATGTGAGGTCATTCTAAAGTAATGTGCAAAGAACTATTAAACATAAACTGTTGAAACCCCAAATTGTTATATAGATGTGGTCACAGGGCAGAAGTCAAAGGGACATATTCCAAAGATAATATGACCATAAATAGCAAAGTGAACCAACTGGTCTGTCTCTGAAAGTAGAAAGAAATAATGTGGTGTCAGAATAAGAATCACCTCATTGATCCCTGAGAGAAATTCTTTGCCATAGCTCCACACAGAATGAAACGTATCGCTTCAGTAAAGTTAAATAAGTAATATAAAGTTAACTGCCCGTTTATACAGAGTGGAGCTCAGCACACTGTGACCATGACCCTTGACCCCACCTCCTCCTCCTCCTCCTCCTCCTCCACCTCCTCCATGCAGTGGAGGTGAACCATGAACAGGGTTGGTTGGGTGCAGCGGAGGGTGGTTCTACACGGTACCTGTTCTGGTTTCATGGGCCATGATCCTCTGGGTGGCAGCCTGCTCCTTCTTCCCCCTGCCCGTCCAGTCTCTGCGGCTGTCCGGCCCGAGCTCTGCGGGGCCCGGGCGGCCGTTCAACACCGACACCAGGGCGGGAGGAAGCGCGCTCGTCCTGCGGGAGTCAGGGCTCTGTCGATTCAGCTCCGGGGGCTCGTCGGGTTTTGGAAATCCTTTCCGTCCCGGGAGGCCGTTCACCTGCCGGCCCGCCTGGTACTCCGGTCCCGGCCGCGGGAGCCGCTCCAACGGCGGGTACCGGTCCAAATGCAGCGGCGGATGGGAGCCCGGGTCCCCGGCCGGGAGGTGAATATCCTTGCTTGCGATCTGGGCCTGAAAGCGGCCCTCCTGGAACACATGCGCTCTCTTCAGCTGCCGAGCAGAGTCGATCACGACTTCCACCCGGTCGGCTCCCTCGTAGTTCACACATCCACGGCAGACGGCCTCCGTGAAATCCCAAATCATGGCCCAGGGCATGCGGGGCAGGTCGCACAGGAAGCAGGACTGCCTTCGAGAGGCGGCGGCCGCCATTCCGAAGCCCCGGGAAAACCGGAGTTCTCCTCCGGTTAATCGACGCTGCTGGAAAAAGACAAAAGTCCGAATAGAGTAAAAATACAAGATACTTCCTCTTACGAAAAGTCAAATCAGCTCAACCTCATTGTCAATGTGTGCGCCGACGTCTGACGTCATCACTAAACGACTACTGTGGCGCATGCGCAATCGCTCTTCTTCCGAACAAAGATCGTGTGTTTATGAAGTCTGTCTCTCTCTCTCTCTCGCTCTCTCTCTCTCTCTCTCTCTCTCTCTCTCTCTCTCTCTCCTTTTTTATACGAAGAACAATGACAATTCACAGAGTCTAATATCGGAACAGAATCCGTCTAAATATGATAACAAATCACCTTCAATATGGGTAGTTTGCATTACAAACGTTACAGAAAGTCTCAAGAGGTTTTTATCACTTGTAATAGGACATAGAAAGATATCTAGATAAGATATGTATAAAGAAACAAATCCAACAGTGGAACAAAACAAAAGAACAATAGAAAGAGCGACAGAGAGAACACGAACACTGTCATGAAGAGAAACAAACAGGAGGATTACATGATCATCAAGAACGTCAACATTTTTCACAATTACACATTCAAATCACACAATACATTATATTACTGTAGAGGCTTCGTTTTAAAACATTTCCTAAAAACTCTAATCAAATTGTTTTCAGCAACCTGCACCACATTCCTGTTCTACATGCCTCCAGGTTCCTCTGGGTCCGCTTTCAAATGGACTCACTGCAGCTTTCTTTTCACAATTACACACTTAAAGTACTCCCAATATATGTAATGCAGTACAGATTTTCTTTTTTAATTCCCCACAGAGAAGCCCGTCATACCCTGGGTTTGTCCTCAGAGGGGTCAGATGCAGACATGCTAGACAGACTTCAGCAGCTTCTAAACTTCATGGACATTTACCTCGAGCTCTTTGTGAAGCTGCAGAACGCTGGTGGTGAGAACTGGCTTAGTATAGGACTTTTCAAGTTTTAATGTTCGATATCATGGTTGTGCTGTAAAATCTTTAGTTCTTTTCTTTGGGTGTTGTCCTTCATGTCTGTATGCACGGTGTTGTGTACTACTTGAACCTTCTGTTCTGGACGCAGACGGACTGCTGAGCTTTAAATACTTCACAACCTGCTACATATTGGAGGACGCAAACAGCTGCTCTTTAAACCCCATGATGGAAGACTCTGTGTCCCAACAGTGTTTAGTGGACAGCAAAGAAAGACATAGCAGTTGAATGGGAGTGGGTAAGGAACATGAAGCTCACTCCCAGGTCTGCGCTTCCACTGCAGGGAGAACCAGGTAGTGACCGGATGTCAGCCAAACACCTCTTCTGAAATGCATGATGGCAGGTTACCTGGTAACGGTGGTACTGGACACGGGGGCTGGGGTAAGTCTGTTACACCACGCTTGGCTAAATGAGTATTTACCTGGGCAGCAGATAAGGCCTTTGAGGGAATTATTGGACGATGATCTTAATGTGAAAGCAGTAACAGGTGATTCGTTACCTTATGGTGGGTGGGTAGAGGGAGTCCAGCGAGAGCCCAGACCTATCTATACATGGACCTTTCCTTGTGAGCTGCCTCAAGATGGAAAGACCCACTGTAGGCTTTAATGTGACTTATGAGTTCATTAAGGACAGTAGAGGGAACTACAAACTTATTGAGCTCATTGGTAGAGCTGACATTATAGATGCAAGTGCCTTAGTGCTTTATCCAGACACGGCCTGTTGATGAGTCAGCGACTGTTAAAGTGGGATTGAAAGGGGCGACTGTCGACCCTAGTCAAGTAGTTTACATTAAGCAGGGTCCCAGAGAGAATTAGCTCTACTGAGTCATTTCTTTTCTTTGAGCCTGTACTAAATAATGTCCACCTTCAACAGCTTAGTGTCGGAGCAGAACTTTTACAGATAGAAAAGACAAAAAGGCCATTTGTCAAAATACCTGTTTTGAGCCCATTGCCAAAATAGTTGAGACAGACACTCCCAAAGATGCTTGTGAAACACTGTTGGCCCTGTGCCCAAATTCAGTCAAGACCAGGAGCCACCAAATCCAGCTCGTCGGCACCCCCAGTGGACATGAGTCACCTAACAGATCAACAGTGTGAGGTACAGCAAATGTTATTTGAGGAATCGGGTGCAACGATGGTGACATTGGTGACATTCCAAGTTTGCAAATGACTATCAATCTTTCTTTTGTTTTTTTCAGTTAATTTTTTCATTCTTTATTCACCTTTTCATGTTTCTTTCTTCTTTTTCTTTTATTTTGCTTTGCAACGTGCAGGATTTCAATTTCAATTTCAATTTCAAAGTTTATTTGTCAGATATGCTGCATGTTGCCATGCAGCACAGATGAAATTACAATCCTCCCATCAGTGCAAACTGCAGTGCAAACAACAACAAACAAGAATAAATAAAGTAAAAAATAAAAAATAACAACAGGAATAGAAATACTATACAATATATACAACAATCTAAGCAATTGTAAATAATAAAGTTATGAAGGTGAGGTAGTGCGTTGACGTGCAAAAACTGATTCAAGTTGGCAGAGGGTTCAAGTGAGTGCGTGAGTTCGGGGGGGGGGGGGGGGGGGGGAGATAGTCAGTTGGGGGGGGGGGGGGTAATGTCATGTGATGTGAGGGCAGGTAGAAACAAACAACAATGCGATATCCTGACAGCATACACCTTACAGTATATTATACTATGTGTGTGTGTGTGTGTGTGTGTGTGTGTGTGTGTGTGTGGTGGGAGGGGAGGGATGGAGGACGAAAATATGGTATAGTAATGAAATAACAATAATGGTGGCAGTAGTAATGATAATAATAATAATAATAACAACAATAATAACAATAATTATAATATGATGATGGAGAGAAAGGAGAAAGAAAGAGAAAAATAAATAAATGAACAATAAATAAATAAAAGATAAAAAAGAATTAAAAAGAATTAAATAAATAATAAAATGAAATAATTTAATAAAAATAAAAAAAGATATTATAATTCAGTTTGAAGCCTGAGGGACCCAACCCAACAGACACGAGGGGGCCACGGTAGCCCCCTCCCCCCAGGCCCCTTTCACTTTTTTCTTATGCCATTTGTTTTATTATTTATATATTGTTTCTTGTTTTCTTTACTCTCCTTTCAATTTCCCCTGTCCGGATCTCCTTTCAGCCTCTGAGCCACCGCCAGACCATTTTATTAGACGATCAACCCAGAGCTGCTAGAATCCCATGTGGAGGGCAGCTTCCAGAACCTACTGGGGGGGGGGGCTCCCCTCCAGCTTTATGGTTGACCCAGACAGCGGAGGTTCATAACTACACTTTCTGGATGTGAGGGGGGCCCAAAAGAAAGGGACACCCCGAGCCCCCTGCTCCCCCGGGCCAAGCCCCCCTCAACTCTAACCACCAAAGTACGGTTGCAAAATCTGTAGATTACACAACTTTTTGTTTTTTAATTAATGGAATAAAAATAATAATGGTATCAATAAAAAATTCCCCAAGAAATTAAGGGGAAAACAAGATAAATGAGAAAAAAATACCAATCAAAAAGAAAAGATAAATAAATATAATGTGGAGGCTGGGAAAGATGAGCCGGACGGAGGAGTCGAGTCGGCTTTCTTTATTGCCTCCAGCCACATGACAGTTCACCTGTCAAACATCTCACCCTGTGCCTCACCACACTTCCTCCTCTGACACCTCCCCGTCACCAACACCCCCCCACACATCACCGACACGCCCACTTATATATATATATATATATATATATCTATATCATATTTTTTTTAAAAGGAAAAGTTGTAGAAATATCGCATATAAAATCAGACAATTGTAGCACGAGTATAAGTCATACAGTAATAATTGTGTAATTAGCATGGAGGTGAAAAATGAATAGAGTAATAATTATTATGTAAATCAGTTTCTGGTTTGAGGGGTGGGGGGGGGGGGGGGGTGGGGGGGGGGGGGGGGGGGGTAGGGAATTGGATCTCAGGAAGCTACAGAGGTGTTATTTCATATTTGTAGAAAGCTGAGAGGGGGGGACCAAACAGGAAGAGGCTGTTGAGTTGTGAGTGGTCGTGGGTGAGCGTTCCAGTCAGAGGTGCTCCATGAGTCCATGAGTGTTTCCAGTGTGTGATGGTTGTATTTTTCTTAGATTTCCAGTTGACGACTATGGTTTTCTTGGCGATAGTCAGGGCTGTGAGGAGTAGTTTGTTGTTTGATTTCTTCAGGTTTATTGTGGCCAAGTAAACATAGTGAGGGGGACATGGGGATGTGGCCGCCCATTAGGGAGGAGAGTGATTTGGTGACCTCATTCCAGAACTTTTGAACCGGTGTGCAGTGCCAGAAGGCGGAATGTCGGTGTCTGGTGTGTTTAAGATGCAGTTATTCCAGATTTCTGAGGTGAAACCCATTCTAAACATCTTCTGCACAGTGAGGTGTGTTCAGTGGAGAATCTTCTACTCTATTAGTTGTATATTTGCATTTTTTGACATTCAATTCAATTCAATTTTATTTGTAAAGCGCTAAATCACATCAACAAACATCTCAGAGCCTCTTACAATGATAGAGAACAACAGAACCCAACTAAACCTTCCAGAACCTCTTACAATGATAGAGAACAACAGAACCCAACTAAACCTTCCAGAACCTCTTACAATGATAGAGAACAACAGAACCCAACTAAACCTTCCAGAACCTCTTACAATGATAGAGAACAACAGAACCCAACTAAACCTTCCAGAACCTCTTACAATGATAGAGAACAACAGAACCCAACTAAACCTTCCAGAGCAGCAGAAGGAACAAGCAACAGTGGAAACCAGGAAGAACTCCCTCTCAGGAAGAACAGTTCATAAGAAGTCCCTCTTCAGGAAGAAAGGGGGCGGAGCCTAGACTCTGGAAGGGGGGGGGGGCATCCGCCTTGACCGGTTGGGGGGAGAAGTACATGGGATAGGACAGGGAGAGAGAGGAATAGAAGAGGGAGAGAGAGAGGAATAGAAGAGGGAGAGAGAGGAATAGAAGAGGGAGAGAGAGAGAGGAATAGAAGAGAGAGAGGAATAGAAGAGGGAGAGAGAGAGGAATAGAAGAGAGAGAGAGAGAGAGAGGAATAGAAGAGGGAGAGAGAGAGGAATAGAAGAGGGAGAGAGAGAGGAATAGAAGAGGGAGAGAGAGGAATAGAAGAGGAAGAGAGAGGCAGACAGGCCAGAGAAGTACAAATACTAAGAAAAGTCTATGATGAGCGTTGGTCTGATGATGAACCAATCTCAGTCTGGAGTTTAAGGGTCGTGCCGTTGCGGTGGGGTCCCGGTGCTGTGGGGGGGTCCCGGTGCTGTGGTGGGGTCCCAGTGCTGTGGGGGGGTCCCGGTGCTGTGGGGGGGTCCCGGTGCTGTGGGGGGGTCGGGTAGTAGGACCGTGGTAACTCCACTCTGGGAGTCTTGGGTCTGATCCCCTGGATCCTGCTCCCCTCCTGTCAGGATCTGGTGGCTCCAGTAATGTTGTTACACAGAGAGAAAGAAAGAAAGACAAGAAACAGAAGCTCCAAATGTAGAGTTCCTCCCTTTAACGGGAGAGAGGAAATCCCCTCAGCAGTCTAGGCCTAGAGCAGCTCAACTTAGTGCTCCTATTCTATTCCTAAGGATAAGCTTTATCAAAGAGGAAGCTTTTTAGTCTCCTCTTAAATAAACTAATGGTGTGGGCCCTTCGGACCGAGGCTGCTAGTTGATTCCAGAGTAAAGGAGCCATATGGCTGAAACTCCTGCCTCCTCTTTTACTTTGAAGGACTTTAGGGATTACCAACAGTCCTGCATCCTCAGAGCCAAGGGCTCGTGGAGGGTGAGACCCTTCTAGAAGTTTCTCCATATAGGACGGAGCCTGGTGATGAAGAGTTTTAGATGTGATCAGAAGGATGTTGAATTCTATTCTAGATTTGATGTGAAGCCAGTGTAAGGATGCTAAGACTGGGGAGATGTGCTCTCTTCTTCCAGTTCTGGTTAGTAAACCTGCAGCAGCGTTCTGCTCTAGCTGGAAGATCCTAACAGAGGAGTTTGGACATCCTGACATTAGGGAGGTACAATCATCTCATCTTGAAGTCACAAAGGCAGGAAGCATTTGTTCTGCATCTTTGAAGGACAAGAAGTTTCTCATTTCTGCAATATTCCTTAGATGGAAGAAGGCTGTCCTGGAGACATGTTTAACATGGGACATAAAGGACAGATCCTGATCAGAAATAACACCCAGGTTCCTAATATCACTGTTAGAGGTTAAGGTAATATTATCTAAGGTAATCAGACTATCTGAAAAGTAATCCCTGAGCTTTTTAGGACATGGAGTAGATGTTTTGGATGATGCGGTTCCAGAAGTCGGCATCAGGAGCAATCGGTAAATCTGTTTCCCATTTTGTTGTTGGTAAAGTTATAGTGCTGTCTAATGTAGATATTATTTTGTATATTTTTGACAGGAGGTTTTTGTAGAGGTTATGTTAAGGAATTCTGAAGTAGGATGTGAGAGCTGGAGGTCAAAGTTTGCAGTGTTACATTTGGCACTAATGGATGATTTGATTTGGAGGTATTCCAGGTACTGATTGCTCCCGATGTCGTACTCCTGGACCAGGTGGGAAAACGGAATTAGTTTATTTTTTAAAAATATGTGTTCCAAGTGTGTGATACCTTTATCTGACCATGTGCTGAAGTAAAGTGGTTTTTTGTTGCTTAAAAAATCAGGGTTGTTCCAGAAGGGTGTGAGTTTGCATGGTGCTCCAGTGGAGTTGTTATTGTTTAAAAACAGGGGTGGTTTTTAATTGATGGGCCGATAAATGCTAAATCTGTGGTTGGGATTCTGCCACATGCTGTTTGTTCTATGTCTAACCATATAATATCTGATTTTTGAGGGTGGATCCATTTAAATATATATTGTAATTGATTTGCAATGAAGTATTGATGGAAATTTGGTGCTGAAAGTCCTCCTTGTGTCTTGGGTTTCTGTAGGGTTGTTAGTTTGATTCTTGGTGTTATATTTTCCCAATAATATTTATTATTGATTGAATTTAAAGATTTGAACCAGGAAAGGGTGGGTTTGGATGGAATCATATTAAAGAGATAGTTAATTTGGGGTAAAATTGGCATTTTTATTGTCGCTATTCTGCCGAATAAGGAGAGTGGTAAATTCATCCAACGGAGAAGAGTGTCTGTTATAGTTTTGAGTAATGGGGCGTAATTGAGGGTAAACAACTCTGACGGCCTGGAGCAAACGTGAAAACCTAAATATGTGATATAACCAGTGCATAAAGGAACGGGTGGAGTGTGGGTGGCCACATCCCAGCTGTCTTTGTGGAGAGGGAGGATAGCAGATTTGTGCCAATTTATGGAGTCGTTTGAGATTTCTGATTTGTGTCTATTGCTCTAATTGTTTCTTGTAGTGATACGTGTGGTTTCTGTAAAAAGAGAAGTATGTCGTCTGCATATAAGCTGATTTTATGATGGTGGTTTGGTGTTTTGATTCCATGGATATTGGTGTTCTGTCGGATAGCTGCAGCTAAAGGTTCTATGAAGATGGTGGAAAGTGAGGGGGAGAGTGGGAATCCTTGCCTCGTGCCCCTGTGCAGCGTGAATGGTTGTGATGTTAGTCCGTTTGTGGTAACAGTGGCTGAAGGTGCAGTGTGAAGAATTTTGACCCAATTAATAAATGATTCCCCAAAGCCAAACTTTTGCATTGTGGAGATGAGAAACGACCAGTTAACCTTATCAAATGCTTTTTCTGCATCCAGGGTGACGATGATAGATGGATTTGCTTGTTGTAATGAGTATTCCATGAGGCCGAAGAGTCGCCGAGTGTTGGTGGATGAGTGTCTGCCTTGGATGAAACCGGTCTGATCAGGTTGGATTATGTGTTGAAGGATTTTTTCCATTCTGTGAGCTCGTGTTCTTGTTCAGATTTTTAGGTCTACGTTGAGAAGGGAGATTGGACGGTAGCCGGATGGGAGTGACGGGTCTTTGTGTGGTTTGAGGAGGAGTGAGATTGTGGCATTGTTCATATGTGGAGGAAGTCTTGACTATTGTTTTATTTCAATTATTACTCTGTGGAAAAGTGGGGAAAGGATTGACCAAAAATGTTTATAGAACTCAGCAGGGAAGCCATCGGGTCCTGCTGATTTACTGCTGGGCATCAGATGGATCAGATGGAGAGCAGTGGAAATGTCATCATGTGTTATTGGGGATTCTAAAGTCGATATCTGGTCTTCATTGAGTTTGGGTAGATTAATGGTGTTCAAAAATGAAACGGTGTCTTCTTGGTTTGGGTTACTTTCTGATGAGTATAAATTAGCATAAAATTCTTTACAAATATTATTTATTCCTTCTGGTGAGTTTCTTGGTTTCCCTGCTAAGTTTTTGATAGTGGAAATAGTAGTTTTCTCTTTATTTTGTTTGCTAAATATTTTCCAGATTTATTGTTGTGATGGAAGCGTTCTTGTCTGAGTCTTTATGTGTGAAATTGGGTGTTTTTATTTAGAATTTAGTTTAGTTTAGTTTGTATTTTCTAAGTTCACTAAGGGATTCTTCTGTTGGGCTGTTTGCAGTAATGTCCTCGAAGTGTTCGATATTTTGTTCCAATTTTATTTCTTGTTGTTGTTCTTTCTTTTTTTTGTGCACAGAAAATGAAATAATTATGCCTCTAAGTACTGCTTTACCGGTTTCCCATAGAATAGGCGGAGATAACTCTGGGGAAGGATGCCCACTCTTTTGTAATGAGATTGTTAAATTCAGTATCAGTTAAGAGGGATGTATTGAAGCGCCATCTGGTGTTCGGTCTGTTGGGGTGGTTTTATTTAGGGTGAATCTTACAGGGGCGTGATCGCTGATGATGATGGGGTGGATTTCTGTTTCTGAAATATTTGAAATAAGTGAGTTGCTGGTGAGGAACAGATCAATGCGTGAGAAAGACTGGTGAACGGGTGAAAAAAATGAGTACTGTTTTGTAGATGGATGTTGAAGCCACCAGCTATCGCCAAGTCCCAAGTCACTCATGACTTGTGTAATTGATTCAGATGATTGCCAGTGCCGTTTATTTGTGTTATTACTTCTGTTCAGAGATGGGTCGATGACTGTATTGAAATCTGCTCCTATGATGATGGGACAGTTGGAATTATTGGAGATGGATGAGAAGAAGTTCTAGAAAAATGATGGGTCATCAGTGTTTGGGCCGAAGACGTTACCGATTGTGATGGGGTTATTGTTGATGGATATATTAATTATTATGAAACGTCCTTCTGGGTCTGTAACTGTAAGATTATGGACAAATGAAAGTTTCTTATTGTTCAGGATAGAGACCCCTCTCTGTTTGCTATTGTAGTTAGATGAGAAAACATGGGTGAATTGTGAGGTTTTTAATGTATTTTGATTTGAGTTGGTGAGGTGAGTTTCTCGTAATAAGCATATATCTGGTTGTAGTTTAGATAGGTGATTAATACATTTTATTCGTTTTGCCTGAGAGCCAATTTCCCTTATGTTCCACCAAGGAATTTTAACATCATTGTTTTAAAGAAATGGAATAAAGTAGTGTGTGTGTGTGTGTGTGTGTGTGTGTGTGTGTGTGTGTGTGTGTGTGTGTGTGTGTGTGTGTGTGTGTGTGTGTGTGTGTGTGTGTGTGTGTGTGTGTGTGTGTGTGTGTGTGTGTGTGTGTAAAACATTTTGTACATATAAACATTTTTGCTGCTGCTATAACATAAAAAAGCACATAGAGGAGAAAACAAAGACAAAAACACAACATGTACGTTGCAACAAAGGACACAAGTGACAGACACAAAAGAAGTGTGGGTACATAAAGATTTGAACAAAGTTTTGAGGAGTCCAGTGCTGATCAGGGTGCATCTTATTAGAGAGACAATAGTGCAGCAATATGTATTAGAATTTTCTTGATGATTATAGTAAGTATTTGTCAGTGTCTATTTTAAAAAGATAAAGAGAGTAGAGTGTATGAGAGAGCATGGTGGTTAGAAGAGCCAGGGGGTGTTATCTTTATTTCGGTATAATTGTCCATCTAAGTAGAGTTTATCAACGGCGATGACAGCCTTTTTTCCTTGTTGGATCATGAGTTTGCGGGTGGGGTGAAGTTGTTTACGGCGGAGCAGGATTTCATTTGGAAACTGGCCGTTCAGTCCATAGTCCGTTCCTTTAAGCTGTCTTCCTTGTTGCTGTACCGATCTTCCTGTTTAAAGTGTTCGAATTTTGCCACAATCGGGCGTGGGCGGTGGTTGGTGGAGCTTTTCGGTCCCATACGGTTAACGCGGTGGAATGTGATGTTATTGACGGTGTCGGGGGGAGTTTGAGTTGGTGAGTCATAAAGTCCTAAACCGTTTTTTCGGGGTCGTCTGTGGGGTGTTCGGGGATGCCGGTGAAGACAAGGTTGTCCCGCATGCTGCCTACCTGGAGGTCGAGGATGGTTTCTTTAATTTGTTTATTTTCGGCGGCGGTTGAGTTGAGCTGGTTGGGTGTTAACTGATTGTTTGGTTTTCTGCTGTGAGAGTGTCTATCTGTTCTTGGCTGAATTGGAGGCTCTGACGGAGTGAATGAAAATCGCGGTGTAGAACCTCGATAAGTGCTATTCTATTGCCAAGTCGGGTGAGTTTCTGTTCGATGGAGAGTAGTATGACGCTTACCTCGGAGCAGCAGGGGGTGTTTGTAGATGAGTCTGTACTGGAGAGTGGAGAAATTCGGGATGTTTTTTTTTCATTACCTGAGGTTATTTTGGATGTGGGAGTGGGGGTGAGGTCTGGAGGAATTTCCATTTTACAGAGTTTACCTCTTGTTTGGACTCGGAACAGAAAAAGACAATGAAACATCACAAGGTTATGTCCAACAATGGGCAAAGAGAATGAAGAAGGCTTATAATATTGCTACCAAAAAAACCCAGAAATTGAGTGCTCGTGGAAAGAAATATTATGAGCAACATGTCCGAGGAGTTGTCATAGAGCCTGGTGATAGAGTCTTGGTCCGTAACCTAGGTGAGCGGGGAGGACCAGGAAAGATCAGGTCATATCGGGAGCAGGTGGTGTACATTGTCAAAGAACAAATCAATGACAGGCCCATTTACAAAGTGTTTCCTGAGAGCAACGCAAAGAAGATCAGTGTGCTCCACAGAAACCTCCTTCACCTTGTGAATGACCTAACTGTGAATATAGGTGAGGAAAAACCTGCTAAAGCCAGAGTCAATAGTCACAGAGCCAGTCAAAGCCAAAGTAACATGGACGGCGACTCCTCAGATTCTGAATGTGACTCAGGAAAGCATTATTGGCTCCAAGTTTCAGTAACAACCAGACCACAGCGACAAGTCACTCACATTCAGCCACCATCAGGTGAAGTGGCCAGGCCCAGAGAACAAGTGAGACGCTCACCTCAAAACAGTGCAAATGGAAATGTGTCAGCAGAAGATCAATATCCAACTCAAGATGAAACCCTGAAAATGACACCGAACAAGGAGAGCAAGAACTTAAAAGAGACACTGAACAAATGGAACAGGAAATGTACCCAGAATAAGAGGAGGATGTGCCAACACAAGAGGGGTGTGTCAGGAGATCTGTCCGAGATAGGAGGCCACCTCAGACCCTCACCTACGACACCTTGGACCAGCCTTCTTACCAGCCCCAGGGAGTCGTTGCTCACGTGGGACTATGTGGGTTACAAGGCCTGTCAGTATGGGGAATGCAACCAGTACAAGTAAATCCTTATACTCAAAGTAAATCAAACTGTGCTTATCCAGTAACAGTGTCTTATGCAATGCCTAGTTTTGTGTACTGAAATGACTTGAGTAATACTACTGTGGTAACAACCAAGTAATTATTGTGTGAATGGTACATTTGTCTTTAATGTGTCGGGAGCAACCTTTAATGTTGGGGAGCGTGTGGCACACCTAAAAAATATGTGACCACATTGTTTTTAGTTCCAATTGGAGGTAAAATAACATTTTTATTTTTGTTTACATTTTTTCAGATTTGTATATCTATAGTATGGCGCTTTCCTGAATTTAGAAGTGGAAGGAGGGAACTTGGTTCCCGAAATGGAACCTTGGGTGTGACGCGTTGCCACCGGGTTGGGTTTGCGGTGCACCTTCCTGTGTCTCCTCAAATGCAATCGAAACGTCAACAGCAGCACACATGTGTTCATTTCCCTGTCTGTTGTCTGTTTATTGACAGATTGCAAGATTCACTGTTACGTTAGCCCCAGCCTGGGGCCCGGAACACACACAAGTGGGCATTTTAATGTAGTTTTCTTAAGAATGGTTGTGATCACAAATCGGTGATTTTTAAAGACATGAAAATAAATACTTCAGATGGTAATGCTTGGATTTACTTGACATTTAAGACAACTTAGCATGGGATCCTTACTGTGACAGAGTTGGTGATAAGAACTCAGTTTACTTTGATGTACGAGTGTTACTCAGTAATTCAAATCTTACAACAGTGCCTGTCTTTAACTCACTGAATGAACATTTCATGAGTTGTAGTTTTAAACCAATGGGTCAGTCTTGTCACATTGTACATCTTATGTTTTTCTTTTTGTCGTCCAGTGGGCCACACTTCGGATAGAAAGAGGAGCAAACGAAAAGAATCACCACCTGTACAACCTCTACTCCAATGGTGAGATCACTGTGTATTTGTGTTTTCCCTTTATTTTAAACGGTTCTCATAAAAGCTCCACCCTGTACTGAGCAGACACGTCACTGTGCACGGACACATATTTAACTGTGAACACACCGCGATGAGGGACAATGGTAACCTAGGTAACCACTCTGATTAACGTTCTCTTTCACATGAAGCCGTTAAAAGGCTCATTTTAGCTCTAAAAACTTCAAGCTTTCATTTCCAGTAGTTTGTAGTTTGTTTAGTAGTTCCTGAGGAACCAGAAGTCTGGTTTCATTATAAAGAAGTTCTGTGAAGCGTCTCATAGCGCAGCGCCCCCTGCTGCCTCATGCAGACCTCAGCCTGCAGTCATAACATAAGTGAAGTTAGTTACAATGACGTTACAGGATTACCTCCGTAATAAACTCCGGGTTCACTTCCATACCAGTAATGTAACGTAACGATCCCGAAACTCCCCGCAGAGGGGCGGAGCCTCGCACACAGGGTGGAGGACCAGTTTGACGTCACGCTTACTTAAAGAGAGTATGGTAGGGCCACAGAGAACATAAGGCCCGTGGACCAGAACCCACCAAGAGGCTCCAGTCTGGTCCCACCAAGAGGCTCCAGTCTGGTCCCACCAAGAGGCTCCAGTCTGGTCCCACCAAGAGGCTCCAGTCTGGTCCCACCAAGCCAGGAGGTTTAAAGGATTTATTCTACTTTGTTTTGACATTTCAGTGGATTTTGCACCAGAATGTTTCATTAAAATTGAGTGTAAATTTCAAGGTTATTATAGCAATGGAGGAGGAGGAGGAGGAGGAGGGGGGATCAGGAGGAAGAGGATCAGGAGGGGGAGGAGGAGGTGGCATGCTTTTTAATGCTAATGCTAAGCTAGTTAGCTCAGCAGATTAGCATGTGAGATAAGACCAGATTCCAGGTCAGGGACACCTGGAGAGGAACCTGTGTGGTTTTTAGGTGAATAACATTTAAAGGGGCCAGAGGCCGCGATTGGGCCGACCCTGACGGGCCGGGGGGCGAGGTCCCGTCCAACACTGCTTGCTTTGGGTTTCGTATGATTTATTTGAACATGTGATTTTCTTTGCATTTAAATATATGTTTTCTATCCTATTTCATCCAGGTGGGTGTTGAAGTCCTCATTCCAAAGATCATTAGTTTTAATCTGGGTAGCTTTGGCAAACATGTTTTTATACAACTTAAAGATTTATTTTTCAGTTGAAGCGCTTTAAGTACTACAGTTTCTAATAAATTGTAATCCGGAGCTTTTCCATATGTTGGAATTGACTGAATATAGTTTCTGATTTGTAAATATCGAAAGAAGTGTGTCTGTGGCAGCCCATATCCAGTCCTCAGTTGGGAGAAAGATTTTAGGTTCTCACCTGAAAATAAATTCTGAAGCTGAGTTATTCCGGCGTCTCGCCATATTTTAAAACCTACGTCGTTGCAGGAGGGAAAAAAATCATGATTTTCATAGATGGGAGCCAAAAATGAATGTTCTTCTGTAGTTCCAAAATGACTTTGCACTTCTTTCCATGTTCTCAAAGTATTTTTAGCAATTACATTATCATTGAGCTCATTTATGAGACAAGTCTTCTTTATTAATGGGAGAAATGAAAGTCCTGTGTTTATTGTCTCTGCTTCAAGGTCTAAGTGGGAAGATGCACCATCACTTCTGATCCATTCCAAGATGTATTTCATTTGAGCAGCTCAGAAATAGTATTTAATGTTTGGCAATGCTGAGCCTCCTTCATCCACTGGTCGCTGCAATTTTTCTAGTTTCATTCGTGAACGTCGACCTCTTCAAAGAAAAGTTCTTATCAGGTGACCTGAAGAACATTTCTGGAACATGGTTGGGTAATAACTGCAATGGGTATAATAATCGTGGCAGTATATTAATTTTAATGACAGCCACTCTACCGATCAATGATAATGGCAAAGGGGTCCATCTTTGTAAATCATTTTAAATTGTTTTCACGACAGAGGTCAGATTAATTTCTATTAATTCATCAATTCTGGGTGAAGTGTAAAAACCCAGATATTTAAATCCGCTGGTCGATGACCTAAAGGGCATTGATTTTGTTAAATGAGAATATTCCATTTCCCCCATTGGTAGAGCCAGAGATTTCTCAGTTTACTTTATATCCCGATAGCTCTCCAAATTCATTAATTGTATTCAAAAGTGGTGGAACAGAACATAATAGATCACTTAAATAAAGAGAGATCTTGTGTGTTCTTTCTTTAGTTTGGATCCTTTAACTAACGAGGAGCTTCTGATCATTTCAGCCAGTGGCTCCATTGATAAAAAGAAAAGGAGAGGAGACAGTGGACATCCTTGTTTACCACCTTTGCTGATCATAACTGGAGCTGACGTCACTCCAGTTATACAAACTGAGGCTTCTGGAGTGGAGTATAATAGTTTCACCCAATCCCAAAAAACTTCACCAAAAGAAAATTCCTTTAAAGTTTGAAACAAATAAGGCCATTGATGTATTAACACTCACGCACACAGTTAAGCACAAGACGTTTTACTTTGAAGGGCTGGACCGGAAACACTAGTCATCGTTAACATTGTTGGCTTCATGCAGAAGTGGAGACTCCTGGACGGAAACTTCTCCAGACATGAGCGATCTGTACTCAAACACCTGGGGTGAGTGGGGCGGTCCGGAGGTCTCGTAGTCGGTCTCGTAGTCGGTCTGAAGGTCCACAGCCGCCGTTGTGCTCGATTCATCGTCCTGCTCCGGTTTCTACAGCCACGGTAGCTTCCGGATGCTAATTACAGTGAGCCTGGAGCTACCGCAGTGAGCTAGCCAGAGTCTGCTCCAGAACCAGAACCAGCCGACACAGGCCCCGCAACAGGACCAGGCCCTGCTCCAGAATCAACACCAGCCTACACAGGCCCTGCTCCAGAACCAAGCCCTGCTCTAGAACCAGAACCAGGCCCTGCGCCAGAACCAGGCCCTGCTCTAGAACCAGAACCAGGCCCTGCTCCAGAACAGTTTTTGGTCTGCCCCCCGGCTCTGGTCCAGCAGTGAGGGATGTGGAAAGCGGCTCTTCAAGCTCTCAGTGTTTTGCTGCTGCTTGTGTTTGTGGGGAACTTTGTCTTCGGCTGGTTTCAACAAAACAACATTCAAGTCGAGTCGCAGCAGAACAGAGTGACAGACAGTCCAGTTCAGAGCTGCTTCTGCCAGGTGAGTGAGGCTGAAACATCACCCTGAAACATCACCCTGACACATCACCCTGACACATCACCCTGACACATCACCCTGAAACATCACCCTGAAACATCACCCTGACACATCACCCTGACACATCACCCTGACACATCACCCTGAAACATCACCCTGAAACATCACCCTGAAACATCACCCTGACACATCACCCTGACACTTCACCCTGAAACATCACCACTTCACCCTGAAACACCACATCACCCTGACACTTCACCCTGAAACACCACATCACCCTGACACATCACCCTGACACATCACCCTGAAACATCACCCTGACACATCACCCTGAAACATCACCCTGACACATCACCCTGACACATCACCCTGACACATCACCCTGACACATCACCCTGACACTTCACCCTGACACATCACCCTGAAACATCACCACTTCACCCTGAAACACCACTTCACCCTGAAACATCACCCTGACACATCACCCTGACACATCACCACTTCACCCTGAAACATCACCCTGACACATCACCACTTCACCCTGAAACATCACCCTGACACATCACCACTTCACCCTGACACATCACCACATCACCCTGAAACATCACCACTTCACCCTGACACATCACCACTTCACCCTGAAACACCACTTCACCCTGAAACATCACCCTGACACATCACCCTGACACATCACCACTTCACCCTGAAACATCACCCTGACACATCACCCTGACACATCACCACTTCACCCTGAAACATCACCCTGACACATCACCCTGACACATCACCACATCACCCTGAAACATCACCACTTCACCCTGACACATCACCACTGAAACTAGGAAGCAACGATCCACGTTTTTTCACTTCTGATCTGATCCTGATACCTGAATTTGTTTATCTACTGATACTTTTCCGATACCAGAGCTGTTTGCTTTAATATTATTATTATTGTTGACTTTATATGAGGCTGTAATAAACTCCTCTCTACAGTAAAGTATGAAATGTACTAATGTATACATGTATTCTCTCTAAAGACAACTTGAGGTTAGTATCAGGACAGTAAAGGAAGCAGTACAAAGTATTTTAGTTCCATGTGGACAATGTGGAGGTCTGAGTGACGTCATCATCTCATAATAAACTAGTTCTATCTTTAGAACCTCAGAGTGACTTTATTAACTCCTGGGGAAACTCTTGAGCAAGGCAGCAGCAACACAATGTTTCCAGCTCTAACGCAGCTCCAACCATTGGGACTATTTTCAGGGAGTTTATTGTGGAGTAGGACGCAGCTTCAGGGAGGTGTGAATCGCCTGCTGACAGCCTGGAGGAGCTGCTGCTCATTGTTCTGATGTCAGTGCTGTTCTCCTCCGAGAGCTGGAGTTTGAAAACGCTGACGTCTGGCTGCAGAGCGCCGCCCTGCTGGACTACGGCTTTGAAAACATCCACGTTGCTGCGTTGCTTTGTGGTGTTTTGAGTATAAAATCCCTCCAATCAGCAACATGTTGCCATGAAAAGTTGGATAGCACAGTGCTACTTCCCTAGCCTGCTCGCTGGCTGCAAACTGTGGACTGGATTTCCTCACTCATTCCTCCTGGTCTCATTGAGACCCGCCTCCCTTCAGGAAATCCAGTCCACAGGGTTAGTTTAGATGAGATAGTTTAAGATTGATCAATTCATTGCTTTGCCTTTACTTAATGTTTCTATTAAAGGAATGAATGCTGCGCAGCATCGGCATTGCTCTTCAGGGTGTGGATTGACGTCAAGGTGCTGCTAATTGACACCAAGTATGAGGTTGAATATCTGCCAGTGAATGTTGTCCTCCAGGCTGCCATGCAAGACTTCTTCATAGCCTAAGTCATTAGAACATCACAACATCACCATTTCACCCTCAAGAACTTCCATTGGAAATCACCACTTCACCCAGACACATCACTACTCTTGTGTGGGTGGGTGTGTGTGGGTGTGGGTGTGGGTGTGTGTGGGTGTGGGTGTGGGTGGGTGTGGGTGTGGGTGTGGGTGTGTGTGTGGGTGTGTGTTGTTTTTGGCCGCCATCTTAGTTTTAGTCTTAAGTCTTAGTCTTATTGACAAAACTGCTTATTAGTTTTAGTCCTTTCAAAATGTGATAGTTTTAGTCGACGAAAACTCGAAGCGGTTTTAGTCTAACTTCAGTCAGGTTTTTTTAGCGTATTAGTCTTTTAACATTAATTCAGTTGAATAAATGTTGTAAATCGGAGTCAAGGTTTACAGGTTGTATCAGGTGAACCATAAAGCTTTCACATAACCACATTCCTTTCTTTGGCAATTGTGGCTTTAATACAGAGAATTTTCAAAAGTGCAATGAACATACACACTAGTGTCGTCACGATACCACATTTTGGTACCGATACCACCATGTATTCTGATACTTTTCCAAATAGAAACAGAACACAGTTGCTGCCTTGTGGATGTAGCAGCAGCCATTGTTTACCTTATGTCTGTCTCTCTCTCTCTCTCTCTCTCTCTCTCTCTCTCTCTCTCTCTCTCTCTCTCTCTCTCTCTCTCTCTCTCTCTCTCTCTCTCTCTCTCTCGCTGCTGCGTTAGTGATGCACTCTATTTCTTTTTACACTTTCCACGGGTCCTTTGAGTCAGTTACGCATGCGCTGACTGGATGCAAACGCCATGTCATTTACGCATTCCGGTATTCTTTTCAAAGTACAAGCTCAGTTGGGGGAAGATTGTTTTGGAAATGCGTTGTTTGACCTTTATTTTGAATTTGTGTCCAGGAACGTTGTTGGTAAATAAGGTCGATCTCGGGTCTGAGCGCAGGAGCGCGTGCACCTCGTCTCAGCCGTTTCTTTTCACACCTCTCGTAAACCGAAACGCAAAACAAAATAAGAAAAAAAGAAACCGGAGTGCTGTTTCCCACACTTTCGATTGTCGTTTTAAAGGTGTCAGTACCGCGATACCAATACAGTACCGGTATACTGAACAACCCTAATACGCACATTCCCAAAATATTCCCAATGGATGAGTAACTCGACCTGCCAATGTAATTAAGAGTGTTTTATGTATGCTTTGTAAAGAGGGCGAGTTGTAACTTACCTTCGAAAAAACATCAGCGTGGAAGGCCTCCAGGTGCCTCTTCAGATTGGTGGAGTTCTTTCCACCTCGTTTGTAGCTACGTTTACCAGCGTCTCCCTCTACAATGCACTCGCTCTTTATTCCCATGGATGGTAATGGAAGTGTATCCTCCCACCACCAGGCCCCTTCGGTGAGGCCGCGGCCATGCTCCATCCACAGCTTAACGTTAATCAACTCAATTCTCCCTCAGTGGTGTTGTGAAAATGTGCGCTGCCTTGCTAGGTGGTGGGCTCGACCAAACAAGGAAGTAGCCGCGGCGGCATTGCGGGCTTGTGACCGACAGATTTCACACACAATAAGACGAAATGTCTGACGGGCCACGCACTGAGGTTTCAGTCTCGTCGTTTCAACGAAAACTCACACATGTATAACGTCACGTTTGGGTCATGTTTTAGCTCGTCACCGTCTCGTCACCGTCATGAAAAAAAGGGGCGTCAACGAAATAATTTCGTCATCGTCGTCATTGGCGAAAACAACGTGTGTGTGTGTGTGTGTGTGTGTGTGTGTGTGTGTGTGTGTGTGTGTGTGTGTGTGTGTGTGTGTGTGTGTGTGTGTGCGCGTGTGTGTGCGCGTGTGTGTGCGCGTGTGTGTGTGTGTGTGCGTGCGTGCGTGCGTGCGTGCGTGCGTGCGTGCGTGCGTGCGTGCGTGCGTGCGTGCGTGCGTGCGTGCGTGCGTGCGTGCGTGCGTGCGTGCGTGCGTGCGTGCGTGCGTGCGTGCGTGTGTACTGTTACTATTCATTCACTCTGTGGAGGTGGAGGTGATTGTAGATGATTTTGAAGGACTTTCCTCTTCAGCAGAAATGAACGTCGAAGAGGAAAAGGAAGTCCTCAGTCACTGAGGCTTCTACTTCATGGTTTCCTGGTTTCCTGTCCTTCCTGTTTCCTGTTGTGGTATTAGAGCAACGCACATTATCTCTATGAAAGTGAAAGGAAACCAAACTGTCAGTTGTGGTGAAAATCAGTTTAAATATTAATTTAAACAAATAAAATCAGGGATTGGAAGTTGTGTCAAACAGATGTTATTGACATGTGAAGACACGTGAGTTTGAAGAACTCGGTTCTTCTGTAAATGTTTCATCAAGTCTTTTCAAACAAACGCCCCCCAGATCAGCATTCGGAGACTCTTCTGTAAAACTTGTCAAGTGGGATGAATGACGGAGCTCAAACTGGCCCGAGGACTCCCTCACTGTTCTCCACAGCTGAGTGGAGAATAACGTGGTGCGCTCTCATAGGTTGTGCTCCTTCTCGTACCTGCTGTGTGCGACAGCCCCGGGGCATGCAGCACGACGACAGAGGGGCAGGGACTAAAAAAAGAGGACGCTCTCCCGATTGGAGGCGGTGCCGGGGCGGACGTGTTGAGCGACCTCAGACCTGCTTGTCCCGTGGTGTCCAGATCGGGGTTAAACAGGAGGGCTCACTGCTGCCGCCGGTTTGAAGGATGCTGAGGGGAGTGTGTGTGTTTCTGTGTTTTCAGTTCCTCGGAGGACTCCTCCTGTCAGAGGTCAGTTCTCCTCCATCAGCTCTATGTCTGTTTTCAAAATATCTCAGTTTAATATATCGGCTTGTGATATTAGTTGAATATGTGATATGATGTAGAGTATTGGAATCACATTATGACCTCAGATAAACTCTACAGTGAAAAGAGAGGGAAGACGGAAACGCTTTTTTCTTCAACAGGAAGTATATTTCTGTTACTTGTTCTAGGTGTGGTGGTTCTAATCCTACGTAAACGTAACATTTTGCCAGCCGCGACTCGAAATACTTTAAATCCAAAGTTTCATTGGTATAGTATAAAAATGTGTGTCTATAAATGATTTGGCACTTCTGTGTAATGAAATGTGTTGGACATGATGAAACCAAACATGATCGGACATATTTTACATTGTTTTCTAAAAACATCCCTAAATAAGAACTGGGGTTGTTCGGTATACCGGTACTGTGTTGGTATCGCGGTACTGACGCCTTTATAACGATACTATACCGGGCCCGGCTGGTACCGGGATCTTATTTTTGTTACGTTGCCGCGGAGCATCACTGGTAATTTCCACCGGGGAGAGTCCGTCTCTCTGTGGGGGAAGAGTCGGCGGGCTGCTCTGCTTTCTGACTTCTTTCAGATGTTTTGGACAATCGAAAATGTGGAAAACAGAACTCTGCTCTCTTTCTTTTTTTTTTGCACTCCAGTTTCTCAGACGGGGTGTGAACGCTCCTGCGACATGAGTAGATGAGAGACATGGCGTTTGGCGTTTGCGTCCATATGAGAGTGCGCATGCGTAACTGACTCAAACGACTCGTGGAAACTCCGTAAAAAGAGAGAGAGAGACACTGCCGTAACTTGTAGAAACAACAGGTACTAGAAGTACTATATGAAGTACTTTGGCTTCAAAACAAATGAGCCATCAACACTGAAGTTCCACTGTGTAAACAGTGTTAGAGAACATGTTTGGTCCAGAGTGGAAACACTACTAACCCGCTACACTACTAACCCGCTACACTACTAACCCGCTACACTACTAACCCGCTACACTACTAACCTGCTACACTACTAACCCGCTACACTACTAACCCGCTACACTACTAACCTGCTACACTACTAACCCGCTACACTACTAACCCGCTACACTACTAACCTGCTACACTACTAACCCGCTACACTACTAACCTGCTACACTACACTACTAACCTGCTACACTACTAACCCGCTACACTACTAACCTGCTACACTACTAACCTGCTACACTACACTACTAACCTGCTACACTACTAACCCGCTACACTACTATCCCGCTACACTACTAACCTGCTACACTACGCTACTAACCTGCTACACTACACTACTAACCCGCTACACTACACTACTAACCCGCTACGCTACACTACTAACCTGCTACGCTACACTACTAACCTGCTACACTACTAACCTGCTACACTACACTACTAACCTGCTACACTACTAACCTGCTACACTACACTACTAACCCGCTACACTACTAACCCGCTACACTACGCTACTAACCTGCTACACTACTAACCTGCTACACTACACTACTAACCCGCTACACTACACTACTAACCCGCTACGCTACACTACTAACCCGCTACGCTACACTACTAACCTGCTACGCTACACTACTAACCTGCTACGCTACTAACCTGCTACACTACACTACTAACCTGCTACACTACTAACCTGCTACACTACACTACTAACCCGCTACACTACTAACCTGCTACACTACTAACCTGCTACACTACTAACCTGCTACACTACACTACTAACCTGATACACTACTAACCTGCTACACTACACTACTAACCCACTACACTACTAACCTGCTACACTACTAACCTGCTACACTACACTACTAACCCGCTACACTACTAACCTGCTAAACTCCTGAAGGACAAACACCCAGACCTGCATAAGGAGTTCAAAGAACTACAGCTAATAACTTGTATACCTATGAAAAAATAGCTCTGGAAAAAAATTTAAGCTATTATAAATATAATATAGTAAATAATATTAAAGAATATAATATGAAAATTTTTTATTTTAACCATTTAATGTTATAAAGATTACTGCATAGTAACAAACCATTTAAAGACACTGGTCCTACTTAAGACAGGCTGATCTAATGACATCTTTTGTTCTCTTAATTTTTAAAAGTATCGAACTACATGTTGGTATCGGTATCGATACCACCATGTAGGTATCGTGACAACACTAAGAAGAACATTTTCTGACTGGATGTTTGTGAAACATCCTATGTTCACTACATTCTCTTCTGTGATAAAAAGTATACTGAGTATTGCTTGTTACTGGGCTGATTATTAAACAAACTTGACACAATACTTCCCAAAGTTCTCCTAATATTGTGATTCCCCACTCGAAATATGAGAATTAATCAGTTGATTCAGTGGGAAGAGGAGAGGTTTCACCAAAGTCGTCATGTTTTCTCTCATTCTTGTCAGGCTCAAATCATTTTGGTAAGAAATACAATAAAAATGAAGGTACTAAATATAACCACTAAAGTTAAGTACTTACGTTCAGTTTATGATGGCACACACACACACACACACACACACACACACACACACACACACACACACACACACACACACACACGCTCAGCTGGAGTCTGAGCAGCAGTTTCTCACGGTCTGATAAACTTCATCTGAAGGTTTCTTCTCTCTTCTCTGACTATTATTTTTCTTTGTTGTGGTAGTACACAGTGTACGCGATAAAATTGTCAAGCAATTAATACTGAAAATGATTACAGTCTCAACATAAAGTCAAATTTAATGACACATTCTGGTGCAAAATACTGTGAAATATAAAAGAACCTCCTATAAATCCTCTATAACCACCTTGCTTGGTGGTTTGGCCCGATTGCCTTTAGCGGGCTGGTTTGGGGCCACGGGCCTGATGTTTGACTGCTGGAAGTCTCTGTGAACTTCAGCTTAAAGAGGAGTCGCAGCGCAGCAGGGAGGCTGTTAGCTGTCCCCTCACAAAGAGCTGATAACAGTTAAAACGTGTGGAAGTAATGCAGAGAAAGGGCAGAAAAGTGTGTGTCCATAGTGACAGCCGGTCAGGAGAAATCACACTTCCCAGTGGAGATGGACCGAACTGCTCACCGATGGTCATTTTCACACTGAAAGCCGGATGAGACTGAATAACTTGGCTTTCCAGATTAAATATCTGTCCTTGGTCTAGGATTTTGTGATATACATTTCCAATCAAATGCAACTTATAGTCCAGTGGAACTCGTATATGTTTTTTTTTTCCTCTTCATGGAGCTTTTTTTTGACTGCTGCCAACGTATACTCCGGGGCAACTTCCAGTGGGGCAAAAAAGTATTTGGCAGCCAGCTATCGTGCAGGTTGTCCCACATAAAAAGATGAGGGCTGTAGTTTTCATCATGGGTACACTTCAACTGTGAGAGACAGAATGGGAAAAAACAATGCAGGGAATCACATACGATTTTTAAAGAATTTATTTGTAAATTCTTACAAACAAGCAAGAATTCTGGCTCTGACAGACCAGTTACTTCTCTTTAAGAATAAAATTTAATGTATTAATGGCACCAGTTTGAACTCGTTCTATGTATAAAAGACATGTGTCCACACCTTCAAACAGTCAGACTCCGACCTCCGCCATGGCCAAGACTAGAGAGCTGACTAAGGACACCAGGGACAACATTGTACACCTGCACAAGACTGGGATGAACCAAAGTTCAAGAGGCAAGCGGCCTGGTGAGAAGAGACCAACTGTTGGAGCTATTATTAGAAAATGGAAGAAACACAAGATCACTGACAATCTCCCTCAACCTGGGGCTCCATGCAAGAGCTCACCTCTTGGGGTACAAATGATTGTAATATAAAATTCTCTAAGAAATTCTCTCTGTCATTATTGTGGCATTTAGCGAAATGAAATAATTTAGGTAATCCTAACTGACGTGAAACAGGAGAGGTTTAGTCTGATTTAACTTCAGACAGTGAGGGAAAAAAAATTGTTGTTTCTTTCTGCACAGTGTATGTACTGTACCTCACCGGAGGGGTTACAGAACATGGTAACACTAGAGTACGGTACTTTGGTTACTGTCAACAAGGTTTTCAGTGGAAAGGCCTGAAAACCTGGACCACAAAGTTCCCACACACACTGCGCCGTGGAATCAAGGCTTTAGTTTTACTCATGAATTTGATGGTTTATTTAAAGGGGACATAATATGAAACAATCTCTTTCAGAAGGATTATTCATGTATAATCTGATATTTGGGCTGCTCGGTCTTAGCCTGTGACATATGTACCTTTTTTATTTTATTTTGTGAGCTGTTACAGAAGAAATTCACTTTTTGTTGTTTTTTTCAAAGCTGTGTATGTCCTGTGTTTAGGTCTTAATCCATTGTCCTGTGAATCATGTCCCTGTACCAAAACAACTGGAGTTTAGTTAAATGTGTCTTGACACAGACTTCTAGCCCCTGACAGAACGACTGGATGGATTCATTTCATTCACCACTTCAGAACATTCAGAATGAACTTCAGATCAAACTGTTCACAGACCAGAATATGGAGCTGTCAGGGTTTAATGCCTCAAAGGATCACTGGAAAAAAAAGAAACACAAAAACATATAAGTAACGGATAACTCATACAGACTGATGAAAGGATATTTATGAATTGGTGTTTTTCAGATAAACAGCTACACGGTCCGATCCAGTCCATTGATCCTGCTGTAACATGAGCAAACAGGAGTGTGTGTTCAGTGGACTAATGAGTGGGATGAGTCCAGGACCGTCTGTTGTTTTCCTTGTTTTTCACCTGGAAGTTGTGCAGTGACGGTAGATTTGTGCTTCAGCTCACAGGAGTCCTCGACGACTGCTTCTGTGACGTGGAGAGCATAGATGTCTTCAACAACTTCAAGATATACCCTCGCATCAAGAAGCTGACGGAGACCGACTACTTCAGATACTACAAGGTGAGAGGCCGTTTACAACTCCAGCGCCTCTTCTGAAGAAACCCGGTCAGCATCAGTCTTCCACTGTGAGCTGATGATTTCAGTTTCAACTTCTGAAGCTTAAAGTTCCATTCACTGGAGCTTAGCTTGGATAGAAAACACACCTTTATGTTAAAAATGTTTTAAAAGTACACACCAGCCTAAATCACATCATCATGTACTAATATAATTAGGGTTTCGTTTCAGCCCTAATTACATAAAATTTCAGTTCCATTCAGAGTTCAAACAGGCGGACCTGAACAGGGAAATGACTCACCAACATGAAGTAAACACCACACCTCTCATTTTGCATCATGTATTGTTCTTGTGTGATCGTAGCAGTGTGTGAATAAATAGCTGAGACGATTGAAGCTGCTTTGTGCCGAACACCGACTGTTATCTTTTAAAAAGACCCAAACAACCTGTCTGGTGTGAATTCTTTGGAACGATGTCTGAACCTCCCAGCAACATGATAGATTGGTTCCTTTGCTTCATGTTTTTTAGGCTTCAGTCTTGAGCTGGTTGTTCTCATCTGACCACAGCTTAATGTAACAATATCCTAAATCATTAACCACCAAAAATTCCACTTCCAGAAAAATGTTGCTATAAAATAGTCCCCCTTAAAACAATTATTTCAGCTGTTTGGGTTAAATGCTTTAGTAACTTCAGTTTAGGGCTGGGCAAAAAATCCATTTAATCGATTTATCGAATTTGTTGCTAATATATTATATATATAATATTTCGGATTCCGACAGGAAGACTGCTCAACAGACAGCACTCAGGCCATATGCAAACAGTGTCAGTGTGAGTTGAAATACTCGGGAAACACGACGAACTTGGGTTAGGGTTAGGCACCTACAGAACAAGCACGGCCTCGACACACATGCTAGCTCCGCGGTAACCGTGTCTGATGTCACGGCGGCTCTGACCAGCTTCTTTACACAAACACTGAGCAACAACTGGAGAAGAGCGACGAGGATCACAGGAGCCATTTCATATTTCCTTTGTAAAGATATGAGACCGTACAGTGTTTTATTGATTATACTGTTTATTTAATGCCTGACACCTCAAAGACCTGAGAAATAAAATAGTCAAATCTTATTTCAGTTGTTTTTTGTGAGTTGATAGAAATGTAAATGATTGTGTGAGATGGGCTCATGACATCACATCATATCCATCGCAGGCTTGTGAATCAAATCGAATCGAAATCGTATCGTGACAGACTTTATGACATCGTATGGTCATCCAAACATATCGACATGGTATCGTATCGGGATGAAGCTGGTGATTTACACCTCTATTGACCTTGTTGGCAGTTAGCTTGGTCCGAGTAGCCATGCAGCTTGTATCCTAGAAGTATTTAGATGTTGTCATCTCTTACTGCCGAAAGAGTAGTTAAAGTACTGAAAGCGTCAATCAGTAGTTCGCTCAAGGTAGATAGATCAATGGGGATTAAAGGATTAAATTAGTAGCGATGAGCTGAGCTCCCCTACAGTGATGCCATCCTACTCATTGTGTCCATGTGACTCCCAGCCTTGGTCTTTTTAAATCAAAACGGTTTAAAATAGGTTTTAATACCTAGTGGCATAGCAAAATTTAGTTTTATTTACTTTTGCTGGATATTTTAGTGCCATTGATATTTATCCTTTATTGTACATATTGTACACTGCTGTCTCCATTCTAAGACACTGTCTTGCTTTTAAGCACAGTTTCCCACTATGAAGCACTTTGGTCACCCTTTGGGCCCTAAGCAAGACCCTCGACCCCCACCAGCTCCCCCTGGGCGCTATGCTATGTGGCTGCCTACCAATGGGTCAATTCAGTGAAGAAATTTCCCCAAGGGGATTAATAAAGTAAGATTCTTCTTGGCTGTTGAAAGGGGTGAATTAAAAGTTTTGATTGATTGAGGATTTTTTTTTAAATAAATGATTCATCAAGATGCTGATTCAATCAGAGAGCAACACAACATCTGTATCACTGCATCATGATTTCATTCCTGATGTCTACAGGAAAGAAGTTGTGGCCACAGAAATGAAGGAGTGACTAAAAAGTGAACAAACAGATTCATGTCTGAAATGGAATCAGGTCCCAGTCACAGGTCCTGGTGTCAATTATTGGCAAGAGAAAGAGCACTGTTATTGGAAAAGCACACCTCAAAGCACAAAGAGTGTTTATAATGCTCAAACCACTGGCCTGAAGTCTCTCATTCTGAAGGTGAGCAGAAGATCTTCAAACTGAAGTGACTGTGTGTTGTTGCAGGTCATCCTGAAGCGACCGTGTCCCTTCTGGCCTGATGATGGGCACTGTGCCATCAAGGACTGCCATGTGGAGCCCTGCCCTGAGGTCAGAGGTCACATGACAACAAACAGCCTTTTGAATTCTCAATTCAGTTTCACTTCACTTTTCCCATCATTTATCAGATATTCCTTCACTTATAATGACAAAGTTCTCTGCTAACTGACCGTTCCTCTTTCACAGAGTATGATTCCTGCTGGCATTAAGTCCGGAAACTACAACAAGGTGAGATCTGCTGACTGGTGGAGTTGAAAGCCTGGTGGATGTGTAGGTCAAGAAAATAAAGACCAAACATTGAATGAGTTTGAGTCCTAGCTTGTGACCTGTACTGTGCATCCCACACACTTCCATCTGTTTGTTTTCGTGTTGGAGATGCCCAACCAAACAGTGAGCACTTTCTGACTCGCCTGCTCAGCAATATGGAATTAAATCAAAAAGAGTGACACAGTGTGTGAGGTGATGAATCTCTGTCACTCCAGAGCACACCAATCACACTCTGTCAAAGTCTGCTGGTTAAACACTGGACTTCACACATTATTAAGAGCTGTTCAGCTTCATTGGAAAGAAAAAGCCAAATGCTTCTCCCTCTCTATATTGCACTCAGGTGGTATCCACATTTTGATACCCCACATGTTCCAGGTATACGGTATTACCGTCACTAATTAAAAATCACTTTAGGTCCACAACGTTTTCCTCATTCAAGTCACTCATTATAACAATACAAGTCATCACGTTATATCGTGAAACGTTTCACTGCAAATAATATATTGTTATATTATAATATGAAATGGCTTTAGGAGTGAAGGAATTCTTACACCTGTTGACATTCAAATGAAGTCTGAACGCCACCTGGTGTCATCAGTAAGGACTGCATGCAAAGAATGTTATTAATTCTTTAAGATTATCTACAATATTATCTTGTCTGTGAATAAAACTTCCTCTTATAGAGCACATAATTCCTGTGTGAGGACGGTCCTCCCTGGTTACTGGTCTCCTCTTGCGGTTCCAGGTTGTTTCCTCCTGATCCACACCAATGGTGCATTAGTGTAGCTCGCCTCTCCCTCACCATGCAGTGTGTATTGCATGCAGTAAATTGTAAGTTCATGCTCAGGCAGTGGCAACGTTCATTCAGTTCACATGATTTTGATGCTTAGTGGGGCTTGAAGCCAGAAGCCCCATTAAGAACGTCATTAAGACGCTCAAAGCTGATTGGCTGGCGCTGATTGAGGCGGAGCTTCACAGAACCGGAGCGAGTCGAACAAATACCAGCTTGTTAGCAGCTAAAGCTAACAAACAGTCTAGATGAATGAGGTCCATTATTCACTGGAGTACGAGTTTGAAGTTATTACTTTAGTGGAGTAACTGGTGGTAAACTGAGTGACATGGTGTTAACGAATTTCAGTATTTCATGGTTATGTAACTCTGCCGGTGGTCTCGTGTGGAATTTTCATCTTTCAAACAGTTGAGCCAGGTTCAGTTACCTTCTTAGCCGATTTAAAAAAAAAAAAAAAAAGGGCTATTTCCAGTGCTCAACCTTTTCAGGGGATCAGTGCCTATATGGTTGACATAATGTTGTGGCAAAAAAGTTGTGCACCCACTTTACTTTGGAATTCAGTGGAGTCACTAGACCTGAAATAAAATCTTGCCCCACTAAGTATTTACATCGAGAAACGCCACTGCACTTAGTGTGCACTGTTGAACTCTCACAATCTTACCACTAGTCTTTTTTGACACTGTTGGGTGCATTTTGTGACCTGGTGCTGAGGTTCCAAAACCAGCAAAGGATAGAAAATGTCAGCACATATTCAATATAAGATCGGTAGAATAAAACCATCAATTTGGAACTTGGGAAGCTGAAACAGGACAGTTGTCGTTGGTCTTTTATGTGAAGATTCTCTGAGTGGCAAGTGAAACTTGGCATCCAGAGTAGTTCCGAGGTATTCAGAATTATCAACAGTGCCTACTGCCTGGCCTTTGATAATTACTTTTTGATTGTTGTTGTGGGGCTTTCGTCTAAAATTGATGCACATCTTTCATTTTCCTGTATGTTAATTTTGAGAAAAGCATCGTCACACCAGGCTGTAGGTTCATCAACGACAGGACCATGGGAAAGTTCATGGTCCTGAAGGAGACTGATTAGTATGGCGTTGTCTACAAATTTGATAAAAAAAAATCTGTTGTCATGCCAACTGCTGCAATCTCCTCAAAAGAGGAGAGGGGGAAGGACGCAGCCCTGGAAAGACCATGTGAATAATGACATGCATCCATTCACCGTCTGTGTTCTGAATGTTAAAAAAATCAAGAATCCAATCTTAAATTCCAGGTTAAAATTATTCCTTCTGCTCGTTGAGTGGCAGCTGGAAGATATAACATAAAACGGGAGCCAGTTGTTCTGCACAGAGGAGAACAGTCTGCCACCCATATTACCAGGACCCGGGGTTTTTCCAATTTTACAACGTTTAAAAGATTTAGCTGCAGAAAGAATGTCAAAAGGAGCATGACCTGAACAGGATAGCTTGTTTCTTTAGAATCTCATTACTAAAATCACGGCAGTCAAACCTGAGAAAAAAACCTTTTGAACTCATGAGCCAATTGGTTCCCAGAGTTAAAAACCAGCAATTGCCTTCGTTTGGTTGGTTTTGCTCTCTGCACCAATGATGGTTTTTAAACCATCTCAAACAGCAGAGCCACTTTTCCCAAATCACCATATTTTATTATTTAAATAACTGCAATTACAAGCCAGTGTCACACACCAACAGGGTGGACTTCCTGGTATTGGGAATGCCGTAAACTTGAGGATATTTTTGAATGAACGCCTTTTTGTGACATTCTGATCAGTCTTGCTTTGAGTTTAGTCCAGAAGTCTGCAGCCTGAACAATAACGTGGGAACAACTAGTAGAAGAGCTAAAATAGCTAAACAGTTGATAAATGTCAGTGTTTTTTATTTATAATTCTTATATTGGAGGATTTTCGATTAAAAATGGCAAATCTGAAAATTCAAGCGAATTTTTCGGTGCGCTTTTAGTCCTGAAGGTCGCAGAGCGGTCGAGACAATAACTTCAGTCGTGAGGAAGAACTCGGGACGTTTGTAGTGAGTCAAAGAGGACAAGTTCAGGACGGAGACACTGATCTCTTAGTCTATTTAAATAGAAATGGAAACAAGTTGATTTCATGAAGTGGAGATGATTTTAAAGTGTGTAGTAGTTCTGTCAGCATGACTTCCTAAATCCTCTCCCTCCCTCCCTCCCTCCCTCTCCCAGTACTCCCAGGCGGCCAACAGCATGTCAGATATGAGTGAATGTGAACAAGCTGAAGAGCTGGGAGCCATCAACAGCACCCTGAGGTGAGACCACTCCATTCAAAGCATTCTTAGTCAGTGAGCCAGACAAACATTCACCAATGTCCCAGACTGCTGCTGCTGGTTGCCCACCTTCGTGCTGACCTTTTTCCAACTCAACAAACCCTGAGAGAGAGAGCACACCTCAACACCTCTGTACAGATACAGCGTGGACGAGGGGCAAACATACAGAGCAGTCGGATCTGCAGTGGACCAAACCAGCAGAACAACAGCAATGCACATGTTTAACCTTTTGTTTTAGAGCCAAGAAATACCGACTAACATCTTATTTTAGAGAGACCTCTTTATATATATATAACACCTGGTCGTCTAATGGTCAGACGGAGACCTGGAGAGGCCTACAAGCCACAGTGTCTTGCACTTACTGTGCAATTTGGCGGCGGATGGGTGATGGTCTGGGGGTGCATCAACAAGGCTGGAATTGGGCAGTTTCGTCTTTGTGAAGGACGCATGAATCAAGCCACATACAAAGTTATCTTGGAAGAAAACTTGCTTGCTTCTGCTCTGACAATGTTCCCCAACTCTGAGCATTGTCCTGCTGGAAAAACCAATCCTCAGTGTCACAGCTCGGTCAATCAAGGTGTGGATGAAGGACCAGCAGATCAGGACCCTGTCATGGCCAGCCCAATCTCCACACCTGAACCCCATTGAAAACCTCTGGAATGTGATCAAGAGGAAGATGGAGGGTCACAAGCCATCAAACAAACTTGAGCTACTTGAATTCTTGCACCAGGAGTGGAATAAAGTCACCCAAGAACCATGTGAAAGACTTGTGGAGCGCATGCCAAGACGCATGACGGCAAGAGTTCAGAAATAACCCTGATTTTGAATCCCAGCTAAGTTAAAACATTAGTATTGTGTTCTTTTAAAATGAATAGGATCTTGTTTTCTTTGCATTATTTGAGGTCTGAAAACATTGCATCTTTATTGTTATTTTGACCATTTGTCATTTTCTGCAAATAAATGCTCAAAATTACTATTTTTATTTGGAATTTGGGAAAAATGTCAGTAGTTTATAGAATGAAACAAAAATGTTCATTTTACTCAAACACATACCTATAAGTAGTAAAATCATAGAAACTGATCATTTTGCAGTGGTCATTTAATTTTTTTACAAAGCTTTTTATATATATATATATATATATATATATATATATATATAAAATTTTAAGACCGCACAAAGAGTCATGAAGCAAAATCTAAAACAGTGGGACTCTAGAACTACACAAAATGTTTATATTCAAGCTGATTTTGTAGATAAATGAATCAATCAAATAAATTTAATCAATACATTTACACAACAAAATATTTTTTTAGTCCGTCATTTCAAACCTCTAATGTAGAATGTAGTGTATGCTCCATGTTTAGCTGGTGGCTACATGTTAGCTGTTAGCTGCTGGCTACATGTTAGCTGTTAGCTGCTGGCTACATGTTTACTGTTAGCTGTTGGCTACATGTTTACTGTTAGCTGGTGGCTACATGTTTACTGTTAGCTGGTGGCTACATGTTTAGTGTTAGCTGGTGGCTACATGTTTACTGTTAGCTGGTGGCTACATGTTTACTGTTAGCTGGTGGCTACATGTTTACTGTTAGCTAGTGGCTACATGTTTACTGTTAGCTGGTGGCTACCTGTTTAGTGTTAGCTGCTGGCTACATGTTTACTGTTAGCTGTTGGCTACATGTTTACTGTTAGCTGGTGGCTACATGTTTAGTGTTAGTTGGAAGCTACATGT
Source organism: Lipophrys pholis (assembly GCF_963383615.2). Taxonomy (NCBI): domain Eukaryota; kingdom Metazoa; phylum Chordata; class Actinopteri; order Blenniiformes; family Blenniidae; genus Lipophrys; species Lipophrys pholis. The sequence continues at coordinate 33,160,698 of NC_137628.1, forward strand.
TTACTGTTAGCTGGTGGCTACATGTTTACTGTTAGCAGCTGGCTACATGTTTACTGTTAGCTGGTGGGTACATGTTTACTGTTAGCTGGTGGCTACATGTTAGCTGGTGGCTACATGTTAGCTGGTGGCTACATGTTTACTGTTAGCTGGTGGCTACATGTTTACTGTTAGCTGGTGGCTACATGTTTACTGTTAGCTGCTGGCTACATGTTTACTGTTAGCTGGTGGCTACATGTTAGCTGTTAGCTGGTGGCTACATGTTAGCTGGTGGCTACATGTTTACTGTTAGCTGGTGGCTACATGTTTACTGTTAGCTGGTGGCTACATGTTTACTGTTAGCTGCTGGCTACATGTTTACTGTTAGCTGGTGGCTACATGTTTACTGTTAGCTGCTGGCTACATGTTTAGTGTTAGCTGGTGGCTACAGGTTTACTGTTAGCTGGTGGCTACAGGTTTACTGTTAGCTGGTGGCTACATGTTTAGTGTTAGCTGGTGGCTACATGTTTACTGTTAGCTGGTGGCTACATGTTTACTGTTAGCTGGTGGTTAATCAAATGGATAGAAATTTGTAAAATTAAATAAAATAAAACAAATAAAATTAAGACAGAATGTCCAAATTCTTGTTTCATGTTTCCACGTCTCCCTGCTTCAACGGGCCGATGGTAATGAGCGGCTTGTTCTCAGGCTTCCTGTTGATCTCAGTGATGAACCCTCTGGACATCCAGGTGTGTTAAAGCAGGGAGACATGGAGAACATGCAGGGCTGCCGCCCTTCAGGACCGGAGTTTGACACCCCTGTTCTAGACTCTCTTCATTTCAAAGAGCTAGAGTGAAATTAATAATTCATTTTCAGGCACTGTTACACTAAGGGTAATTTCATTTCAAGGTCATTTATTCACTCTATCTCATATTTTCTCTTTCAGTAATCAGAGTAAAAAGGCGTTTGCTGACTGGGCGAGACATGATGATGCTCAGGATCATTTTTGTGAGCTGGATGGTGAGCATCCTTTCATTGTGCAATCACATACTATACAGGCTGACTTTCCTTCACAATCAATGTATATGTTTGAGCTCCCCAGAGGAGGCTTTCCATCGTTTTTTATGAGAAATCGTCTGTTAGGAAAGTTTACACCAAAGCAGCAGATCCAAAGTAAACAGTGTGATTACAGCATGATGTGTGATGGCACAGAAAAGGTTAATGATTAAACTGCTGCTGATAACAGCACAGCAAACTGTTGATACACAGAACTGTGTGTGTGTGTGTGTGTGTGTGTGTTTTAGATGAAACCTCTCCAGATGCTGAGTATGTGGACCTCCTGCTCAATACTGAGCGTTACACAGGTTATAAGGGTCCGTCAGCCTGGAGAGTGTGGAACAGCATCTATGAGGAAAACTGCTTCAAGTGAGATATTTCATCTATTTATTTTTTATAACTCTTTTTGTTGGAAGCCGTCTCACAGGTAACAATAAAAGTACAGTGCAATGCAGGGACTGCTAACTTCCTTAGTATTATTGTTCCTCTCTCCCACCATCCCATCCCACAGGAGAGCAGTTATCAGCATGTCAGTAAGAACAAGTATATATAAACAAATGAACAGAAAATAAATTTAATGAAATATATTGTTATGAATATTGTTATTGTTGTTGTTAATTAAAGATCGGGACCTCCCACTTTGGCCTCTGGCCCGTCGGGATCGGTCAAATCATAGCAGTAAAAGTCTTCACATTTAACTTAAAGATACAGGCAGTCAGTCTTTTCACCTCCATTTCTGGTTCTACAGGCCCCCAGTACTTCTGAGTCCATTTTGAAGTAGATTCACTGCAGCATTTTTTCACAATTACACATTTGAAGCCCACCTAATACATACACTACGTAATTGTGAATAAATGCTGCAGTGAATCCACTCCATAATTACCACAGAGGCACCTGGGGGCATGTAGAACAATAATATGTAATAAAAGAACAAGACAGAAATGACATTTGTATGTATTTCAACAAAGGAGTATTTAAAAAAAAAAAAAGAAATGTAAGTGAGGTGTCTTGAACGCACCCTGTCATCTTCATGCACGGTTCACTGCGCATCATTTTACAAAGCTGTCCATCTGGTAAGTAAATGAACTTGTTCAGCAGCTCTTCAACTCCCAACACCAACATTAAATTAGTTGAATTAGAGGATAAAAGAGCTCTGCTGTGTGTCCGCCACAGGCTACCTGGCTCTGAGCCAGGAAGCGGTACGTTATTTATTTAAAAATATAGATTTCTTTATATCGTTTATTGCATACATAGGATAAAAACACCTTGCTCCAAAGGGCACTTACTGGCTTGGGGCAGAAGGGGCAGGTGCTCCAGCACCCCTCCCCTGCTGCATGTGCCTGCTGTGGCGCAGTCCGTTGGTTTTGAATGTGAAGAATCTTCTCCTTGACCCAGAACAGAGGAAAATGTCTTCCGGTGGCTTCAGTGCCGGGCCCGGTGTGCACCTTCTATCCCCTGGTCTTCTTCAAACTCGGCTCCCGGCCCTGACTTAACCAAATTTTCAATAAATGCTATTGCGGAGGTGCACTCCATAAATCCTGGTGTTCTGCCGTGCCCGGCCCCCCATGTCAGACACTTTGTCCTGGGGAGCCTGCTGGTCAGTGAGGAGCTGGGTCAGGGCCTCCTTCACCCCAATGTCCAGCCATGTGGGCCTCCACCAGGTTGCTGTACATTCTGTTGAGAGAAGAAAAGAAAAACATTTTCATGATGGTGCTGTTTAAAAAAAAAATACTGTTTTGGCAACATTTACTTTGTTGCATCCAAGTTTTATATAAGTTATATATTAGCATATATTAATGTGAACAAGAATGTTTTAATGTCGACATAGTCATACTAGTGTGATTGCATGCTTCAGAAGTTGAGTTCAGGCAAAATATCAAGATATTGGGAAAAAAGGCCATATGGCCCAGTCCTAACATCAAGACATTTTCTTTAAATAAGATATTATACACGCATAGGTACAGTGAATTATTCAGCTGTACATGTGGTCAAACACAGACACAGTGGAACAACAACTATTATTTCACTTCAGGTGTTTTATTTTAACTGCTCACTGAAACAACAACTGTGAGACAGCCTGTGAAAATATACATTGATATATTAAAGCCTAAATAATTAGAGAGTCCAGTGGGCTTTAAGTTTCATAATGACATGACTACTGACAGGTCTGTCTCAAACATGTCCTTCAAACAAACTGATGGAGGAACAATCTGCTGCTTCCTAGAGTCTAGAGTCTAGAGTCTAGAGCCTAGAGTCTAGAGCCTAGAGCCTAGAGCCTAGAGTCTAGAGCCTAGAGTCTAGAGCCTAGAGCCTAGAGCCTAGAGCCTAGAGTCTAGAGCCTAGAGCCTAGACCCTACCAGCATGACTTGCAAATACATTTAAATTGTTAATGTCCGCTCTTGCTCTTGGTTGGAAAGGAGCCTCACTCTAACTCTAACTCTAACTCTAACTCTAACTCTAACTCTAACTCTAACTCTAACTCTCTCTGTCTCTGTCTCTGTCTCTGTCTCTGTCTCTGTCTCTGTCTCTGTCTCTGTCTCTGTCTCACTCTAACTCTAACTCTAACTCTGTCTCTCACTCTCACTCTCACTCTCACTCTCACTCTCACTCTCACTCTCACTCTCACTCTCTGTGTCTGTCTCGCTGTCTATCTCTCTGTCTGTAAATTTATTCTTGATGTTTCAACAGGCCCAGGTCGGTGTACAGACCTCTGAATCCTCTGGTCCCCAGCAGAGGTGATGATCACTTCATCTTTCACACCGACAATCAAATCCACAGTTTACATCACATTAATTACCTTGGCGGCTGTGGCTTGGTTGGTAGAGTGGTCGTTTCTCAATTGGATGTTTGCGGGTTTGATTCCCTATCTGTCTACATGTCGAAGTGTCATTGAGCAAGACATTGAACCCCAAACTGCTGTCAATGGATGGACTAGGCGCCCTGCAGCCGCCTCCAGTGGTGTGGGAATGTGATAAACCATGTAAAGGGCTTTGGGGGCTCCTCGGGCAGTGAGTGAAGTTTGAAGGGACATTTAAATCGTTTTTAGATTCTTGGAATATTCCTGTATTTTTTATCAAAGTCTAGAGTTCATGGAATTATATTCAGAATTAAGATGCATCCGGCATGCTTCATTAATAAGATAATAAATGTTCCTAACTCTAGTTAATATGAGGTTGTGAAGCTGATATGAATATGACAGATGATGCCCAGGTGTGTAAAGTGAGGAGGGCCTCGATGTGGCTCCAACTGCTCAGTCTTGCTCACAGACTCACATTATTGACCCAGCAGATGTGGGATTTGAACCTGCAAATTCTCGACTCCAAGTCAGTTTCTGTAACCTTTAGGTCACTACTGCCCTCAAACTGATGACCTTTTAAATAATGAAAAGTCAAAAGGTCTTTCATTTTGTTTGACTGTAAAGAATAATGCATTTCATTAAAAACTTTTCCCGAAATCCTGAATAAATTGAATTTTCACAATAAAATAGGTGCATTTCTTGCCCTTTTAAAAGGAATTCTGATTTATTTAGTCCGAGACGTCCTTTTTCTCCATCCGCTTTCATTTAATACAACTTCTATCAGTAAAAGATGTTCAGCATTTAAAAATACATTTGTGTATTTAATCTGTATATACAAAAAATGGTATCTTCTGTGGAGAGAGAGAGAGAGAGAGAAAGAGAGAGAGAGAGAGAGAGAGCGCTAACCGATAACTTTGTCTCTTTTTGTTCAGGAGACGACGATGGTGAGTAAAACTAAACCGGCTCCTCCTGAACTGATTTTCAGAAATGGAAGAGTCTCCCAGTTCTGTGACATAAATCTGATGTGCTCCTTGTTCCAGGGGAAAGTTTCTACAACTGGCTGGAAGGTGAGTTTTACTTTAACACATTAAGTTCTGTCAAACAGAGGGAGTGAAGAGGTTTTAAACTTTATCTAAAACATCTACAGAGGTGAATAAAGCTAGATATAATTAGCAATGGAACAATCAATCAGATGTTGAAAAAACTTTTTGTGTAATCTGTGTTATGGATTTATAACTCAGAGCACTGAATGTGGGGTTTTACACCCACGTGACAAAGTGATGTCATAAATCGTTGTGCGCCATTTTGGACGTCCGTCGTCGTGGTAAATATAATTAATCACAAGTAAACACTGATAAAACAACAACTATGCTGCTCATTTGGTGGGAGGAGGAGGAAGGGGGGGGAGGTTAGCTCGACTCCACATCAATGGTAATATTTGTGGTGAATCTGTTCAAATGAAAAATGGAACTGCCTCCTGCGAACGATGGATTTTCCTGGACGTAGGTGAAACGTGTTGCTTGTAGTTGAACATTACAAACATTTAGAAATTGTGGGTCGGCACTAAGGAGCCTTTTTACCAGACACACATGTAATGACAATGGAATATAAAATTGTTTGTGTTCGGGGCACGCAGAAGTAAAGTAAGAAGAAAGTGGGACAATCAATAAATAAAACGTTAATAAAGATAATTATGATGATTATGATAATGATAATGAAGATAATAATAATGATAATAATAATAAAGATAATGATAATAATAATGATAATAAAGATAATAATAATAATTCCTTGCCTTCAGGTCAGACCCTAATAATTCCCTCAAATACAATAAGAGTCCTTGCACTTTCAGTGCTCGGGCCCTAATGAAGGTTTTCAGAGTATTCGTGTCACATGAAGCAAACACTATAATGAGATTTGTGTTTTTAATTGTTTCTCCATCTGTATTTGGAAGGTTTTTCCTTCATGAGGTTTAAGTGTAGCTGCATGTAGAATGAAGTGTGTGCTGTGGGCTCTGCAGGTTTGTGTTTGGAGAAGAGGGTCTTCTACCGGCTCATCTCCGGCCTGCACAGCAGCATCAACATCCACGTGTGTGCCGAGTACCTGCTGGACGGTTTGTACTTCTCACCAAACTCCTCTCACTTGACAAACCAAAGACGTGAAGAAAACAAGCCTGTACACCCGATTACTGAAGGGCTGAGCTGTAAGAGGTGTGTGGTGGTGTGAACTCAGTGTGGCTGTCTGACTCCTCAGAGGGCTGGGGTCGCTCCGTCTGGGGTCCAAACATCCAGGAGTTCCGACGGCGCTTTGACACAGCCGAGACGAAAGCGGAAGGAACCCGGAGGCTGAAGAACCTGTACTTCCTCTACCTCATCGAGCTGCGAGCGCTCTACAAGGTGGCGCCGTATTTCGAGCGAGCGTTCATCAACCTGTACACTGGAAACACCCGGGAAGACGGAGACACCAAGGAGCTGCTGCTGCAGATCTTCAACGAGATCAAGTGAGCGCCAAAGGTCTGAGCAGGAAAGGTCCAGCTCAGCTCGCCAGCACCACACTAGGTCATCATCAAGATTCTGCAGGGAACAACTCAAACCGTGACAGATACCTGCAGGGAACAACTCAAACCGTGACAGATACCTGCAGGGAACAACTCAAACTGTGACAGATACCTGCAGGGAACAACTCAAACTGTGACAGATACCTGCAGGGAACAACTCAAACTGTGACAGATACCTGCAGGGAACAACTCAAACCGTGACAGAAACCTGCAGGGAACAACTCAAACCGTGACAGATACCTGCAGGGAAGGTTCCAGAGCAGCTTTGTTACTGATTATAAGAACTGAATCAGAACTCTGAACCTGGGATCAAGGTGAAAGTGGAGTGATGGTGATCAAACCAAGTGTTTTCTAGTCGTGATGATATTAGAAAAAGGTTTTGTAGGAGACAGGACGGGGCCTGATCACCAGATTAATAAAAAACAATCTCTCTTCTCTTCCTGCTCTTACTTGTGTCTTCTGGTGTTTTAGGATCTTCATACCTTCACTGGCTGCTTTTGTGTTTCAGGGTGTTTCCGATGCACTTTGACGAGAAGTCCATGTTTGCAGGACACAAATTGGAAGCCAAGATATTAAAGGCGAGTGATTGTCTTCCTGCATTCTACTTTTAGATGATTTTGGTTCCTCCTCACTGTTCTCTCCCTGACCTCCACGATGGAAACCAGCACAGCCCGACCCGTAGCCTCTCCTGGGGGTTAGAGTTCCTCCATCCAGCCGTCTGTTCTGCTGGTGTCCTCCTTCCTTTCACTCTAGTTTACTCAGCAGTAGAAGCAGAGGAGATTTCATCTTAAGGCCAATTCATCCCCCATAGTAAAAGAAGAAAATTCAGCACTCCGCCGAAGACATTTTGTTAAGCTGTGCCGACCGTCCAAAGTCTCGCTCTGCAAACTGTAGAGTGATTCTTCTTGTTTACTTCTGCGTTCCACCACCAGTCCTCAGCTGGGCTGTGTGTTTTGTGTTTACTCACTGCCGTGTACTTCACGCACACATTCCAGTTCAATCAGTCATATTTTAATCATGTTTAGCGTGTCGCCTCGCTGCTGTCAGGCCCAGAAGCTGGTTTAGCATGTAGCAACGTAGCACGGTCCGGAGTTTGTGATGCACCTGAACTCACCACTCAGCGCCAAACCAACATGGCTGACACCGTTCACAGAAATGTGTTTCTGAAAACATTTAAAGCGAGAAATAAGCTGTGCAGTTAGAAAGTTAAAACGCAGCAACACAGACGTGTGCCTGCTGTTAGGGGGCGTGGCCTGTGATGAGGGGGCGTGGCCTGCAAGTTCTCCTCAGAGGATGAAGTCTCCTGCCGAACAAGAATATTGTTCGGCAGCTGGCCGACGTTTCTTTTTGTTCTCATTGGAGCATGGACTTTACTGATCTTCTGACTGTTGTAGGAAGAACCTTCCTCTCAGCTTCACACTCTGGTTGCAGCTGTTGGAGGGTTTTATGAGACGCTTCATTGTGAACTCTGGTCTCTTCCCTTCAGGAGGAATTTCGCCTGCACTTTAAAAACATCTCGAGGATCATGGACTGTGTGGGCTGCAGCAAGTGCCGACTGTGGGGGAAACTTCAGGTGAGGAACTCTTTCATTGGTTCAGAGGAAACGAAAGTCTCATAGAAACGATCAGAGGAAAACCTTTCTCTGTGTGTGTGTGTGTGTGTGTGTGTCTCTGTCTCTGTCTCTGTCTCACTCTCACTCTCACTCTCACTCTCACTCTCACTCTCTCTCACAGACCCAGGGTCTGGGTACAGCTCTGAAGATCCTGTTTTCTGAGAAGGAGATCAAGAACCTCCCGGAGCACAGCCCCTCTAAAGGCTTCCAGCTGACTCGTCAGGAGATTGTGGCCTTGCTCAACGGCTTCGGCAGGTTTGTTCTGTTTTTTCCTCACTGTGTGTTTACTTCATCCGTTTAACTCCGTTTCAACTCCAGGTATTCTCCTCCTCCAGGTTGTCCACCAGTATCCATCAGCTCAATAACTTCCGCCTGCTGCTGAATGAGAGCAGGTAACAGGAGCTGCTCTCCACCTGTCCACAAGGTGGCGCCAGCTCACACAGGACTGCTCTGCAGAAGAAGCTTTTTATTGATGAACTCCAGGATCAGTAGTCGTTTCCTCGTCCTCGTCCTCGTCCTCGTCCTCGTCCTGATGCGTCACCAATGTTAATTTTCTTTTCTGGACTTTCACACCTCTGCTTTTAAACGTGTTTGCCAGTCAGAACTAAGTGTGTTCGGTCCTCCTTCCTCCTCCTCCTCCTCTTCCTCCTCTGTCTCCTGACTGCTCCAGTGATGTGTGAGAACTGGGACCAAACTCAGTCACATAAACTAAACAAAAATATCAGCAGCACTTTCGTTTTTCATTGTCTGAACTCAAAGATTGAAGACTTTATGTACGCTAAAGCCCCATTTCTCTCAAATATTATCACATTAGTATAAAAGTGTCTTTGGCCACGTTCACACTGCAGATCTTGAGGCTTATTTTTCCCCCCGTTCACTTTACATTTTAAACTCGCCGTCCATCAGGCTGCAGTGTGAACCTGATCGGACCCGACGCTTTCAGGCTCCAGAGCGCAGAAGACTCTGTTGACAGAAATGAATCTGGACGCTACGCCGGTCAGCACCAGGGTTGCCAGATGTGACTCACTGGTTCCAGCCCAAACAAGGTGAAACCCACACACCTCAATAAAAACCAGCCCAAACTTCAGCCTGTGTAGGAATCATGGTAAAACTTTAAAACTATTTTATGGGTAACAATAAACACACAAATGTTTAAAGGTAAGAGAGTGTCTCTTCAGTTAGGGGATACCTGCCATATCTGGCAACACTGGTCAGTGTGTAGATCCATTTTGTTGTTAAATACCAACAGAATCTAGACAACATGAGGAGAAAGAAGAAGGAGAATGACGTCCAGAGCATCTCAAACATGTCCGATGAGTCTGCTGGCCATGACAGAACTGGGATGTTTCCCGCTTCCTTCAACATGGTGCCGGGCGTTATCCTGCCGCAACATGGGCTGATGGTCGTGGATGAATAAAGCGACAATGGCCTCAGGATCTCATCGTATCTTTAAGTATCCAAAACGGCACGTCTGCAATGGTCCTGCTGTCCAATCAGCATCTTAATGTCACAGCTGTGACGTGAAGAGCTCACTAACCACAACCTAGACACATCTGTGGAGAGTATTTGAGAGAAATGAGGCTTTTATGGGCAAAAATCAAAGTGTTGCATTTATATTGTTGTTCAGTGTCCATTATGGTTTTATCACTTTAAAGGCCTTCTTAGGCTTTATTGCATTTTTTAATGGAATTGTTTCATTCACTTTTTACAGAATCTATAATTTGAACTTTCAGCAGACAAAAGTATAATCTTAATTAAATTCTGCTAGATTTCTTACATTTCCTTTGGATTTCTAAAGGAGTCTGATTGGATTTCTGTTGCATTTAAATTATTATTGTTTAAAGTTTCTATTGGATTTGTGTCGCTCCTCCAGCTGATTTCTTTTAGGGTTTTGTTGGATTTAAGATTAAAATGTGGATTTCTGTTACATTCAAGTTGGATTTCTACAGACTTTACCATGTATGTTTTGTTTTTAATATATTTCACCCCATATTTTGGATTTCACCCTCTGATGTTAACAGAAAGGAAGCAAGGTGATGCAATATTGCTCTTTCATCTGTTAACGTGGTTGAGTGTTGTTGTGACCTTAACTCTGAAACCGTGCAGCCCCCAGTGGACAGTTTAGGAATAGCAGCTGTTTTGTTTTTTCCAATGTTCACTGTCTTTATTTTGTAAACGTTTGAACTGGAGTCAGTAGAACAGTCCATAATAATCTGGGATTGGTGCTAAAGAGCTCCATCTTAACTATGTTTTACCTCGACTCGTCTGTTATGATGTGACAGTAAAGAAATGAGCCCGAGGGAGCAGTAAAGAGTCACGGGGAGAATTCCTATAACAGCTGAAGCTGCCGGCCTGTTGCTCCTCCTCGGACACGCAGCGTCTCCTTTGAATAAAGCAAAGAGCAGAAGCTGCTTCACTTAATGGACGGAGACCAGCTCTGAATGAGTCGAGGGTCCTGCAGACTTACTGTGGACACATGTTAGAATGTGTTCACGCTCTCAAACCTGCAACTCCAGTCAACCTTTAATTCAGTGATGCTGCACCTTCCTGTTTGGTTTTTGTTTGGGTTTGTTTAAATTCCTAGTTTTGGATTATTTCTCAGATTTCACTGATGATGGTGAAAGTCGTTGAGTGTCGTGGCTAAATTTAAACTCTGCTTATTCTTGGCGATGTCATCATGTCACAGCTCCAACCTTTTGAACCGTGTTAGGAAGTAATATATATGTTTGAGTAATCAATAGGATTAAAAGAACTTGTCATTGTTTATTTATGATTTTATAAATTGGGATTTATGTTTTTTAATCTTAGGTTTCGGCTTTTTGCTTCATTGTTGCCTAGAATACCAGCTTAGACATGAAAAGATGGAAGCAATTTATTCTGTCATGAAAGCAACAAAACCTGAATATGAAGAGTTTGAAGACGCGTGGAGGACATGGAGGACATGGAGGACATGTCAGAACCATGTTACAGGAACTGCGTGTGTCTTGCAGCTCTTCAGCCTTAAATTCAAAGTGAGGTTTATTGTGCTCTTCTTGCCCTGGTGTTTGGTGAACGTGTGTGTGGCCTGTCGGCGTCGGGACAGGTGAAGCTTTCCTTCGCTTTGCTTTCAGATGTATGAATATAAAGAGTTCCAACATGATGAGTATATTTATCTGAAAAGAGGAATAAACATCTGTGGATATCATTCCACTCTGTGCATAAACCTTTTCTAAACGCTGGCGTGAGGAGTGTCGCTGGTTTTTGTTGTTTTGAAATCTGTGTTTTCATGCTGGAGGGTCAGATACCCTGAAGATGAAGATGAAGATGACTGGTTCTCGTTCAGTAGAACCCGACTCAGAGGGGGGGGGGGGGGGGGGGGGTTTCTCCTTTACCAGGCTCACGGAGACACGGAGTGAATCATGAAATGCTCTTGATGCTTCATAAGACGCAGGTTGTACTGTAACTGCTCCAGCTTAGACACAATGGATTTATCCGTTTCAATCAGAGGAGCGTGAACGGAGTGAGACGAGTGGGTCATCAGAGCAGGTCCACTTCAGCTACAAAGAGCCGTATATATAGATTTAACCCTCCTGTTATCCATTCAGTCTTTAACATTCAAAAAAAGAATAGTTGACTTGATATTAAGGGAAAGGCAAGAACAAGCCTCGGCTTCTGCCTGGACCCATTTCTGCTCCAGATATTGTGGGGAAACAAAACGTGTGTGAACTTCAAACTACAACCTGAGTGAAACTAAAACTAACCCAAATAAACCATAATTTGTTTTAGCTTCATATTTCATGACAACTGATTGAGCATAAAATGATCTCAATATGTGTTTGATGTGCTGAACACGTCACACATTGTTTTCTTTTCTTCAAACAATCAGGTGTTAACTGATTCTACTGTCTGGCCAGTCCACACTAATAAATATAAAGACGTGTGTGTCCACACTGACTATAAAGACGTGTGTGTCCACACTAATAAATATAAAGACGTGTGTGTCCACACTAATAAATATAAAGACGTGTGTGTACACACTGACTATAAAGACGTGTGTGTACACACACACACACACACACACACACAGGGTTTTCCCTGTCACGGAGGCGTCTCTTTAGTCCCCTCATAGTTTTAATGCCGTGGTCCTCGTCTGTTTCCTTGGTCAGGAGTCTCATCAGCACGGTCACAGCAGGAAGGACATCAGATACTAATGCATCACCTGAGCTCACTTTGGGGTTCGTTCCTCAAACGGAGCGACACAGACAGAGTTTCCTCAGAAAGTGACTGATGAGCAGTGACGGTGAGCTCGTCAGGAAGCTGGTACTCAGACCCACTGAGAGCCGTCTTCTGCTCACTGAGAGACTAAAGCATGTCCCAGCCAGTTTGGAGGTCCTGTTGAAGTCTTTTAACAGGCTGGTTCAGTTGCACTTGTATGTCCTCTAGGGGACAGTAGGCTAAAGCTGAGTCTTTCAAATGTCCCACCATTTTCCGTCCACTGCCACTGCGTCAGCCAAACGTTCCTGAGCCAGCAGCCCCTCGTTTATAGCCAGCTGAAGGGTGTGTGCTCCACACGGGAGGCTCGGAAGCTCCGCGTCACTCATGACTTTCACCATGTCCCTCGCATTGTCTGGCAGCACAACATGGACTGCACTTTTATGAACTCCCCATGTCTGAAGCATAACATCAACTCCTCTGAATGGCTTGGCCAGCGTGCGAACCTCTGAATTGTTTTGCACCATGGCTCTGCAGCTTAAAGTTCTGGTGGGTCCACTGTGCAGTCAGGCTGAGGACAGACATGAGGCTCACGCTGCTGCTCCAAATGTCCCTGCTGAGGCTTACAGTTTTAACATCATGCAACAGGTAGTGGATGTGTTTTTTCACAAAGTTGTGCAGCTTTGGTAGCACCGTGTCTGTGATATGGGCTCGGCTAGGAATCTCATCCCTCGGCTCCATTATGTGGAGAAAACACCAGAACCCCACACCATCGACCACGGACAGTGGCTCGTCCTCCAGGGCAATATACCCGGCAAGACCATCTGGGAGTTTGACCGCCCGGGGGTTGTCTCTGGACATTTCCTCTCGTCGGCTGCAAAGTTGGTTGTCTCTTGTCGGCGTCACGAGCAAATTCTTTATACTCTGTGTCGCGCCGGGATTTCAAATGTTTCATTAAGTTGTTTGTGTTTATAGCTGTAGATTCTTTTCCTCTAGAGTTTCACCGTGCATAATTTACATTCTGCTGTTTTTTTCACTCGTTTACCTGAAAATACTTCCGACATGCCTCCTCCCCGCCCGCCGCCTCGTAGTGAAGTACTTATAAACCGCACGCTACCGTAAGGTGGTATCGGTGGCAATTTTATGAGGATAAAAGTATCGGACCGATACCCGATACTGGCATCGGTGCGTCCCTAATTTCTGCGGTTATTTGGTGAAAGTAACACAAAAGTAATGCAAACGTAGTGTAACGCATTACAATTCAGAGACAGTAGTACTGTAATGTAACTAAATACTTTTAAATGACAACAAATAATACATTTTGGAAGTAACTTGCCCAGCGCTGATTATTAAAGGACTTTAAAGAGGTTTGAAGATCTGAGCAGGAGGTGATTGTTTCTCATGTTCTAAATGTTTATCTGGTGCTTGGAACAAGTTTCAGGGGGATCCGAGCTTCAGCATTATTATTGTGAAGGCTGCAGGCGGAAGTTTGATGATGATGATGAAGGAAGCAGGTTGAACGCTTGAGAGAGAGAGAGAGAGAGAGAGAGAGAGAGAGAGAGAGAGAGAGAGAGAGAGAGAGAGAGAGAGAGAGAGAGAGAGAGAGAGAGAGAGAGAGAGAGAGAGAGAGAGAGAGAGAGAGAGAGAGAGAGAGAGAGAGAGAGAGAGAGAGAGAGAGAGAGAGAGAGAGAGCTCATCCTCCTTCCCACGCTGACAGGCCTCCTCTGCAGAGACCAGGTCCTCCAGGTCCTCCAGGTCCTCCCGGTCCCCTCGGTCCCCCTGGTCCCGGCCCTTCTCCGCAGACATGGTGGATTTATCGCAGGCCGGTCCAGGGTCGCCCGAAGCCCGCAGACCCGCTCTGGGATCCGGAAACAGCGGCAGAAAGACGGCCAAGAAGCCCCGGAACAGACGAGGGAAACGAGGCAGGAAGAGAAAGAACAAGAAGAACAAGAACAACAAAACATCACCGCCGTTTTTACCCCCGGAGGTAATTTACCCCGCACTGCAGGATTAACACAGCGTTCTGCCCCTTTAATCACAGAGCTGTAGGAGTAGAACATAGACATGTACATGTAGAGTATAGACATGTAGAGGTAGAACGAATCATTGGAGAAGTAGAACATAGATTTCGAGAGTTAGAACATGAATTGTACTTTAAAAAAATAAACGTATGGAGCAGGGGTGTCAAACTCCGGTCCTGGAGGGCGGCAGCCCTGCATGTTCTCCATGTCTCCCTGCTTTAACACACCTGGATGTCCTGAGGGTTCCTCACAGAGATCAACAGGAAGCCTGAGAACATGCAGGGCTGCACCTCCAGAACCTGAGTTTGACACCTCTGTTACAGAGTCGACCTGTAGGTAGGCCTGCAGCGATAGAAAATAGACCTGTAGAGGTAGAACATAACCTGTACATGTAAAAAATTAATGTATAGACCAGGGGTGTCCAACCTCAGTTCTGGAGGGTCCCTGTCCTGCAGGTTTAGCTCCTCCCAGTTACAACACACCTGATTGCAATGAGGGACTCGTTATTGGTCCTTTTCACAACCTTGGTGATGACATCATCTTTAGATTCAGGTAAACTGAAGCAGGGAGGAACTAGAACCTGCAGGACACCGGCCCTCCAAGACCGAGTGGTGACACCTCTGGGGGTGACACCTCTGGGGGTGACACCTGTAGAACTAGAATATATACATATTGAAGTAGAACATGACATAGAGGTGGAACATAGGCCTGTAGAAGTAGAACACAGACCCGTGGAGGTAAAAAAAAAATAAAAGTATGGAGGTAGAAGATAGACCTGTAGCGGTAGAACAAAAAGCAAGTTTCTTGATTTCTCTCTGCTTAATGTGTGTGTGGAGCAGTCTTCCCGACGGCGCCCAGAGGAGGCGGGGTTTACTCACGGTTTCACCAATTACTGATCCACAATAGAAGTGAATGAATCCGTGTCATTTGAAGTCTGTGGCTCGGGGCTGTTTTTAACTCGCCCATCGCCAGACCTGCTCGGTGATTGGATAATGGTTCTGTTTAGGTTCTGTTTGGTAACCTGACCTGCAACGAGATGTTGCTATGCAGCGGTGGAGATAATGGGCATTCAGTCTGTGGCTGTGAACTCTGTTACAGTTCTTCTAATTTAAGATTTGAAAGAAAAGAATTTGTGTGTAAAGCTGCAGGTCAGGTTCGACTCTCTCCACTATACTTCTTTATGATTTCACACACTCAACATGTGTTTAGAATTTTGCAAACGTGTAGAGGTTTGCTAATGTTTATAAATGCTCATATTCATTAACAGTGACTCCCCCCAGAGGAAGCAAAAAGGAATTATTTTATTTTTAATATGAAATATATTAGTAAACTGTCCTTCTGTTGAAATCTGTTTTCCAACGAACTAAAAATGGGCCCTGAATCATTTTCTACAGACGTCTTCAATAAAAGAGAGGATTTCTTGATCTCTCGCTCTCTGGTGTGTGTGTGGGTGTGAGCAGCAGGGGGCGCTGCAGAAAGCGAGGCGGGGCTTAGTAGCGATTTCACCAATTACTGAATAACACCAGAGTGACGGACTTTCATTTCTGGGACTTTTAAATCTCCAGAGCTGCTCGGTGATTGGCTGACAGTCGTCCTGGTTTGTTCTGGTGTTTCTACCAGAACCCTGATCAACATACCAGGTTCTCTGGTTCCTGGTTTACTGATCCAGACACTTTGGATCCTGATCACCGTTCCTACCAAGCAGGTTATCAACTCACTGGTTCAACCCAGACCTTGGTGTGCTTGTTCACATAAAAGGGGCGGAGCTTGCAGCATCTGACCAATCACACATGGAGAAATGCTGCAGAGCAGTTTCCAGATTACTGAAGGAGCAGTTAATCTCTGAGAATATGAAGAATTAAAACACATCAGCAGCTCAAAGCAACACTGCTGCTGCAGCCAAAGTCAAGATCGCTTTTGCAGGGTGGCCAAGAGGTCCACAGCACACGTCACAACCTCAAAATTTAAATATCTAAAACAGATTGAACATTATACAACAGTTATAATTATAAAATGCAGATTACTACAGACAAAGATAAAGATATAGGTTAAAATAAACATAGAAATGTAGGTTAAGAGCCGCCAGAGCAAAAAGAGATATTGCAAACCTGAGACACGATGAACTGATTATCCTTCCTCACAGCAGCACCACAAATAATACTATATACTGTGTACTGTATACTGGCCTCCTGGGCATGAAGACACTCTCCATTTCTTATTGCAACTTTTATAATTACTGAAGAAAAGAATCTGGTAAAACCCGGCGCCCTGCAGCGTCAGACACGTCAGAACCCTGAGCACCGTTCTCACACCACGCAAACTGATCTGGATCCTGATCAGAACCTTTTTTCTGACATCAAAGAAAAGTAACGATTCTACTCAGGAACAATTTACCTACATCATCAAGACAGAGAACAGCTGATCAATAATCCACCTTAACGCCAACGTTCCAAACATCAAACTCTTTCTAGGACCAAATGTCCGTTTAATATTCTGGCCTTTTCAGACTCGTGGTTAAATAGTGACGGGGTGGTGATGTTGGTACTGAAGGCTGTGAGGTGGTGGTTAAATAGTGACGGGGTGGTGATGTTGGTAGTGAAGGCTGTGAGGTGGTGGTTAAATAGTGACGGGGTGGTGATGTTGGTACTGAAGGCTGTGAGGTGGTGGTTAAATAGTGACGGGGTGGTGATGTTGGTACTGAAGGCTGTGAGGTGGTGGTGGTTAAATAGTGACGGGGTGGTGATGTTGGTAGTGAAGGCTGTGAGGTGGTGGTTAAATAGTGACGGGGTGGTGATGTTGGTACTGAAGGCTGTGAGGTGGTGGTTAAATAGTGACGGGGTGGTGATGTTGGTACTGAAGGCTGTGAGGTGGTGGTGGTTAAATAGTGACGGGGTGGTGATGTTGGTACTGAAGGCTGTGAGGTGGTGCACAGAACCAGACAGAACAAGGGTGGAGGTGGTGTGGCTTTGTTCATTGACAGGAATGTAGAGTTGGAGGTGGAGGAAGATATGTCAACAGAGGTGGAGAACGTATTAGAACGGATCACTATTGAGATTCATATGAAGAAGAAGGAAAAGGTCATGGTGAGTTACACTTCTAGAGCAGCGAGCTGAAGCATAGCCTGTTTAATGAACAGGTGGAGGAACACCTGGATTTGCTTTTTCCTAACAAACCCCAGAAGACAGATGAATTCATAAACATACTGAGCTTCTCCCCAGAAATCACTAGAGCAGCAGGATCACTACTGATTATATATTTACATGTTTTAGTGTGAGTGGACTATTAATAAGTGATATCAGTGACCACCTGACAGTTTTCACTAGAACAACAAGTAACAAACACTAAGAAAGATAATAAACTTCACTGCAGGAGAGTCAGAACAGAGGAACCCTGGATACACTAAAGAATGACTGGCAGTCGTATCACTGGGAAGAAAAACATATTGATAATGCTTAGGATACTTTTAGAATATATTTAAGTTACTATATGATAAACACTGTCCAGCAAACAATGGAGTAGGAAAGGAAGACATGATGATAACCAATGGATCACAAGGGGTTAATAAATACATGTAAAAAGAAAAATACATTATATAGACAATAACAAACTCAGTGAGGAGATTAAAAACTCTAGAGGCAATAAAAAACTCACAGCTGCAGTTTTCATTCATTTAAAAAGCCTTTGATACCATAAATCATGACATATTAATGAATAAAGTGCAGAAGTATGGAGTCAGAGGAGGTACTGAACTGGCTGAGAAGCTATTTGGAGAACCAGGAAGCAGGAAGCAGGAAGCAGGAAGCAGGAAGCAGGAACCAGGAAGCAGGAACCAGGAACTAGGAACCAGGAAGCAGGAAGCAGGAAGCAGGAAGCAGGAAGCAGTTAAGATGGAGACTGTTACTCTGAACATGGGGATCCTGTGTGTGGGGTCCCCCAGGGATCAGTGTGAGGACCAACACTCTTCATACTGGACACCACCACATCTGGAACGGCTCTGGAATGGTGAAGTCTGGATTATTTGCTGATGACGCAAGTATTTTAGGAACTAGTGAGGATTTACAGCAACTTTTAGAATTATGGTTTGATAAAAATAAGTTTTCATTAAATCTATGTAAAACAAAAATGATGATATTTGGAAAATGTAAACTAAATAATCAGACTGAAGTACAGAGAGAGGGCGTCGCTATAGAAATGGTGAATCCAAACCAGTTTTTACTGATTGATGAGAAACTGCTGGAAACCTCAAATAAAACCAGTTGAAAACTAAATATCCAGAAACATCTCCGTCCTGGCCAAAGCTGGACTCTCTACTTATTCTGTTCCACTCACTGATACTACCTTATCTGATACTACCTTATCTAACTTACTGTGTGGAAGTACGGGGAAATACAAGTTCCCTGAAAAGACTCGTTATACTGCAAGAAACAGTAATAAGGATTGTACACAGTGTCGGCACTAGGGAGCAAACCAATCCACTTTTAACACAATCAAAAATATTAACATTTATGGATCTTGTGGAGTTTAAAACTATTGAAATAATTCATAAAGCAAATAATAATTTATTACCAGGTAATTTTCAAAACTTGTTCTGTAACAGAGAAAACAGTTGTGATTTAAGAGAAGAGTTACAGTTTAAAACTCATAAAGTCCTCACCGCCCTTAAAGGTTTTTGTGTCACAAACTGGCATAAGATTATGGATTAAACTGTGTGTGGAGATTAAATCCCAGTTCAAACGAGATGTAAAGAGCTGATCCTGACGCGGTGCACTGCTCGCTGATGACAGGAGGATAGTTTGTTCAGTAGTAGTGAGAGGCGTCTTAACTGTTATAGTAGATTGTAGGATTCAATGTGTTGAGAGTGATGAAGATATATTGTTGTAAATTAAGAAAACCACAATGATGTGAGGGGGTCGGATTGAATAAGCACGTCTTCTTCCTGCTCCTTTTCCTGCATGTGAAAACATGTGGTGTTGACCTTTTATATTGTTTATGGATTTGTTTTCTTTTTACATGTTCAAACAAAACCTTCAAATCAAATCAAATCAAAAATAAATGCAGATTTTGTAAAACAGAAAGGGCTAAAGAGCAACAGGTAATAATAAACATCAAAGTGCATCAGTTCACTGTCGAGGTAGAAATGGGAAATATGAACGTAGATGATTCTGCTGCAGCCCCGTGGGGGTTCTGGCTCAGCCTGTGGTGAGTTTAAACACTCCGTCACCAAACCTACTGTTCAAGGAACACAAGGAATTATTAAATAAATTAGAAATCGTACAAAATCAAGAAAATCTAAACTAAACTAAACTTCTAATTTAACAGCAATGATCCAAAGGTTAATGCAAGATAGAGAATATGAAGCTGAAATCCCTCACGTTATTGGAAAACATTGTGCAGTGAAGTTAAAGAAGCACATGGAGCGATGTTAGAAGCTTTACCCACTGAACAAAGGGACAAATACAAGATATGGTTTAAAGACAAACTGCTCAGTGTAAATGACCTTATTGATCATGTGAACCGCTGGATGATAAACTCAGACATTCTCAAACCTGCTGGAAATGTGAACAAGGGTTGTGGCGAGTGTGAAATGGAAGCGGTGTCAGCATCACAAACATCTAAAGAAACATTTCAGCAACAAAACCAAGTGGGAAAAGTTACACCAGCTCAAAAAGACAGGCAATGTTCCTCAGCGTGGTCTGTCCCCAGGAGGACAAGGAGGCAAGAGACGACCAAAACTAAAGTGAGGAAGAAGATACGAGTTGGTTGGAAAAGCAGAAACAAAAGGAAAGAAACAGGAAAGAAAAGGAAGAAGAAAGAGGAAAAGAAAAGAAAGATAATGGAAGCGAAGAGCTTGGTGGACTGGATCAGCTGGAAGAGCTGACCAAGAGAAGCACCAGGAGCAAATGAGGATCAGATGTCGAAGCATAATGAGGAACTGAACGGAATGAGAAAAGGCTTAAATAGAAAAACTGATTTATTGATTCATGGCAGCAACATGAGTTAATTCAATTAGTTTATGTTTTTAATTTTAAATAATAGCAGCAACATGGGTGGAAGTTCTACAAATATTTACAGATCATTTCATTGTAGAAAAGAAGTTTTGATTTCTTGACGTTCTTTTGGAAAATTAATTTAGATTTTTTGATTAAAACGGTTTCTTGGCTCCATTACGTAAAGCTGATTAGCATTAGCAGTCATTGGAGCTGCACGCCCCCGTGGGGGGATCCTGCTTTCAACAAAACAAACTCAGCAAGTTTCTACTGAGGTCCACAACCAATGTGCCTGTTTTAACAGGGAAACATGGGATTACTGGGTGATGGCGCCTTTAAACTGTGTGTGTGTGTGTGTGTGTGTGTGTGTGTGTGTGTGTGTGTGTGTGTGTGTGTGTGTGTGTGTGTGTGTGTGTGTGTGTGTGTGTGTGTGTGTGTGTGTGTGTGTGTGTGTGTGTGCGTGCGTGCGTGCGTGTGTGTGTGAAAGCTGCATTAATCCACGAGGAGAGGATGAGAAGAAACGGTGATGTCCACCTCTCTGAGGGGTGGAATGGTTCCTCCACTGCATCAGACTAACTTCTGCTTATGATTTGTGTTTCCAGGCTGAAGAGGGGAACATTGAATATAAGGTAGCTCCCCTCCTTTAATTCTTTGCTTCTCACTGTGTAACTTCTCTGTTGTTCACACTCAACGGCACCAATGGCAGGTTTATTGATTATACTATGGAAACCACTGCATGGATTTGTTGTCTTTTCCACATAATGGGACATTATATTGTTGTCAGACAACAGTGATTCATAAACCTGTGAATGTTCCATTGGTGCTGCTCCAACCTTTCAGAGTAATATCCTGCTGTTAAGATATCAGACTTTATGTCCACATGTTTGATTTATATCGATATTATGAATTTACAACATTTGTTTAAAAAAAGCAACAATTCTTTAATAATGTAAAAAGAGAATGTGGTGCAGTGTTTGAGCTGCGATGGCTGGAGGCCTGCTGGAGGCCTGCTGGAGGTCTGCTGGTGGCCTGGAGGCCTGCTGGAGGTCTGCTGGAGGCCTGCTGGTGGCCTGCTGGAGGTCTGCTGGAGGTCTGCTGGAGGTCTGCTGGAGGTCTGCTGGAGGTCTGCTGGTGGCCTGGAGGCCTGCTGGAGGTCTGCTGGAGGTCTGCTGGAGGTCTGCTGGAGGTCTGCTGGTGGCCTGGAGGCCTGCTGGAGGTCTGCTGGAGGTCTGCTGGAGGCCTGCTGGAGGTCTGCTGGTGGCCTGGAGGCCTGCTGGAGGTCTGCTGGAGGCCTGCTGGAGGTCTGCTGGTGGCCTGGAGGCCTGCTGGAGGTCTGCTGGTGGCCTGCTGGAGGTCTGCTGGAGGTCTGCTGGAGGTCTGCTGGAGGCCTGCTGGAGGCCTGCTGGAGGTCTGCTGGAGGCCTGCTGGAGGTCTGCTGGTGGCCTGCTGGAGGTCTGCTGGAGGCCCTCTGGAGGCCTGCTGGAGGTCTGCTGGAGGTCTGCTGGAGGCCTGCTGGAGGCCTGCTGGAGGTCTGCTGGAGGCCTGCTGGAGGTCTGCTGGAGGTCTGCTGGAGGCCTGCTGGAGGCCTGCTGGAGGTCTGCTGGAGGTCTGCTGGAGGCCTGCTGGAGGCCTGCTGGAGGCCTGCTGGAGGTCTGCTGGTGGCCTGCTGGAGGTCTGCTGGAGGCCCTCTGGAGGCCTGCTGGAGGTCTGCTGGAGGTCTGCTGGAGGCCTGCTGGAGGTCTGCTGGAGGTCTGCTGGAGGCCTGCTGGAGGCCCTCTGGAGGCCTGCTGGAGGTCTGCTGGAGGTCTGCTGGAGGTCTGCTGGAGGCCTGCTGGAGGCCTGCTGGAGGTCTGCTGGAGGTCTGCTGGAGGCCTGCTGGAGGCCTGCTGGAGGTCTGCTGGTGGCCTGCTGGAGGTCTGCTGGAGGCCCTCTGGAGGTCTGCTGGAGGTCTGCTGGAGGCCTGCTGGAGGTCTGCTGGAGGTCTGCTGGAGGCCTGCTGGAGGCCCTCTGGAGGCCTGCTGGAGGTCTGCTGGAGGTCTGCTGGAGGTCTGCTGGAGGCCTGCTGGAGGTCTGCTGGAGGCCTGCTGGAGGTCTGCTGGTGGCCTGCTGGTGGTCTGCTGGAGGTCTGCTGGAGGCCTGCTGGAGGTCTGCTGGAGGCCTGCTGGAGGCCTGCTGGAGGTCTGCTGGTGGCCTGCTGGTGGTCTGCTGGAGGTCTGCTGGAGGCCTGCTGGAGGCCTGCTGGAGGCCTGCTGGAGGCCTGCTGGAGGCCTGCTGGTGGTGCTGCTGGAGGCCTGCTGGAGGTCTGCTGGAGGCCTGCTGGTGGTGCTGCTGGAGGCCTGCTGGAGGCCTGCTGGAGGCCTGCTGGTGGCCTAATGGTGGCCCGGAGGTCTGCTGGAGGTCTGTGGAGGCCTGCTGGAGGTCTGCTGGAGGCCTGCTGGAGGCCTGCTGGAGGCCTGCTGGAGGCCTGCTGGAGGCCTGCTTGTGGCCTAATGGTGGCCCGGAGGTCTGCTGGAGGTCTGTGGAGGCCTGCTGGAGGTCTGCTGGAGGCCTGCTGGAGGCCTGCTGGAGGCCTGCTGGTGGTGCTGCTGGAGGCCTGCTGGAGGCCTGCTGGTGGCCTAATGGTGGCCCGGAGGTCTGCTGGAGGTCTGCTGGAGGCCTGCTGGAGGTCTGCTGGAGGTCTGCTGGAGGTCTGCTGGTGGCCCGGAGGTCTGCTGGTGGTGCTGCCTGCTCTCTCCATACTCTCTGCATGTGTGTCTGTTGCAGTTGAAGCTGGTCAACCCCACCCAGTATCGCTTCGAGCATCTGGCCACGCAGCTCAAGTGGCGTTTGCAAGAGGGCCGTGGCGAGGCCGTCTACCAGATTGGAGTGGAGGACAACGGTCTGCTGGTGGGACTCACCGAGGCCGACATGAAGGCCTCGCTCAGGACTCTGAAGAGGATGGCCGAAAAGTAGGTCTTTTCCTGGGTTGTTGTTTTAAACACGAGTGATTCACAACAGAAATGGCTGCAGTCAAAAAGTCCTTGTTTTAGCTGGATTGACATGTTTAAGCCACATTTTAAACCCTCTACACTTTATAATTCGTTCGGGTCTTGAAAGGGACTAAATAAGACATTTTACACATTTGAGCGTTTATTGATGTTGTTTTGTGGTTTTCTTTTCTGCCTGTAATCAATATTGTACCATTCTGAAGCAGCACATGAAAGGCTGACAGACTGAACATGTGATTCTTACACTGTGAACTAAATATTGCAAAGTAGCTGTTGTTAAATCTCCTGTTGATCATAATTGCTTCTTTATTTAGAAAGTCACGTGACAAGTGAAAGTGTTTAGCACCCAGCTTGGAACAACCATCTCCTCACTACAAACCGGCGGCTCTGTACTCAACATGAGTGCTGATCAGTATTCCAGCTCCTCTTTCAGATCTCTGCTGCCTCCCCCTCAGTCCCCCAGCTGTGCAAAGCACCCAACAGTGCTCCCCATCCCAAACAACATACAGTGAGGAGCCGAACCACCTCAGGCCTGGTGCCCTGACGTCTCAGTGAAGAAGTTTGAGTGAATGATAAAAAGATCACATCAGGGGGCGCTGGAGAGCCAGTCATGGACTAGCACATTTTTTTCTGAGCTCCTGCAGATTCCCCACAAATTCCATATTTAAATGACATAAATATCTAACTTCACATATACAAAGGTGAATATATCAAAACGGATATCAAAAACCTCATCATAGAAGGACCAAACAACCAAAATGGCATAAACTCTCCGCAAATACAAACATTTAGGGAAAATGAAAAGTGTTAGGAGGCTTCCTAAAGGAGGTAGGAGGCTTCCTCAAGGAGGTAGGAGAAGTGTTAGGAGGCTTCCTAAAGGTGTTAGGAGGCTTCATAAAGGAGTTAGGAGGCTTCATAAAGGAGTTAGGAAAAGTGTTAGGAGGCTTCCTCAAGGAGGTAGGAGAAGTGTTAGGAGGCTTCCTAAAGGTGTTAGGAGGCTTCCTAAAGGAGTTAGTGAAAGGTGTTAGGAGACTTCCTAAAGGAGTTAGTGAAAGGTGTTAGGAGACTTCCTAAAGGAGTTAGGAGGCTTCCTAAAGGAGTTAGTGAAAGGTGTTAGGAGGCTTCCTAAAGGAGTTAGTGAAAGGTGTTAGGAGGCTTCCTAAAGGAGTTAGTGAAAGGTGTTAGGAGACTTCCTAAAGGAGTTAAGGAAAGGTGTTAGGAGACTTCCTAAAGGAGTTAGGAGGCTTCCTAAAGGAGTTAAGGAAAGGTGTTAGGAGGCTTCCTAAAGGAGTTAGTGAAAGGTGTTAGGAGGCTTCCTAAAGGAGTTAGTGAAAGGTGTTAGGAAGCTTCCTAAAGGAGTTAGGAAAGGAGATCACGGTGGTGAGGCAGTCAGACTTTCACTTAGTGACGTCATAATAATGAGACGGCGGCTCTAGTTAGTGACGTCTGCCATGGTGGGGGAAGAACTACAAGAAAATGAACTACAGAAAGTTAATCTGGGTTCTAGATGATTTCAAGTGGTTCTAGGCAGATTATTGCTTTGGTAACTTACATGATCTGCTCCTTTTTCAGTCATCCTGAGTTTCCCTGAACGCTCCGATGAGCGGGTTCCTTTAAATGTTGTCGCCGCAAGGAATTGTGGGGGAACATGAGCTGGTCTCCTTTGGTAAAGGAACCATCAGTGGTTCCTAGGCTAAAGGGGGTTCTAAAGGAAGCATCAGTGGTTCCTAGGCTGAAGGAGGTTCTAAAGGAAGCATCAGTGATTCCTAGACTAAAGGAGGTTCTAAAGGAAGCATCAGTGGTTCCTAGGCTAAAGGAGGTTCTAAAGCAACTATCAGGAGATAGGAGGGACTATTAGGACCCACCCTCTGTCTCTGAACACACGCTCCCTTCGTATTGTACCTTATTAAATGTCTTCTACAAAAAAAGCCATTGCTAACGGTATTTTCTGCACCACTGTGCTCAGGCTATATCACCCCTGTAATTGGGTGTGTTAGTTGTTCATCAGTGTTAATTATTCACTTGTTTCTCATGTGGAAATCACATGACTTATTCTAACAGTTTTCCTGGGTGTAAGGAGAAGTGGACAGGAAAGGAGATAGGAGGGACTATTAGGACGCACCCCAAGGTTCTCTCTCTCTCTCTCTCTCTCTCTCTCTCTCTCTCTCTCTCTCTCTCTCTCTCTCTCTCTCTCTCTCTCTCTCTCATTGCTGGACCACAAATGCTCGTTATATGAGGAGTTGATAGGTATATATGATATTTATGAACTGGTTAATGGTGTTTTGAAGGTTTTATGTTTTGTGTGTTTGTGTTTTTTATGCTTTCATATGAACTACTCAATGTGTTGCTTCTGATTTGCCCCTGGGGAATAAATAAAGCTGAAATGGAAACTTAACAGTTTGACTGGTTAAGAGTGGTGTGGATTATTTCTCCATCACTGTCTTCAGAGTGGGAGCTGATATCACGCTGCTCAGAGAGCGGGAGGTGGATTACGACTCAGACAGGAACACCCGCAAGATAGCAGAGGTCTTGGTTCGAAAAGTTCCTGATGATCAGCAGGTCAGAGAGACTCCACTATCTTAATGTTAATGTTTGTGTTCCTGAAATAAAGATTTGAACTTTGTTACCTGCTGTGTGTAGATCATTTAACCTGCTCATCAGTGAATTTGATCTGTTCAATCCAAACAAAGTGACCCTGGAAAGAGAAAGTACTGGTTTCTAGGCTGAAGCCACCTGCTGTCCTCTGCTTTGTTGTTTGGACCTCCACAGTTTCTGGACCTACGGGTGGCAGTGCTGGGAAATGTGGATTCGGGAAAGTCGACCTTGCTTGGCGTCCTGACCCAGGGTGAGCTGGACAATGGGCGAGGCCGGGCGAGACTGAACCTCTTCAGACATCTGCACGAGATCCAGACTGGACGCACGTCCAGCATCAGCTTCGAGATCCTGGGCTTCAACAGCAAAGGAGAGGTGATGGCTCCAGGCAGGGACCGATTAAGAGGGTGGGCAGTCGGGGCTCTTTTCATCCTAGAAGGACTCAAAATATAAAATGACCAATGACCAAAAGTACCAATATTTGTCTGCAGAGTTGTGTTTAAAGTGTAAGTTTGGATGATTTCCGGCTTACAGGATCCCATACACCCGAGATCGCTGCACCTTCTACCTTCTAACTTTTTTAGTTTTAAATTTTCTTTAATTTTTCACTTCAAGTTACTTACATTTTCTTGGCGACTCTCTCACCTGTGCTTCAACACACGTCAGAGCTCTGAATGGAGTATGTGGCTACAGACCTGTGCCATAAGTAAATAACAACATGGCGGTGTTGTCCTGCACCAGGGGCCTTCTGCTCCGCAGGCCGCCTCCCCGACCTGACGGAGGAGATTCAGTGAGCAGCTCAGAGGTGAAGGCAGAGAGGAGGAGGACTCGGATCCATCGGAGAGGATGCAGACCTGCACTGCCTTTTCTGATACTCTCCAATATGAGGTCCTTAAAGAAGGAGCTCTGTAAACACTATGATGTCTCCGCCATGGTGACGTGGCTCCACCAGGACATCCAGAGATTCTCTCTGGTATGAGCCCACAGGATGGAGATGCTTGGGGAAGACGGAGGTGAGGGTGTCTGTGTGTACGTTGATGACAACTGGGGCTGGCGCCACCCTGTGCGGGAGACTACCTGCAGCCCCGAGTGGAGATTCTTTGCCTGACTCCGAAGCCCGTTTACCTGCTGAGGGAATATGAAAACATCCTGTGGGCCATGGGTAGTGGGATCCAGTGGGATGCAGTGGGATCCAGTGGGATCCAGTGGGCCGACGCAACCAAAGACTGCACTCAACAACGACTCTAATGGTGCCAGGAGGCCCCGGTTTTCATCTTAGGGATGTGAGATGAGCAGACAGGAAGTAGTTTGATCCAGGAGGAGAAAGGTTCAGCCAAAGCCACATTTTGCAAGGCAAGGCCGACTTCTTTATAGGACCATTCAAACACAAGGCAATTCACAGTGCTTTACACAGAAATATAAGAGATACGTGAAGGCTTTTCAAAAAAATTAATAAATGGAATATATTAATAAAAGAAATACATTAAAGCTTTAAAAGAAATAAGACAAATACATCAATGCAAGCAATGAAGAATCTTTTTCTTTTAAGTCTTTCCTACAACCACTGTCCTTCCAGTCACTTTGGGACCACAGAGATCCGTAGGATCAACTTTACTCTGCACTTTTCCCAAAAGGTATTTGGCATCCCACCATTGTCCATCAATACCAGCCTTTAGATAGTCCACTGCTGGATGGAGGCCTTCTCCAGATGTTGTCCTGTCTTGAGCTGTCCTTCCCCAGGTGAAACCATCAGAGCATTTAGATCATCAACACCTTTTCTGTCTTCCTCCAGATCTTTTCCTCTCGGTTCCCATTCTGTCATTCATCTCGTCCCACATGTGTCGGTCATTCCAGCGCTGTGTCCTGCTCATTTCCACTGCTGTTGTTTGACGCACACTGTGATGTCTTTCGCTTTGGTTTGCTCTCTGATCCACTGCTTGGTGTTTTGTCTTTCCATGGCTCTTTGTTTTGTCTGGAGTTTCTGATTTAAGGCTTTTGTTTGGTTCCACGTTTCACAGTTTATATATGGTTGTAGGTGTAACGCAGGAATCAAAAGCTTCTCTTTGCGACTCATTGGTATCTAGTTTTAACACATAGCGTGCTTCGCTGTTGGCATCTTGTTTCAGGTGTTCTTTCATGTAGACGTTTTAACCCTTCAGCTTCCTTCATTGTTTTAATTCGGGCAGTCGGGCTTATGTCACAGATGACATGTCGGGACGGCGCCATATTTGTTTGGGGCAAAAAAACCAACTGGTGTAACAGTAAGATTACGCTTTTACTTAATTTATTTTCCATTACGCGGAGAAAACGGCTTACAATTAAGAAGAGGATTTACGGGAAGAGGCCAAGGCCCGACACGATGCCAAATTAAGTATATTTAGCTTGTATGAGCGGCGAAACAATCTCCTGGCAGACGCCTGGATCATCAATCCTAAACAAACTTTGCCTTCCTGGATCTCTACATCTATGTGATTAACGGCCGGAGCGAGGTTTGATAACCTCTGTTAGGCCTTCCACACACTGGAAATGTTGCTCTTGGTGTGCCGACAAGTACTTACTTCAAGGTCTCTGTCAGGTCCAACCTCTGAACATTTATTAATTCTGCAAGAAAGAACAGACACACAAGTTAAGTTTGGTTTTACTCGCGAGGAGAACGGACAGAGAGTGGTTCAGTTACAATCTCCAACCCGCTCTGAAAAACCTCTACCTCCTCTCCTTTTATTAGGGTTCCTCTTATCTGATTTCAAGGCACTTCTCATCTGCAGACCACATTCCTCCTGACCATAAAAGATCACAGTGGAGAAATACAAGTCGTAATAGATGAGAAAGAATGTTGGTACAATGAATGTGATAACTTTTCGTAAGATTATTCCAACAGTCTCCTTGAAAAAAGACCGCAGTCTCCAAGCAACGACCGCGTCTAGATTATCTTTAGAATTGTTTAACGTCTTTCCAAACACATAAATAAATCTCACAACGCCGGAGCAGTCAGCTTGTGTTTTCATCGTACAACCTGGACACTTCATGTAGTGGCTTCGTTTAAAGTGCTGAGAGCACCAAAGTGCAGTAAGACTGAGGAGAGCAGTTTTTACTATGACCCACCCTGCCAAACTCTTTGGAACGATGAAAAACTTCCGTTCTGCGTTCTGGATGACATTTGCTAAACACACATAAACACAACAACTCTTTGGCACACTGATAAAACTCAAAGAATGTAGTTTTTCCCGGAGAGGTGAGAGAGTCGACAGCTTTTGTTTTCCACCAAGCAACTTCCACCGTTGCGTGGGAGTTGCTTGGAGTAACGTCCCAGAGCCTTGGGATGCCCCACTTCCCGAATCGTGCAACTTTTCTCTTGAGGAGCCTCATGATGATGGTGCATGTGTTGTTGTCCTTACCAGGGATGACATGTGTGACTTGTGATATCCTGCCTGCTGGACGTGAGCGCACTCTTTGGGTCCATATTGCTTTTGTTTACACTCGCACTGCTTCCTGGTTTTCCCGTCAACGCGCCGCCACGCTCTGCCACCCATACATTTCATATTCACGAAGAGTCACATGGTCACAGGTTCGATCTCATGTGTTATTTGTTATCTTCCTCAGGTGGTGAACTACAGTGAATCTCGGACAGCTGAGGAAATCTGTGAAAGCTCTTCTAAGATGATCACCTTCATCGACCTGGCTGGACACCACAAGTATCTGAAGACCACCATCTTCGGCCTCACCAGCTACTGCCCAGACTTCGCCAT
This sequence comes from Lipophrys pholis, assembly GCF_963383615.2. Classification (NCBI taxonomy): domain Eukaryota; kingdom Metazoa; phylum Chordata; class Actinopteri; order Blenniiformes; family Blenniidae; genus Lipophrys; species Lipophrys pholis. The sequence goes on from NC_137628.1 coordinate 33,190,220, forward strand.
GCTGGTGGTGAGCGCCAACACAGGCATAGGTGTGAACACACACACACACACACACACACACACACACACACACACACACACACACACACACACACACACACACACACACACACACACACACACACACACACACACGCCTCATTAGTTTTATATCTACCAGTCATTAGTGTGGCATTAAGTGTTTTTCAATTTTGACTTGTCTGAAGGCTTTGCTCTGTAGATTCTGAATCACTCTCGAACACACATGTCAAACTCAAGGCCCGCGGGCCAAATGTGGCCCGACATGTTATTTTATGTGGCCCGCGAGGAATTAAAGGTCTGATTGTCTGAAAATAAATACCGTATTGTTCCCAATAGACGCGCAGTACACGAGTGCAAGCCTTAGGGTGCGCATCTATTGGGAACATGTGAGCGCAGGTTCAAACATTCTATAACATACGGTAATTACATGTGCCTTTGTTGACACGGAAGTAGTTCTGCACTTGTGCATATCCACATTAAGATGTTCCCCGTACCGACCCGTGTTCTACCCAATGCTAGACAACCCCCCGTGAGAAACCGGCGGCTCCGCAGCACCTCTTGTCTCCGCAGTACCTCTTGTCTCCCAGCTGAAGGTCTAAATGTCCCATTTAAAGTAAAGAATGATTGAATAGTTGATCCAGTAAAATCTGTGTCTCTCCTTTCACTTCAGCTGATAGAGGTTCATTTATTTAACTTTAATTTACAACCTGCTGCTTCACCTGGAGCTCAGAAACAACTGAAGAGATATGATGAGAGACCTACCGAAGATAATTCAGATCTAATGTCTAATATACTGCTAAAGGAGATTTAAATTAAAAAAAATGTTAAAAGGGGGAACATCCTTGACACCTCAAAATATATAAAAATTGTAATCATAAAACTTAGTAAATGCATCTTCATGGGTTGAGCTATCTTTATTTTGAATGTTAACTAGTTCTGTGGCTGAATACTAGTTTCATTTGACCATTGGTGACATATTGGTAAAAACGTCACACAGTGGCTGAAACTCCTCAGTTGACCTGATGGGGGCAGTGTTGTCACACCATCTCTGACAGCAGCTCTGCAGACGCCAATAACAGAGAGGCTGATGAAAACGTAGGTCAGGGGTCGGAAACCTTCAACACTCAAAGAGCCACTTAGACCCCCAGAAACCAAAAACACACTGGGAACGAAGTAAATTAAGATAACACTGCGTATATCGATTTCAACCTCGATGCTCCGCATAATGAACTGGGGATAGAGCGATTAAAAAGAAAGAATAAACAAAACCGCATCTTTAAAATGAAGTAAACGTTTTTAATTGAATTCTTGAAAAGTCTGAACATGAGCTCTGGTCTGGTGTGTCAGGTAAGAATCAGAACCACTGGACGGCAGGGGCTGCAGGTGTGAAACAACTCCCCAGTTATACACCACGCCACTCTGGTCAATGTTTTTCATAAAAGCTTTGATAAAAAGAGAGAGACAGAGAGAGACAGAGACAGAGAGACAGAGAGAGAGAGAGAGAGAGAGAGAGAGAGAGAGAGGGAGACAGACAGAGGGAGAGAGCGCAGTACCCTGAGCAACTCCTGTACTGCAGTTTACCACATCAGTGGTGAAGCCTCACATACTGCGTTCTGTTGGTGAGGTAGACGATGGTCCATGCAGTCAGGACGCTCTCTCCAACCTCAGCAGAGAGCTGGTTGGTGCTGAACGCTGGGGACGTCAAAGAACATCCAGGTGAGACAGAGAGCAGCAGGTAGATGACAGTGTCCTCTACACCAGTGGTTCTCAAGCTTTTTACACCAAGTACCACCCAGAAAATACTTGGCTCTCCAAGTACCACCATACTGACCAACACTATACAGTAGCCTCGTAAGCCTCAGCATTCATCAAAAACAAGGCAGAGGTTTTACTCCTAAAGAAGTATATTTAGTATTGTCAGCCATTGTAACATTGTACACAGTTAGATTAGTAACACTACGCTTAAATATAGGAAAATACAAGACTGTACTTAAATAATGATTCAACTAAAATATATTGCACAGAAAAGTTAAATAAACATTGTACTTCAATAAATGAAAAACAAGCGAACAAAAAACTTCTTAAAGATGAAATAAAACTGTACTGTACTTAAATGTTCAGTAAAGAATGTAAAGTACTTGATTAGAAAAAAAATCTAAACAGGCTGCCTGAACTTCACACACTGCTGTATGGCTGCTTTCTGAAACAGGGCTTTTCCACCACAAAGAACCAGGTTCTTTTTTTTTTTTTTTTTTCTTTTTGCCCTTGTCCTGTTCGGCAGCTTGGGCCAACAATATGATGTGATTGAGAGCCTTCGGAGTCAGAACAGTTTTTGGTCTTGCAACAGGGAGAGACCTGGAGTCTCCTCCTGTTGCCTTCTCCGTCAGAAGCTGGCATGGCTGCCGTACACGACCGGGGGGGAACGCTCAAAGAGAGAGAGAAGAGAAGAGAGGGAAGAAAGTCGAGGGGGGAGGGGGGAGGGGGGTGGGGGAGAGGGGATAACATACAATGTCCTTGTTGTGCTACATATATTATTTGCAATAATCACACTCATCCAAATACTTTCCAACTGTTATTAGATTGAACCAGCCTGAGCAGCTCTATCTAGACAGTAAGATGATTTCCTAGATTTAACCAGCCTGAGCAGCTCTATCTAGACAGTAACATGATTTCTTAGATTAACCAGCCTGAGCAGCTCTATCTAGACAGTAAGATGATTTCCTAGATTTAACCAGCCTGAGCAGCTCTATCTAGACAGTAACGTGAAGCAGGAACATGAATTAACAAAGAGGCAACAACAAAAGAGGAACATGATTTTTAAAGTTTGAGCAAATGATGACAGACAACAAGCAACTTCAGAAGCACCTTTCGTGAGGAGTGAAAGTGTGTGTGTGTGTGTGTGCGTGTATGTGAGTGTGTGTGGTTTGTCCACTGGGTGTGGCCGGAACTGTTGTGGGGGGACCCGTGGTGACACCCCGGGGTCCGAGGCCACCGCGCCCGGACACCGCCACCCCGGCAGACAGAAGCCCCCCAGGCCCGGGGAGACCCCAGCGAACCACCCCAGAGAGCCCCGCCCCCGCCCAAAAAGCACCCGACGGAGAATGCAGAGAGGAATCCCCCCCAGGCAAGAGGGGCCCACAAGAGAAGGACAAAGGGCACAGGGCCCCAGGCCCCGACCCAAGCCGCCAAGCCGAGAAAAGGCCGGAAAGAACCAGGTTCTAGTTCAGGGCCGGTGCCAGAACCAGTTCTTAAATAAGCACCACCAAAGAACCGGTTCTCTTTCCACCGTTAACGGAGCCAGTAGAGCTACGTCACTGCGTCACTCCAAAACGTGATACGTCACTGATTTCACCAATGTGGCGCTGACAGCCTCGTCCAGGAACCAGGAGACGGACTGTACCAGTGGTTTAGTCCGGGTCGCTCCATCTAGTCTGACCAGAACCTCTGATGCACCAAAGAGCCAGAAGACATTACGTCTCTTCTTGTCTCTATTGGGGTTTTTTAACGTCCGTCTTGCTTTAGTCCGGAGCCCCAGAGTGGACATAGAGGGACTAATAATAATAATAATAATAATAATAATAATAATAATAATAATAATAACATGTGAATGAGTTTGGGTCTTATTTTCCACCATTCCAACATTCCATAGTGACTTTCTGCTCCTTTCACTTTATTTCTGGACGTGTCTGAATCAAAAGCTTCAACATGGAGGAATGGAGGTGTAGAATGATAGAACGCTGCTCTACAGCCGTTTCCATGGTAACCTAGGTAACCACTCTGATTAAAGTTCTCTTTCACATGAAGCCGTTAAAAGACGCATTTTATGTCTATAAACTCCAGCTTTCATTTACAGTAGTTTGTAGTTTGTTTAGTAGTTGCTGATGAACCAAAGTATTCATTATAAAGACGTTCTGTGGTTATAAAATACTATTGGAGCGTCTCAGAGCGGAGCGGAGCGCCCCCTGCTGCCTCACACTGCCTTGCTCAGCGGCTGCAGCTCCTCAGCCGGCGGTCAGAAGGTGAAACAAGACCTGGACGTGACGTTAGTTAGAATAACGTCACCATGAAAAGTGTGGAAAATAAACCACAATGGAAAACTGCTTCTAAATTATATCTGACGTAGCTGACTGACAGGTGGAGCTCTGCAGCATCTCCAGAGCCGCGGCTCCGCAAACGCAAATTAAATAACCCTGTTCCCTCGTATTATTAACTTCAGGGAACGACTTATTATTTCGTTCCCACGCGTTATTTTAATTGTTTTCTCTAGAACCACTCTGGGGCTCCGTGTTCACTGGAGTTTTCAGAAAGCCGGTTCAACCTGGCCTCCACCTTGTAGGTAGTGATACCTCCAGAGATAACTCCAGAGATAACTCCAGAGATACCTCCAGAGATAACTCCAGAGATACCTCCAGAGATACCTCCAGAGATACCTCCAGAGATACCTCCAGAGATACCTCCAGAGATAACTCCAGAGATACCTCCAGAGATACCTCCAGAGATACCTCCAGAGATACCTCCAGAGATAACTCCAGAGATAACTCCAGAGATAACTCCAGAGATACCTCCAGAGATAACTCCGCCCCCAGCTGATGACGTGTCGGGTCCCAGTCTGGCTCCTCTCTGGTCCAGCAACAAAGTGGAGCCAGTGTAGCAGCAGTTTAGCCCCTGATAGGCCGGCTTTGGTGGTGGAAAGACAAAGAACTGGTGCTAAAGCTGGTCCTGGACCAGAACTAGAACCTGGTTCTTTCTGGTGGAAATTTATATTTATTTCAGTGATCCTTTGGCGTACCACTAGAGGGAGCCCCGAGTACCACTAGTGGTACTCGTACCACACTTTGAGAATGACTGCTCTACACCAATCCCTGCTCTGTAGGGGGTCCATGGTCGGGCTCAGCAGGGGTCTGAGATGTTTCAGTAGGATTTTCTCCAGTCGCCAGGAGGTGAGGCTCAAGGCCATGAGTCCAAAGTGGTTCAGTTTCTTTGGGGGACACATGTCGGCGACGGTCATCACACAGGAGGTCTTCTGAAGCATCGTGGGAGCCTGCAGCTCTCTGCAGCTCTCTATAGCTCTCTATAGCTCTGCAGCTCTCTATAGCACTGCAGCTCTCTATAGCACTGCAGCTCTCTATAGCTCTCTGCAGCTCTCTATAGCTCTCTATAGCTCTGCAGCTCTCTATAGCTCTCTATAGCTCTCTGCAGCTCTCTATAGCTCTCTATAGCTCTGCAGCTCTCTATAGCTCTATGCAGCTCTCTATAGCTCTGCAGCTCTCTATAGCTCTCTGCAGCTCTCTATAGCTCTCTATAGCTATGCAGCTCTCTGCAGCTCTCTATAGCTATGCAGCTCTCTATAGCACTCTGCAGCTCTCTATAGCTCTGCAGCTCTCTATAGCTCTATGCAGCTCTCTATAGCTCTGCAGCTCTCTATAGCTCTCTGCAGCTCTCTATAGCTCTCTATAGCTATGCAGCTCTCTGCAGCTCTCTATAGCTATGCAGCTCTCTATAGCACTCTGCAGCTCTCTATAGCTCTCTATAGCTCTGTAGCTCTCTGCAGCTCTCTATAGCTATGCAGCTCTCTATAGCTCTCTATAGCACTCTGCAGCTCTCTATAGCTCTGCAGCTCTCTGCAGCTCTCTATAGCTCTCTGCAGGTCTCTATAGCTCTCTGCAGCTCTCTATAGCTCTGCAGCTCTCTATAGCACTCTGCAGCTCTCTATAGCTCTGCAGCTCTCTATAGCTATGCAGCTCTCTGCAGCTCTCTATAGCTATGCAGCTCTCTATAGCACTCTGCAGCTCTCTATAGCTCTCTATAGCTATGCAGCTCTCTATAGCTCTCTATAGCTCTGCAGCTCTCTGCAGCTCTCTATAGCTCTGCAGCTCTCTATAGCTCTCTATAGCACTCTGCAGCTCTCTATAGCTCTGCAGCTCTCTGCAGCTCTCTATAGCTCTCTATAGCTCTGCAGCTCTCTGCAGCTCTGCAGCTCTCTATAGCTGTAAAATGTTGGGGTGGGACGAAGGGAGGAGACATCCAATCAGAATTCCTGTTTTTGTGGGGCAGGTTGGAAAGAAATCCTTTTTTTTAATGGTGGGTTGATTTATTAAGTTTTCTAAACTTTATAAGTTTGCAGGATGTTTCCTCAGCAGTTGATTTGTTTACATTAGAATCAGTTTTCTTTCCTTGCAGTTTTAGTTTCACAGCTTTGGTTGATTTCAGTTGATTTCACTCGTGAGCAAAGCACAAACATTTTACCACGTCCGAGGTTGCGACCAACAACAATCTGTCAGCGCAAGGTCTCAGTTGAAAACGAAGAACTGATATCTGGTCACCTTCACAGTTTCACATTGCACAAAATATATAAATATATATGTAGCCTATATATACACATAGAGATATAAGTGACCAAGATGAGGAGATAAATGTACATACAGTAGTAGCTGGTCAGAAATATTTACAATATTACAGTACTTTATGTTCAGCAGTGCAGACTAGACTCAAACTAAAACTCTTATGATATTTGGTCGAAGAAAACTAGACTAAGACTAGGAGGTTTCAGAAGACTAAATCATGACTAAAACTAAACGCTGTGTTATTCAAAAGACTTCTGGGTTTACAACTGCTTGGCCCAGATGAAACTCGCCAGAGCTCCAGTTGAGTTTGGACTTTTTTCACTCCAACATCACTTCTTCTCACAGCCAAGCACTACATATTGAGTACTTATTAATCCTTTTTCAGTTTAGCCAATCCAAATATCCTCAAATGGAAACAAAACAGGGAAACTGGAGGACCTGACTGTGGAACGACACCGGGGGGCGTTAGCTGCTGAATTCAAAACCTCTTTCAGTGTAATGGAACCAAATTTGAACCAGTGAAAACAGTGGAAGTTCATGGAGAGCACTTTATAGCATCTTTATATCTTACTTCATAACACCTCAGCCACCGTGTCAGGGAGTCAGAACACCTGTAGAGTGGGCTGAGTGAAAACAACTCTGAGCTCATTGCCAAGGTTAACAAGGGAATTCAACAAGCATGGCCAGCAGATCCATGTGGTGGAGGATTACAGCTCCTTTACAATGTAGTACAACTCAGTGTATTCATATTACAGAATGTGGATTGTTACGATGGTGCTTTATTGCTGATGTGCATCACTGTCCAGTGTTTTGGTTTAACTGGTGCCCCTGTTAACTGGTGACCTACTGCAACCACCAGCTGTTAGTATCAGCTGATGTTAAGATAAGACAAAGAAACGGTACAATACTTTAAACTCTAATAGAAATGCGGTTAAACAGCATTCGCCAGGACCGCTTTGGGTTCCGGTGAGGTTTTTAACATCTACTGTGACAAGGGACGCTGGAGGAAGTCAGTCATCAGATAACAGGGAAACCAAAACACTGGTGGTATCGGTCGCTAGGAGACCTCCCGATACTCGTAGTGAGTCGTAATGTCTGATCTTGTTATGATTGGGTTTTAAACTGGCGAGGTGAGTGAGCCCATCTCTTGACCCATCTATGTCCCCCCCTGCTGGCCAATCAGCAGCCTGCCGTCTGCTGACGTCACATTGTCTACTCCACTCAGCTCGCTTGGAACCCTGGTCCAGGAGGAACCATGAAAGTACCTGGTACCAGGTACCAACACGTAGTGGAAAAGCCTAAAAGGCAAATCGAACCGAGTTGAGTCAGGCTGAGTGGGTACAAGTGGAAAAAGCACTGTGACAGTCCTGCACCTCTAACCAGGAACAAGGAATAGTTCCTTATACTTTATGACCTGGAACGTCAAGGGCCTGAATCATGCTGTTAAAAGAAGGACAGTTCTCTCACACAGAAAATAATTTAAATCTGTGATTCCTTTTTTGTTTTTACAAAAAATGCACATCTGCAGTTCTGGCAATTCAGTGAGCAAGGCAGCACTTTGATTCTGCTTTTCAGGCTCTCAGTTCTTCAGGTCAACATCACATCACAACATCACTGAGAATCACAGGATCAACGGAGGAAATCAACAAGGATCTAACTAAATTCATGTTGTTTGTGTTAGTGGTGGTGTAATGTGCTCCACCCTCAGTGTGGTGGTGTAATGTGCTCCACCCTCAGTGTGGTGTAATGAGCTCCACCCTCAGTGTGGTGGTGTAATGTGCTCCACCCTCAGTGTGGTGTAATGTGCTCCACCCTCAGTGTGGTGGTGTAATGTGCTCCACCCTCAGTGTGGTGGTGTAATGTGCTCCACCTTCAGTGTGTAAAGCAGATTGTAGTGTGATGAGTCCCACTGGGTTCACTGAGTTCACACTGGGTTCACACTGGGTTCACACTGAGTTCACACTGGGTTCACACTGGGTTCACACTGAGTTCACTGGGTTCACACTGAGTTCACTGGGTTCACACTGAGTTCACACTGAGGCTGACACTGGGTTCACACTGGGTTCACACTGAGGCTGACACTGGGTTCACACTGAGTTCACACTGAGGCTGACACTGGGTTCACACTGAGTTCACACTGGGTTCACTGGGTTCACACTGAGTTCACTGAGTTCACACTGGGTTCACACTGAGTTCACACTGGGTTCACACTGAGGCTGACACACACCTGTTGTCAGGTGAGAGAGGAACTGTATGTTTGTTCTTACTGCTGCTGGCTACTGGAGACCACCGCTGTGTTCAACAGAGCAGCAGGGGGGCTACGTCATGTGTGACCTGTGTGATGGAGGTTGTCTGCTCTTGAAGAACTTTTGGAGTCGCTCAGGTTGGTTCATTTATTTCCTCCTGGACAAATCAACAGGTGACAATGGCTTCTTGTCAGAGCACATACAGCAGCCTGCAGTAGATTCCCTCGTTGCAGTGAAGGAATTACCCACTTAAAGATAAATACAACCTCCACATGGCATCATGTGGTCGTATAGTGGATCTTTCTACACGAAAAGATTACAGTATAAGAACAGTAACACAGATTTTTTGTGAACTTCAATAATCATATGGCACAGTGCAACATACTGGTGATAATGGCCTCTTAACAGCAGCAGCCTGTGGACAGCACAATACTAACAGTCAGCTAAAGTGATAAAACAACAAAATGAAGGCTAAACTTCATGAAAACATGGTTCAAATGAAGTTAAAAGTACAAACAATAACTTAGGTACAGTAGTTTCTATTAATTCAATCAGTATGTGCATTTTTTTATGTATATTTTCACAGGCCTTTCAGCCAAGTTACCTGCAGTAATTCCCTCGTTGCAGTGAAGGAATTACCCACAATGCTTTGCCACATAAACCCCCGATAGAACTGCAGTTGCACTTCTCCAACAGTAGATGTCAGTGTTGCGCCATTTAGCTGGATTTAATCCAGACTGATTTACCTATGTTACACATATACACCGATGCTGTGGAAATTGAGAGTTCCTGAAAGTAATTTTCTCATTGTTATTGATCAAATCCATTGGAAATCTCACATAAAACACATTGAAACAAAATATCAAGAAGTATTTCACTACTCAATAAAGTGTGAGAGAGAAGATTGGGGGGGAGGGGGACAGACCCTACCCTTGTTGATGCTATATATCCAGGGGTCGATCTTAACGTCAGTTTGCCAGTCTGAGACTCGTACATATTTATTTTTATTTTTTTATTTTTTACTGCCCTTGTCTTGTTCGGCAGCTTGGGCCAACAATATGATGTGATCTAGAACCTTCGGAGTCAGAACAGATTTTGGTCTTGCAACAGGGAGAGACCTGGAGTCTCCTCCTGTTGCCTTCTCCGTCAGAAGATGGCATGGCTGCTGTACACGACCGGGGGGGAACGCTCAAAGAGAGAGAGAAGAGAAGAGAGGGAAGAGAAGTTGAGGGGGGGGGGGGGGGGGGGGATAACATACAATATCCTTGTTGTATATTATTTGCAGTTGTCACACTGATCCAAATACTTTAAACTGTTTTTGGATTAAACCAGCCTGAGCAGCTCTATCTAGACAGTAAGATGATTTTCTAGATTAACCAGCCAGAGCAGCTCTATCTAGACAGTAAGATGATTTCCTAGATTAACCAGCCTGAGCAGCTCTATCTAGACAGTAAGATGATTTCTTAGATTAACCAGCCTGAGCAGCTCTATCTAGACAGTAAGATGATTTCTTCGATTAACCAGCCTGAGCAGCTCTATCTAGACAGTAAGATGATTTCTTCGATTAACCAGCCTGAGCAGCTCTATCTAGACAGTAAGATGATTTCTTAGATTAACCAGCCTGAGCAGCTCTATCTAGACAGTAAGATGATTTCCTAGATTAACCAGCCTGAGCAGCTCTATCTAGACAGTAAGATGATTTCTTAGATTAACCAGCCTGAGCAGCTCTATCTAGACAGTAAGATGATTTTCTAGATTAACCAGCCTGAGCAGCTCTGTCTAGACAGTAACATGATTTCTTAGATTAAACCAGCCTGAGCAGCTCTATCTAGACAGTAACATGATTTTCTAGACTAACCAGCCAGAGCAGCTCTATCTAGACAGTAACGTGATTTTCTAGATTAACCAGCCTGAGCAGCTCTATCTAGACAGTAAGATGATTTCTTAGATTAACCAGCCTGAGCAGCTCTATCTAGACAGTAAGATGATTTTCTAGATTAACCAGCCTGAGCAGCTCTATCTAGACAGTAACATGATTTCTTAGATTAAACCAGCCTGAGCAGCTCTATCTAGACAGTAAGATGATTTCTTAGATTAACCAGCCTGAGCAGCTCTATCTAGACAGGAACGTGAAGCAGGAACATGAATTAACAAAGAGGCAACAACAAAAGAGGAACATGATTTTTAAAGTTTGAGCAAATGATGACAGAGAACAAGCAACTTCAGAAGCTCCTTTCGTGAGGAGTGGAAGTGTGTGTGTGTGTGTGTGTGTGTGTGTGTGTGTGTGTGTGTGTGTGTGTGTGGTTTGTCCACTGGGTGTGACCGGAACTGCTGTGGGGGGACCCGTAGCGACACCCCGGGGTCCGAGGCCATCGGGCCCGGACACCGCCACCCCGGCAGACGGAAGCCCCCCAGGCCCGGGGAGACCCCAGCGAACCACCCCAGAGAGCCACGCCCCCGCCCAAAAAGCACCCGACGGAGAATGCAGAGAGGAATCCCCCCCAGGCAAGAGGGGCCCACAAGAGAAGGATAAAGGGCACAGGGCCCCAGGCCCCGACCCAAGCCGCCAAGCCGAGAAAAGGCCGGAGCAGGGCCCCCGGGCCGAGTGGATTTATTGGTCGAATTCATACTTTACCAAGCTTATAGATTTACATTAAACTTCAAGCAGGTAAAAAGTTGTCAAAATCCTTAATGTCAAACCCTGGAAACATTAAATAATGAATATATTGTAGTGAACAGGCATTCCAGGCAGGGGGTGACCACATTCTGTATGTTTATCTAGTTTGTTGCCACCATGAGGAAGAAAACTCTAAGATGAAGTACCTGCAACACAAAATGTAGCATTTAAAAAAAAATTATTTCTATGATCATGATTTTAAAATAACATGAAAATAACGTGACACTGTTTTTGTTTAACAAAATATATTTCACTGGGTGCAGGACGAGTGCAACCCATGGCTCACTAGTCGTGTGTGTGTGTGTGTGTGTGTGTGTGTGTGTGTGTGTGTGTGTGTGTGTGTGTGTGTGTGTGTGTGTGTGTGTGTGTGTGTGTGTGTGTGTGTGTGTGTGTGTGTGTGTGTGTGTGTGTGTGTGTGTGTGTCCGAGTGGTTAATAACCAGTTTATGAGGACAATCAGTAGAGCAAGGGGGTGACGGCGGGGTCCTGGAACAGCTGACCGTTGACGTAGAGCCCTTCCACTGTAATGGCGTCTCTGGATCCTTCAGCGATGAGCTTCTTCCTACAGCGGCGCTCCAGGTTCTCCTCTGGAAACTGGTCGTTGATGCTGAAGTCCGTCTGTGGCAGGGAGGTGGTTCGGCCTCACCTCTCTGGCATAACGGAGGAGCCGCCAGACACTCGGGGGGGGGGGGCAGAGGGGAGACACACAGAGCCTGAAAGCGGCAGTGGGGTTATGTGTGAGTTTCCGTTTTGTTTGTGATTTAATTTAATAAAAGGAACTCTGGTTATGGGAACTCTTGACTGTGCGTCTCTGTGGGCTTCATGCACTGCAATGAGGTTCTTGTCCTTCCAGGGGTAGGACCGTAACAATTCCAATGATAAAAGATTGTGTTGTGCTCTTTTAGGGATGACCTCGCATTAGAATGCAGGAAGGGGACGGTGTTGTGTGACGTATGGGTGGTGTTAGGTGACGTGGTTGGCATAAATGAGGAAGGGATGGGGAACACCGGGTGTTGCACGGACTTTCACAACAACAACAATAATAATAATAATTCTATGCGATCCAATAGGGTTCTCCCCCTTTCTGGGCTCATATAAATAACTTAAACACAAGGGCTTTAAAATAGCTGTTTGGATTCAATTCAGTGAAACTTTATATAATGGCAGTAACAACACGGTCATTTCTAGACACTTTAAAGAGAAAACCCAACAATTCCTCATGAGCAAGCAAAAGCGACAGTGGAAAGGAAAACCCCCTATTTAATAGGAAGAAACGTTTGCAGAACCAGACTCTTCTGTTTGGTGTTAGGAGCAGTGGTGTAGTCTACGTGATACGCAGGTCTACGCTGTATACCCACTGAAAAATGTGCAAAGATGCGAATCAGTATGGTTTTGTGACTGAACTTTCACTCTCCCGTTCATAAATTCGCCTTTTCTGTGTTGCGAAGCGGCACTGTTGGACCTTAGGGGCTTCACGCTTGACGTCACCCGACGTTGGTGCTTTCAGTGGGCCGGTGTGGGCCGATACGCAGTACCGGCACTTTTAAATTCTACCCCTCAGCGTACCGGGACTTTTTTCTAACATTTCCTAATGTCCGGACTATAAGCCGTTACTTTTTTTTTTTTACACACTTTGAACCTGGCGGCTCAAACAAGGAGGCTAATTTATTGATTTTTACTGGTAAACAAGATCCATGCCGACAGTACATGGTGAGTTTTCAAGTAGATTCACTGAAGCATTGCTTCACACTAGAATCACACCAAATTGAAATATTGCTGTCAAGGCAGATTTTTTAAAACTCCCCAAAAAATCTAATTGTTTTCAGTAAACTGCAGCACATTCTTGTTCTACATGACCCCAGGTTCATCTGTGTCCATTTTCAAATGGATTCACTGCAGCTTTTTCACAATTACACACTTAAATTACAGCCAATGCATGTACTGCAGCCCTGTTACTGCTGAGGCTTTGGGACACTCCAGCTGCAGCTGACTAATTCAGGACGCCTGCTGACTGAAGACGACTCAGCAGCTTTAACCCATGAAAGGGAAACTTATTGTCTTGCCTGGTCACTGGTTGTTCACTGGTTAATTAAAGTCCAGCTGGTAAAGACTGTTATACATCTTGTATTGCTTACAATACATTTACATTTAGATAATACATAACCAGTCTTTCATGATCTCAATTATGCGTGGACGCATACTTTACTCATTAATGAGCGTGGTGCTTGTTGTTTGGGGCTTTATAGAGCAGCTGCTGCTCTGGGAGGGGTGCTGCGGGACAGATGTTGCTCCAGGATGGGGGTGTACGAGGCTGGGATTGGAGAAACCAGAGTATGCCCACTAGAATAAAGTAGACTATGCCACTGGTTAGGAGTCAGGAGGAGGACAGGATTGGACAGACGGACAAGACAGAGCTCCAGTCCCTTGCAGACGACCAGTTACTCTTAAATACTGTGTAAGTTTGTGATTGGTGGGCTTGGTGTTCTTGTTTATGTGGCTCAGCTGGGATAGCGGGGATGAAGACACATTGTTGAAGTCCACTTCTCTCTTTGTCTCGCTTCTGTTCTCCAGCCGGGACAACCCGGGAGCACCTGGGCCTGGCCATGGCGCTGAAAGTTCCCATCTTTATCGTTGTCAGTAAAGTGGACTTGTGCTCACACGGCACGGTGGAGCGGACGGTCCGACAGCTGGAGCGAGTCCTGAAGCAGCCGGGCTGCAACAAGGTTCCTCTGGTGGTCTCCGGCGCCGACGACGCCGTGACGGCCGCGCAGCAGTTCACCCAGTCTGCATGGTGGGCATCCTCATGGTGGGGTGGGGTGGGGGTGTGGTGGGGTGGGGTGGGGGGGTCCTGATGAAAATTAAATAACTCGGACTATCAATACGTTGAATAAAATACTGTGTGTGTGTGTGTGTGTGTGTGTGTGTGTGTGTGTGTGTGTGTGTGTGTGTGTGTGTGTGTGTGTGTGTGTGTGTGTGTGTGTGTGTGTGTGTGTGTGTAGCATCACTCCCATCTTCACCCTGTCCAGTGTGTCTGGGGAGAGTCTGGAGCTGCTGAAGGTTTTCTTGAACGTCCTCCCTCCTCTGGGGAACAGTAAGGAGCAGGAGGAGCTGATGCAGCAGCTCACAGAGTTCCAGGTAAGTTTCCTCACACGCTCAACTCTCCTGCCAAGTTTGAAACAGCTGCACATCCTCCAGTGTGCTGCTCTACTGGAGGGTGAGGTGGATAAAAAGAGGCGGGACCTGATCTACTAGCTGGAGGATCGAGAATAACTCGTTGAGTTTGTAAAATAAAATAAAAGAAGTTTTAAATGTCCCATGTTTGGTGCTCCTTTGTGTAACGGGTATTCTTCGCTGGGCTGGTCTTTAACCCCGCCACTGCCTCGCCTCTGCCTTGTGTTCTGAACGTGATTCTGTGGACCGGAGAGAAGACCCAGCCGACCCAATGTCGCTGATTGATTTTTAATTGATAGAGCTGTTCAGAAATAAAGTAAAATAAATCTCTTATAACATGCAGCAGACACACAGCAGGTTGAAGGTCCTGCAGACTTCTTCAAGTTTCAAAATAAAATACAACGCAACAGTTACTGAAACACACGCTAAATATGTTCAATTAAACAATTGATGCAAAACACATTAAATGTAATGTGTTCAAACTTTATTAAATTAACAATAAGTAAGAAATCGCTCCATGTTTTGCCCGTCTCCACTTAAAGGGACAGTACACAGGTATGGTAATATATCAACAAAAAATGTATAAACTAATTAAGAAAGAAA
This sequence comes from Lipophrys pholis, assembly GCF_963383615.2. Taxonomy (NCBI): domain Eukaryota; kingdom Metazoa; phylum Chordata; class Actinopteri; order Blenniiformes; family Blenniidae; genus Lipophrys; species Lipophrys pholis. The sequence continues at coordinate 33,205,281 of NC_137628.1, forward strand.
CAACAAGTAGCAACAATATTTATAGATCAACAATGTCTGGATTTGGTGGAATTTCATACAGAAATACAAATATAAACTAATTACTTTATTACCTGGTTACTTCTGCAAAGTCCAAACGGGCAATCCTGTGGCTTTTTGAAGAAGACTTGTCCTTTGAAGACATTGTTTGTTTGTGAAGCTCTTCCCTGGCAGAGGATGTCTGATGGTCGATGGGCTGCAGTCACAACCAGTAATAGCCTTTATTTGGGTGGAGGATCGTCCAGTGACTTGACAGACAGCCAATCAGATCCTCTGGCTCTGCGCCGCTGAGACTTGTTTCCATCCACCACTTGACTTTTTTGTTCTATAACCTTCAGGATCTTTTAAGACATTCAAAATGACTGTGTAGCCTCAGTTAACCTCCAGCCTCAGTATCCAGGCCACTTTGTGAGAGAGGCCTGGATTATGCAGCTCAAACATCCCGCCTCGCTCAAACACACTGAATGTATGATCACTTGATGGAACAGGACATGGAATCCATATTTCTGTGCAGATTTAGGTTTTTTAAGGCTTTTGATCAGCTGATGAACAGCCTGTTTCACTTATACTGTTGTTTTCAATACATTGCCCGCTCAAACTTTTCCTTCTTTTTGTATTTTGAAGATTTTAGAACCTTTTTTAGAACCAACTTACAAAATGCAAATTCTTGCATTTTTGTGACTGGTCTCAAGATTTAATAAATTGTGTACCCCCTTGCTTTCTAGCAATACAAGTACCACAGAATAGATGTATATCACAACAACTACTAGAGTACAGTAATCCTCCATTGTGTGTCTGCTGCCAGGTGGACGAGATCTACTCAGTTCCTGATGTTGGCACTGTGGTGGGTGGAACTCTGTACAGGTGAGAGAAATGGACTGTTTGTGTTGCTGCTCTTCTTGTTTCTGTTCTTGTTGATGTTGTTGTTCTTGTTTCTGTTGTTGCTGCTCTTGTGATTTTTTTTTTCTTTTTGTGCAACAAATTAGTAAGGAAAGACGTTTTTACCTTGCTCTCATGTCTCAACTGCGTCTGTCGCTTTCCTCAGAGCGTCATCTGACATGTGGTGAAGTGTCAGTTTGCCAGGTGACTAATCTGTCAGTCGGCCACGCTCCCTGCCTTCCGGTGGTTTGGAGGATGGAGTCCCAGGTGTGTGAGAGGCTGTCGGCCCCCTGGTCCCGGTTCATGGAGGGGGTCACCCGCTTCCTGATCTCTAGGGCTTCTTTAATCCACCATTTGTGTTTGTTGGCCTCCGCTGTTGTGATCCTCCTCTTCTCCCAGTCCATGATATGGTTGTTTCTTTTGCAGTTTGCAACCACAAGGATCATAACATCGGAGGCCAACAAACACAAATGGTGGATTAAAGAAGCCCTAGAGATCAGGAAGTGGGACGAGGGGGCCAACAGCCTCTCATACACCTGGGACTCCACCCTCCAAACCACCGGAAGGCAGGGGGCGTGGCCGGCCTGACAGATTCTGACAGATCTGTCAGGCCGGTTACCTAATAAAGACCGACGTGTCATCAGAACATCAGATGAAGCAGTGAAGAAAACTGCAGATGCAGTTGGAACAAGCCAGCAAGGTAAAATATCTTAATTTGTTGCACAAAAAGAAAAAAAATATTGTAAAGTTAAAAAGACAATTAACATCATGCAGCTGTTGTTCCTGTTTTTGTTGTTGTTGATTCTGCTGAGGTCGACAACACAAATCAGGATTTTCTCTTATTGATGTAACCTCAGGGTTAACCCCAGGTTTTCCGTACTGTCACCGTGGTTCAATTTCATGTGGTAAATTAGCTTTATTTGTTATTTCTTTGCCCTTGTCCTGTTCGGCAGCTTGGGCCAACAATATGATGTGATCTAGAACCTTTGGAGTCAGAACAGTTTTTGGTCTTGCAACAGGGAGAGACCTGGAGTCTCCTCCTGTTGCCTTCTCCGTCAGAAGTTGGTATGGCTGCTGTACACGACCGGGGGGGAACGCTCAAAGAGAGAGAGAAGAGAAGAGAGATTGGGGGGGAGGGATAACATACAATACCCTTGTTCGTGCTACATATATTATTTACAGTTATCACACTGATCCAAATACTTTCCAACTGTTATTAGATTAACCAGCCTGAGCAGCTCTATCTAGACAGGAACATGATTTTCAAGATTAAACCAGCCTGAGCAGCTCTATCTAGACAGTAAGATGATTTCTTAGATTAACCAGCCTGAGCAGCTCTATCTAGACAGTAACGTGATTTCTTAGATTAACCAGCCTGAGCAGCTCTATCTAGACAGTAACATGATTTTCTAGATGGGTGTGGCCGTAACTGTTGTGGGGGGGGCCTGTAGCGACACTCCGGGGCCCAAGGCCATCGGGCACGGACACCGTCACCCCGGTGGACGGCAGCCCCCCCAGACCCAGTGAACCACCCCAGAGAGCCCTGCCCCCGCCCAGAAAGCTCCAGATGCAGAATGCAGAGAGGGCTCCCCCCCCAGGCCAGAAGAGCCCACAAGAGAAGGATAAAGGGCACAGGGCCCCAGGCCTCGACCCAAGCCGCCAAGCCGAGACCGGCCGGAGCAGGGCCCCCGGGCCGAGCGGGCCGAGAGTCCCCCCCATCCCGGCGGCAAAGCCCGCCGCACCCCGGGAGCTGGCCCACCCATTGCCCCCCCCAACCCGGCAGGGCAGAGATGGCCCCAGCCGCAGCAACCCGGAATCCATCCCCCACTATTCCGACAGCGAATAGGGAAGGAGCACCGCACTCCAGCCCCCCAACGAGTGCCACGCTTGAGGGAGCACGCTCCCCGCATTCCAGCCGCACTCACCCTGGACCGGGGTGAGATCCCAGCGGAAGGTGCTGGGGGCAGCCACATCTCCGCCCCCCCACCCACCCACCCACCCTGTAGAGTGTTGGATGCATGTAGGGGTGTGTCTTTGACCTGGCCAAGAGGTCCACAGCACGTATCACATCCTCAGATTTAAAAGATATATAACTGATTCAACCCAATTAACAGTATACAGTAGTTCAAATGAGGAAGTGCAGATTACTATAGAAAAAAGATGAAATGCATTAATAGATTAGAATAAAGTGCAATAGAATATGAAGGTGCATTCATTTACTGTAAGAACTTTAAAAACAAGAACATTGATTAGTCCAACCATATTGGTCCATAAAGGTGAAAAGGATCTGAAGGGACATAGAGGGTGCCACAAAAATGACGGCGGTACTACAAAGAGCCTGTCGTGTCTTAAGTTGGGCTGCAAAACCTTCAGGTCAGTCCATGGTAAAAAGAAGAACTCATGCAGAGTCAAAAATGATCAAAGTCAAAGATCTCCAAGGCAGACAAGGTGTTTATTGCAGGTCTGTTTACAATCCTGTCATGTCCTGTGTATTTAACGAGTGGTCTGGTTATGATCTGTTTACATTCCATTGACCCACATACTGCTGACCTGACATTGTGCCTCTGTTGAACCTTTGACCTGGGAGGATGCATCAGCATGTCGTGGATATGTTGTTGTTGGTGGTGGTGCTGTTTGGAATGAAGCGTTAGAACAAGGTTTTTCTGTCAGGAGAAGTTTATTGGGGTCCCAAGGCCCAGGATCCTGCAGAGAGCATTCAGCTGTCTGCAGGATATTGTGAGCGCCTCACAAGTTGCGCCTGTGAGTCCTCCACCTTCATGGTCCTTTCATGCGAGTCCCGCGCGAAGATCGTGTGATAGACCTCAATGAATGCAGCTCCTCGTTTCTGCGGTGTTAAAGCATCAGCTTTAGCAGAATGTGGCTGGGTCTTTGACTCGAAACCTGAAAAAGGTTCTTCTTGTCCAGACGTGGTCTGTTTACCTGAAGTGTCTGTATTCTCTGGTTGGTAGTAGGTATTGGCAGTAGGTCCTCCCAGGGACCGTCGTTTTGCCATTCAGCGCGCCTTGCACATGTCCTCATGCCTCTGTTGTTCTCTGCTTTGGCTTGGATCAGACTGTTATCTGCTGGATTCAGGATTTGTTTGAGGAGGCGGGAGAATTCTTCACCTGTAGGTCTCCAGACCCTGAACAGGCCTTTGAGGGTGTCAGCAAACTTTTCTCCTCCCTGACTGACGGGAGGAAGCCAGGTCTCGGCGGCCTCAAGCAATTGAGAGTCCATGTGGTGGAGGACGAGAACGGGGTTCCCGTCGGCACTTCGAGACTCGATCATGGGCAGGGAGTGGACCTCGTCAGGTTCAATGAGAAGGAGGAAGAGGAGGAGGAGGCGGCGCCGTTGTTAGGGCTTCTCAGGAGACCGGTCAGAGTGTTGTAGATTCCTCTGGCCCATGTGTGATGTGGTGACTGAGCAACAGCCAGGTGCTGATCATCTTAATTTTTTCTTTCACCTGTAGAGACAACGGGCTGAGTCCACAGAACCGGCGCTGCAGCAACGTCGGGGGGGCGAGCGCAGTGCCGGGGAGGGGCCCAGTCATCCATGTCTTTCCGCAAGCCTCCAGAGATAGCAGCCTCGATACAGAGGAGGAGTAGGGAGTAGGCTTTTACCCATAGTCAGATTTTTAGTTCAGTCAGTGCCATATTTTTCTTTTTTCGTCAAGTCTGCCACTATCGGAGAGGTCCAGTCCACTTCATTACCTATTACTGGCAGCTTCGCCCAGTTTTGTCAGTCTTCAATACGTACAACGACGAATTGGAATCTGATAGCTTCGCCCGGTTATATCAGTCATCAATGCATTAGGAATCTTTCGAAAAGACTTCGAAACTATATCTCTATAGAATTTTCTTTTCATTTCTCAAAGGCTGATGCTACATCTCTACAGTATTGCTGAAGGACTCTACGACACACCTGACCTTTAAATTCCTAGTCAGGTTTGGCACTTTTAGTCAATGAAAAACTTTGTTATATTATTCCAAATAAGAATGACAGCCTTACCCGATTAACTTTGGTGATAACCAAGTCTGACAAACCTGGTTAAATTAGTGGAGGACATCAAAGGGTCCTTTCGCGCAGGATGTGGAACTGACAACCGATGGTCCAGTCCCGGAGTCTCGTTCCATCAGCCTCACGGGTACGAGGAGATTTCGTCTACACAGAAATCAGTGGCCTTTCTCTGTCCGGTCCCGGTTCGGCGGTCAAATTCACATCCCACTTCTGACACCAAATTGTCGTGGATATGTTGTTGTCGGTGCTGTTTGGAATAAAGTGTTAGAAGAAGGTTTTTCTGTCCGGAGAAATTTATTGGGGTTCCAAGGCCCAGGATCCTGCAGAGAGCATTCAGCTGTCTGCAGGACAGAGTGAGCATCTTCACCAGGGGGGAGGAGGAGGGGTTTGAAGCTGTGGAGTTTTAGCAATAGCAGAGCGTTGACCTTGGTTCTCAGGCAGAGAACGCCTTACTGGAGAAGGGAGTGAACCAAGAGTTGCTGGCTTAAAGCCAGGAAGGTAGGAAGCCTCTGATGATCAAATATAATGAGTATAAGGCCAAGATATCATTTTACCACGACAGTACCTTCTACAAGCAACATCATACAAATTGGGCCTACAAATAAACTCCCTCTCTCACACAGACACAAAATGACATAAAGTGGAATACATATACAATGCATGATACAGCTCCATATGGAATTACAGAAGTTAGACACCAGTTGGCAAGGGATGGATTTACAGCATTAACAGGAATAGTTTCACCTCCACATGCAGCACACACAAATGTACGGAAGAGTATTAGAGCCACTGAAGGAAAAACTAAATTCTGAGGCTAAAATAAAAACTTAAAACCTTCGTGTGCTTCAGAAGAAGTCCAAAATCCAAGTCAAGATTTTTTTTTTCACGGAGAGACGTCTGTCCATCCATCATTTGCCCATGGATGTGAAATCACATTAAATCACTTAATTCTGACTATATACTGTAGTGTTGCTTACTGCTTATGGACGTGTGACTTTGCACAGGATTTCCTTGATTAATAATAATAACATGAGCACCCCGGGATCCGTGTCTTTGTCCTTCATACTCGACGAACTTCCTCTACAGAACCAGGCAGCAGGCTGCTCTGTCTCTTCTGGTCCTGATTCTGATGATAACTGACCGTGTTTATGAGCTCCATTCTGTCCTGAAGCATCTTTTCATCACTTCATTAAACCGCCTGATGCATTTTGAGGAAGCAGTCACACGTGTTTCTCCGTGAAAAATAAAACATCTCGACTGTGATTTTTGACTTTTTCTGAAGTGCATGAAGGTTTTTTTTTTTTTTTTAGCCTCCGAATTTTTTTTTTCTTCAGTGGCCCTAATACTCTTCTGTACAAATGTGCAGGGACTGCAAAACTGCAAAACTGCAAAACCGCTACAGCGAAGACAAATACTGCAAACCATATAAATACTATCAAACCAAGTGTTGTAGTTTGATCAAGTGAAGGCTGCAGTGACTTTAACGCTGCAGTGAATACCCGTCATGTTAAGTATTTTTGTAGATTCTGTCTTTGCTTTTGCAGCAGTTTGTAATTTGCAGACGGTCCCTGCACTCTGTCACACAGCCGGCTGCTCATAGAGAACAAAGTTGTTTCTGTTGCTCTAAAGACGGATAGTTTGGACAAAAATGAGCTTGTAGCATGTTGCCTCCCTCACACAGATGGGAAAGAGGCGTCATCTGTGTGTTGATGACGTTTTGTTAAAGTTTTAATGATGCCGGAGCTTTAGGGAGCTGCTCTCAGCAGGTTAACTGTGTCTGGGTCGAATCCACCAATTAACTCCAACTTCTTCACAGACCTGCTCTGACCTGAAGTGTCTCTGTACCGGAGCCTTTTTTACTTGCCATTGTATGGTCTGTTCTCCTGACCTGCCAAATCTAGTGTAACTCCGGCTGAGGGGTGTGGTTGATTTTGTCGGAGCGGGACAGCACAGAGGATTATGGACGTTACTTCCCGGGACTTTATTCCTATGTTTAGTGTAGTTATACCTAATAGTTCTGTCTTTCTGTTAACTTATCATCCTCTGTCATCATTCCTTTATTGTTCTCCCATCGTTATCACCTTGTTCAGGCAGGTTTTTGTGATAAACTGTGTGACAACAAGAGTGAGAGGGATGGTGCTGTCGATCATGGTGCTGTAGGGTGAGTGGTGCATTTGAGTACAATTAAAGAAAATCCAAATTCTGAGTTTCACACATGAATTATTTATAGCTAGGGAAGCCGCACTCAGATGGTTTCAGTTACTGAACCAAAGAGAAGCAGTCTAACAGGTAAAGAGCCTCTTGCGGCTTGTGAGCCGTGGCTTGGCCACCCTGGTATAGCCCATTTAGCATTTATTAGTATAGCCTAGTAGGTAGTGTGTGGCACCGTGGTGCTACTTAAGGGAGTGTCGACCCTGCCTATGTGAGAACCGGGCTGAGCTGGCTCAATCAGTGAGTACTCGGTGAGGGCCCCCCCACTCGTTGATACGAGTGCCACTGCCTTGTGGATTGTTGTTGGTTTGGGAAAGGCTAAGGGAGTAAACCCAGACAGAAAATCTAGAGTGAAGCCCCTAAAACGGTTGGTCAAACAGTGTGGCACCTTCTGGAACCAACTGCATCGGCTCGTCCTTTTGGTTGAATCCTGCCATCGAGGCCTCGAGGGGGATTCTGACGGTAAATTGGTTTAGCCCTCAAACAAACACCCAAACATTTTGAAAAAGTAGACCTTAAATGGTGCATAATGCATTGTGGACTACATAATACTACTCTGTGATGATATTGAACGAAAACTCAACAAATATAAAGATGTATACAATATATATACTGTACATGTATATAATATATATACAAAGCTGTATACAAAATAAATAGAAAATGAAATGTTACTTCAGAAGCCACATACAGTCCAGTTGCTGGACTGGTAAAATAAAGCTATAATAATCTTTAAATTTACACTTGAAAGTGTTTCTTTGTTGTGGCCACAGTGTACCGGATGAAACTGTCCATAATTTTGCAAACTCAAACAATTACTACGGGAAATGACAACAACCTCAACATAAAGTCAATTTTAATGAAACATTCTGTTATAATATACAGTGAAATGTAAAAGAAAATAAAAATCTTATGAATCCTATATAACAACTTGCTTGGAGCTTTTTGCGGCTGGTTTTGGTCCACGGGCCTCATGTTTGACTGAAGTAAACTTCACAGCAGCGCCTCCTACTGGAGGCTGTCCCTCGATAAGGTGAGTTAACAGTTAAAACCTCCCCGTGCTCGACTATTTGTCCGCTCTTACCAGGTCCCTAGTCCGAGGTTCTACTGTACACATATTTTAGAGGCTTTGAGCAAGGTGTGCGCTATTGTTTCGTCCATTTTTTTTCGAAGATTGACCGTCCAAATGATGGCCGGAGGCTCGCTGCCTTAAACTGCACTGAAATGGAGCTGCTGCAACTTCAACTGGCTTCAGCAGCAAAAATACTGCCAGTGTTCAGTCTGTTCCACTGGGCGCACCCACGCCCTATCGGAGGACGAGCTCACGATTACTGGGCCCAGTGCACGATTCTGCTGGGAAGGTGGAGACTCGCAGCAGTGGTGTATTTGCATCAATTAAGCAACATGTATATGTATAAATGTAGAGGAAACACTGAGTTCTGTTAGTGACCTCAGCTGTCACTCATCTCCTGATCAACAAATCCAAACGGGGCTTGAGCACATCTTGAGTCCAGAAAGAATATTTCTCCCTGTGTCGGCTTCAAAACCTAAAAGAAATGCAGTTATAGACATTTGAACCCAACATTGTGTGAAAGGACAGTTCAACCTGAAAAGACCCACAGACACAGAGATGCATGAGTAGAGCGTTACTGGACATAAGAGTTATTTGCTGTTCAGACAGTGAATTGAAGGTGGTGTCTCCATGGACACGATTAGCCCCCCCCCCACCAAAAAAAAAACATAGGTACGCCCGGGATACTCAAAATGAGTAAACTAGCGTGATGCGTGCTTTCCCCAGCAGGCCAGATGCTATGTGAAGCTCATGCAGCTGGAATCGTGTTTCACAGTTTGAGAGGTAACGATCAGATGGTCTGTGCTTCTCAGCGGAGTGTGCCGGGAGGGCGAGCGACTGGTGGTGGGTCCCACGGATGAGGGCCGCTTCATGCGTCTGAAGGTGGGCAGCATCCAGAGGAACCGCTCGGCCTGCAGGGTGCTGAGAGCCGGACAGGCCGCCACGCTGGCGCTGGGAAACTTCGACCGCTCACTGCTGCGCAAGGTCAGATGTCGCTGACACAGGAGGAACGCAGTCCAGGTGTTAGAAAAGTGTTTTCACTATAATGAGTGTGACGTGACCTGCTGGTGCAGGGCATGGTGATGGTCAGTCCCAAGATGAACCCCACCATCTGCTGTCAGTTTGAGGCCGCGATCGTTCTGCTCTTCCACGCCAAAACCTTCCGACGAGGATCACAGGTCACGGTGCATGTGGGCAACGTGAGGCAGACGGCCACTGTGGAGTCTCTTCTGGGAAAGGTTTGCTCACGCAACACGGACTGGTCTGGTGGTCCAACAGTCACTAACCCCTGTGTGTGTGTGTGTGTGTGTGTGTGTGTGTGTGTGTGTGTGTGTGTGTGTGTGTGTGTGTGTGTGTGTGTGTGTGTGTGTGTGTGTGTGTGTGTCTGTGTGTCTGTGTGTGTGTGTGTGTGTGTGTGTAGGACGAGCTGCGGACTGGTGAGCGGGCTGTGGTTCGATTCCGGTTCATGAAGCATCCTGAGTACCTGCGTCTGGGTGCGAAGCTGCTCTTCAGGGAGGGGGTCACCAAAGGCATTGGCCACGTCATGCGCCTGCTTCCTCCCTCCCAGAATCACGATCAGAACCAGTACCAGAACCTGAACCTGCAGTAGGACTGAAGACTTCCACTCAGAGCTCATCGATGCTCTTCTGATTAGATCTTCTCTCCCTCCACATGGCGACCCACTAATCCTCTCTCGGGTCATTCTGTTTATCCTGGTTTGCTCCCACTGTGATCATCATCTCCATCTCCATCATCATCATCATCATCTTCTTCTTCCCAGCTGATGTTCATGTCTCGAGTTAAAGCTGGATGACCTCAGCAGGCTTAAGCTGGGACAGTTAATCTGATGTCGGGCCACAGATTGATGTAAGACGCCTGTTTGTCTTATCAGAGCAGTTGCCGTGACAGACAGACGGATTACTTTGGAGGATTTGAAGAATCGTTTTGCAGGCGAGCAGAGCTAACAAGGAAAATGGAGATTGCTTCTTTCCATCAGTGATGTGCGGTGTGGAAAGTCATGCAGGTTTTTATTTACTGTATTCTTGCGTAGCATTAGAGGTTGATTCTCTGATCGGTCATGAAGCAGCACACAGAGGCAGCTGCTGTTTGCTTTCAACCCGCCTTTCATTCATCTTTAATCCATTTATTTCATCAAAGAATAGATCACATACAACATTTCCTGTCCTCCAAACTGTGTCTGCTTTGAAGGGATTGGTGATTGAAGATTGTGAAGCGCTCACACACGGTCTGCTGGACTTTTCAGCCTTTCTTTTTTTTCACTTTGACATTAAAAGACATCATCTGGTTTCCAGAACAGATTCTGATCTCCACCCAGATAATTGACAGAATTCCGTCCAACTTCTGTCAACTTTGCACATTCGTCCAGCCAAAATCAACAAACCAAAGGAAGCTCGAAATCAAGATCTAAATTGTTTTCCAGTTTTCACCATCTTTCCAGTGCTGGGAGAAATGAGAGGTTTCTATTGGAAGAACAAAGATTGAACACTTGGTCAGACTGCTGCTTGGAGCCAGAGGACACTAACTGCTTCACGTCCACATCCACAATCCAATCCCGATCCAACGTGCTCCAGTAGACTAATTCAACACCAGATCACACTAAACCCCTGAAGAAACACGAGAACTTTGTGCTTTGAAAAGTGAACTGAGAGCTGTTTGGTCCCACAACGCCTCCAGGAAGTTACACAGTTGTTCTACACGGCTCAACCAGCACCGCTCGCTTCATCCAACCCAGGCTCTGCTCATGCTTTAGGCGGCCGATGCTCACTTCCCTCCATCACCTCAACTAATTCACAGCCAAAAAACCCAGAGCCACACTGTTTATGTGAAAAAGACTAACTAGTTGTGTAGCAGCTTGCTCACACCCAAACAGTGCTCAATAACTATCTGACAAAGCAGGTCAAAAGGGAGTACAATGAACATCCTGCCAAAGAAATGTGTCCACTTGCATCAGACAACAACTTGCTGACTCAGCTGTCCTTCAGCAGATTTCCCTCACGGTGAACAGGCTTGAAGCAGCTCCCTGCACATCATTCTTTCTCCATCAGTTCTGGATGCTTCAACCTGCTTCACTGTTTTACGAAGACGTTGGCCTAATGTCTCACCCCTTCTTCTTCAAACAATACTTCTATCACACATGTTCTATAACAGAGATCCTTCCTATGACAGACGGCCATCTTTTGTTTTGGTCTTCTTCCTGCAGAACTCTCAGCTGCACAATATGATTTGAACAATGCAACATGCCACATGACTTGTGAGGAAGTCAGTCGAGGGTGTTGATGTCCTGTGTATTCTGAGATCGGTATTTCTACAGTGCACCTTTCTGATTGCATTGGGGTTTAATCAGAAGCAAGTCTTTTGGTTTTGAACTTGTCTTCTAGTCTGTGGTCAGAAGCAGAAAGTATCATGTTGGCGAGTGCAATAGCTCAGATATGTTGATATGCAGAGGCTGAATGCGCAGTGCATGGACACGTCTTATTTATTGCAGTCCGATCAGTGTTTTAGGCGACTGAAGGTTACTAAGTCCGTGATGTACTGTGGAGGCACGCTGCATGCCGTCTTGCCACTACACCACGACACACTCCACCCTGCTGCTGCCTGTTTCCATTTGCTTCTGCTTTTCTTTTGTCCTTCTGGTGTTAACACCAGTGATGACAACATTCCACTACGTTCACACGTCCTGCCTCACCAGGCCCCTTATTTAGAATCACAAGCTTCTGATCTTTATGGACTTGTCTCCCCTCCTCAAGCCACCCAAGTTTGTGTTTGATGGGATTAGACTCCTGCAGTTTGAGTCGTTATATACTTTAACATGAAACTACCAACATAATGTGTTTGCTTTGTTTTTTCTTTTTTTGTAGTTTAGTTTTTTTCGAATCATTAAAAAAACAAGTCAAGTTTGGACATGAATTCTTCTCGGCCGCTCATAAAACAAGGAAGCGTTGACAATAAGAGCTCCTCCTGTGGACAACTGATATATCTGTATCTTGGTTTCCTGTTTGTTCGTTCTTCTGCTCAGTTTATTGCTGTGAGGTATCCTGCAGCTCGCCATCGCCTGCACGCTCTTTAACCAACAACAAACCCTGAACTCCTCCCATCTGAAGACAAACTCCTGTTAGTGAGGTTATCTGCAATTTTAAAGTTAATATTGAATGTATTTTAGCAATCCTGTTTAGTATTTTAAAGTGCTTACTGTTAAATGGAGTTATTGACCTTCTGCATGACTGCTGGAGATGATGCAGCAGAGCACAACATGCACATGCTGAGTGTCAACTCATCAGTTTGTTGTCTCACATCCCTCCAGGTGATGATTAAAATAAAACATGTCTGGCAAGGCCTCCGTCTGTCACTGTCATTATGAGAAGAAAGACATTTTTAAAAGTGGGAAGGCTGGGACTCAGGACACAGCAGGTTATCCCCCGGTCTTCAGGTTGGTGGTGCCTTTAGGCTGCGCATTTACACAGAAACCAGCTACGACTCACCAGGATCACGTAAGTTACCAAAGCAATAATCTGGCTTCAACAACTTGAAATCATCTAGAACCAAGATCCAGACTAGGAATGTTCTGGATGTTGTAGAACCAACACCTTTCACTAACTCCTTTAGGAAGCCTCCTAACACCTGTCACTAACTCCTTTAGGAAGCCTCCTAACACCTTTCACTAACTCCTTTAGGAAGCCTCCTAACACCTTTCCTTATCTCCTTTAGGAAGCCTCCTAACACCTTTCACTAACTCCTTTAGGAAGCCTCCTAACACCTTTCACTAACTCCTTTAGGAAGCCTCCTAACACCTTTCCTTATCTCCTTTAGGAAGCCTCCTAACACCTTTCTCTACCTCCTTTAGGAAGCCTCCTAACACCTTTCCTTATCTCCTTTAGGAAGCCTCCTAACACCTTTCACTAACTCCTTTAGGAAGCCTCCTAACACCTTTCACTAACTCCTTTAGGAAGCCTCCTAACACCTTTCACTAACCCTTCCCCCATACCTCATTTACATGGGGGGATATATACACTGTGGGGGATACTATACATCTTACATTGTGATTCATAGCTCAGATCAACACTTATATCTTCTTCTCCTTTCTCTCTGAGCTGGACCGGTGTCTCCCTCTTCTCTCCATGCTCTAGTCTTTCTAGTCTTCTATTATCCAGTTATACTCCAGATTGATAAATCAAATGTGATCTGTTTCTTCTTCTTTCTTGGCATTCTTTGCATTATATACATGGGTCTAACGTTCTTCTCTTCGTCTTGTGCATCCCCTTTATCTGATTTGCCAACTCCATCTCTTTGATGGTCCTATGGGCCGTGGTCACCATGTTGGTGTTTCCAGGTGGCGCTAGATAGCACATTGTGGCACTCTGGGGGTTCAGCTTGACATTTGATGACATTCTTCAGTTTTCATGGGCACACCATATTGGGCGAGTAGTTGAGCGTGTTTAGAGGGTCAAATTTTTAGGTGAATGTACGTGTGAGGAGAAGAAACACTACCAGGACAGCTGGGTCCTGGCCTCCAGACAAGGCCTTTCAGCTTGTTCCCAAATAATAATAATAATTCCTTCAGAGACAATAAAGCTGAAAACACGTCCCTCCTCGTTCCATCAAACAGCACTTAAGGTCCTTGCACTTTCAGTGGTCAGGCCTTAATAATACATTTAATTTGTAAAGTACTTTATACTTAAAAAAAAAAATCCAAAGTACATGTGAAGATTATAAAATAAAAACATAAAACAAACTAACAAAAAGACATACAAGCAGATAAAACTGAGGTTGGTAAAAACCATTCAAAGCCTTTTTTATTCCACGGCTGAGGAGCAGAAGGCTCCATCACCCATGGTGTAGGACTTAGTTCTGGGGAGGTGGAGACAGTTGGAGTTGTTGGAGCACAGCGAGTATGTAGAGGGGTGAGGGGTGAACGGTTCCTTCAAGTTGGTGGGGCGTGTCCATGGATGCACTGGTAAGTGAGGAGGCGGACCTGGAAGTGTCTCTGAGCAGAGATCAGGGAGCTTTTGGCTGTAATGTGTTTCTATGTGGACACTCTCACTAGGATCCTGTTTCGGATGTGATGGAGTTTTTACCGGCTCTTTCCAGGGATCCTGATGAGAAGTGCGTTACAGTCGTCCTGTCAGGAGACGAAGGCTCGGACCAGTGCTTCTGCATCGTCCAGTGTTTCTGAGGTGGAAAAAGCATGTCTGTACACAGGGGTCTGCTTCGGGGGTCACATACTAAATGAGGGTCAAGTGTGACCCCAAGATCTTTTTCACTGTGGTGTGTAGGGGAATGAGCTGCTGGTGATGGAGATGAGCGGGTCTGGTGAAGGGTTCCAATAGGAACAGCTTCAGTTTGGAGCTGTTTAGCTGCAGATTAATCTAAAAACTGCAGGAAATCAAAAGAGTGTGGTGACTACTTTATCCTTTATCCATCCACATAGTTCTGTTTTAACTGCTAATAAATATAACAGCATAAAGTTATCAGTCTAATTTGAACATTAATTATAATGCATGCTGCTAAGCTGAAACATGTTTAGTCTTCCAAAGCAGGAAAGTCGTTGTTTACATGCTGGTTCTATTCTTAGTGCAAAAGTTAAGACCCAGACAGAAGCCAAGCAGCAGTCCACAGAAACGTGTCCTTGTGTTGAGAGGTCAGGAGGAGCTGTTCTTTCGAGGCCGTGGTCCACGGGTTTGTCCCTTTGCTGCTCTGCTTCTGCAGAAAGGTTTTGGTTCCCCCAAAAAACATCAGCCATCTTTTTCAAGCCAAACTCCTCTGGCGTGGCTTGGTCCTCAGATACAGCTGGTAATAAAAAAAAAGAGAGATAGTTTGTAATCAAAACACTGTAAAGATCACATTAATCGCTGGAAATGATTACATAAGACTGTTAAGCAACAGGATTCTCTGAGCCTCTTCTAAGACTGATTAAAGACGCATGAGATTTAAGTGCAATCTAAGACGGGACAGGTTGACTGTTCAGTTCACTGGGAACCTCAACATCATCCTTCATTCGTGAAAGATGTCAAAACCAGATTTCAAGCTGTAATTTTCCATCTCATTCAACGGTAAGCTCTGCCACCGCACAGTGACAGGACAGTGAGAAGCTTCCAGACCCAAATCTGTTGGCTGCTGGGGTCTTTCTCCAGCTTTGCTTTCATGTTCCAAACTCATGGAACTTAAGTGTTGAGTCAACCGACTGAATTCTACCTCCCTCTATCTCTAAAACCCCGTCAAGCTTCGTACCCCTGACAAAACAAGTGCTACTCCAGGTTCTTTATTCCCTCTGTGTGCTTTTAGCTGATAAATCACCACCGTGGGTTCCTGAGCAAAGCACTTAATCCTCAGCTCTCTGTGGATTCTACAAAAAGTCGATTTTACATGTTGTTTCAATCTCGTCCCTCATCATGCATGACTTTTGGAACGACAGAGAACCCCAAGTTTCTACCATGAGCCTGCAAGTACATTGCAGGGAAGCTGTGTGAGTGTGAAACAGCAACTCTGTCACACCAGCACATCATCTCCATCTGGAATCATCTCCATCTGGAATCATCTCCATCTGGATCAGAGAACAACCCGGGCTTTTTGGCCTCCACGTCCCTGAGCGTTGTTTCAGGTAGTCTGGTACGCTGATGGCTTGCGAGTTAACCCTTTGACGCACAGCATAGGTCAGAAATAACCCATGTTCATTTTCAATGTGATTCAATGCTGATTGTTTCTTTGCTGTATCTTTTGAATTCACTTTATTTTATGATTGAATATTCCAAGTATTCCTTTGATAGCTTGTTTTTGATATTATGTCATTGTTTCCATTCATCCTTTAATTTATGAACAAAAACGGTTTTGTATTATTTCCTCAGCACATGGGTGAAAAATGACATATATATCTAAATGTGATTTTCTATTACATTATTCATATTATAACAACAATGTGATACAAATAATCACTTTAGCTGAGGTTTGGGCCCAAATAAAACCACACATATAATATTTGAAACATGTTTATTTGTCATGATTTCACACATATAAATACCTCTGATGACAAAAGAACCTCTAAGTTGGTGCACTGTAGAACTTTGTCAATGCAGTGGTCACTTTGGTGAAACAGCTACTGATCCAGCTGTAGGTCCTGGGCAGCTCCTAAAACTGTTATGGTGTTCCATTTGGCCTCGAACATCCCATGTTGCATCACAGTCCAGCCCTTATCACAGCCATATGATGACTCTCAGTCGTAGCGCCGCTTGAGGGCATTGACGTGGCCACACCACAAACTTTAAAAACATCAAGATGGCGCCGGTGAGTACAGCAGCCCTCGTACCTGATCCAGCACCTTTACAATTTGTTTTCATTGTTATTTAACTTTTTATATCCTGGTCGTATCAAATACGACAGAGACACTGGTGAGTATTGGTCTATCATTGTAGGACTCCATAACTTTTACCTCCAATGCGTCCTGGCCCAGAGAGGTCCTGCAGCGGACTTCCAACAACAACAACAACAATAACAAAAAATGCCGGCAGCGTAACAGGCCCCGAGCGAGATGACTGAGGCAACGAGCACACCAACCACCACTGCTCAGCATCCTGCTCACTGACCTCTAGCCCGTGGACAACGAGCTGGACGAGCTCTGAGCCAGGACACGAGAAACAGTAACATCATCAGAGACATGGCTGACCCCCAGGATCCTGGACCTCGCCATTCTGTCAGCAGAGTTCTTTGCAGTTAATCGCATGGACAGAACAGCTGAATTGAGAAAGTCTAGAGGCGGACGTGTCTGTCTCATGACCAACAACAAGTGGTCCAGATGTTTTGTTTATCTCTCCAAGTCCTGCTCGTCCAACCTGGAACGGTTAACTGTTAAATGTCGGCCTTTCCATCTTCCCTGGGAAGCAATCTCCGTTATTCTCAGCGCCATCTACAGGTACATCTCAAACAATTGGAATATCAAGAAAATGTTCAAAAATTTTTTGACTCGTTTCAGAAACTCATATATGATCTAGGCTCATGACACATAGAGTGAAATATTTCAAGCCTTTATTTCTTGAAATGTTGATGATTATGACTTACAGATAGTGAAAAATTGAAATTCAGTGTCTCAGAAAATTTGAATATTGTGTAAAAGTTCAGTTTTTATAAAGTCCTGGTGTCTCACCCTCATCAGCTAATGAAGTCAAAACACCTGCAAAGGTTCCCTGAGCCTTTAAATGTCTCAGTCTGGGTCAGTAGGGGACACAATCATGGGGAAGACTGCTGACTGGACAGATGTCCAGAAGACAGTCATTGACACCCTCCACAAGGAAGGTAAGCCACTGATGGTCCTTGCTAAAGAAGCTGCTTGTTCACAGAGTGCTGGATCCATCATGTTCAGAGAAGGTGGATTGGAAGGAAAAGGTGCAGCAGCAAAAGGGAGGAGCGCAGCCTGGAGAGGATTGTCCAGCAAAATGCAGTGAAGAATTTGAAGCTTCACAAGGACGGACTGAGGCTGGAGTCAGCGCATCAAGAGCCACTAGGCACTGACCAGTCCTAGACATGGGATCCTAATGTGTTTTCCTGGGGTCAAGACACTCCTGAACAAGAGACCAGGTCAGAAGAGTCTCACCTGGACTGTGGAGGACAAGAACTGGACTGTTGCTCAGTGGTCCAAAGTCCTTTTGTCACATGAAGGAACATTTTGCATCTCATTTGGAACTCCAGGTCCCAGGGTGTGGAGGAAGAGTGAGTTCCAGGTCTCAGAGTGTGGAGGAAGAGTGGAGAGGCTCAGAATCCACCTTGCTTGAAGTCCAGAGTGAAGTTTCCTCAGTCTGTGATGATTTGAGCTTCCATGTCCTCTGCTGCTGTCCCTCCACTGGGTCTTCTGAAGTCCACAGTCAAGGCAGCATCCAGCAGGAAACTTTAGAGCTCTTCATGCTTCCTTCTGCTGACGAGCTTTATGAGACGCTGAGTTCATGTTCCAGCAGGACTTGGCACCTGCCGACACTGCCAAAGGTACCAGAAGCTTCTTCAATGACCCTGGTGTTACTGCGCTGGATTGGCCAGCAGACTGGCCTGGGCTGAACCCCAGAGACAATCTCTGGCTATTGTCAAGAGGACGGTGAGAGACACCAGATGACCTGAAGGCTGCTATCAAAGCTTCCTGGGCTTCATTCCACCTGAGCAGTACCACAGGTTGATGGCCTCCAGGCCACGCCGCTAAGACGCAGTACTTCATGCTAAAGAAGCAACCAAGTATTGACTGCAGAGAAATTAACAGACTTTTCAGAAGCCCTACAGTTTGGTTTAAAATATCCTTTTTGTATTGATCTTATGTAATATTCAAACGTTCTGAGACACTGAATTTTGGGTTTTCACTCTCTGTAAGTCATAAACATCAACATTTCAAGAAATAAAGGCTTAAATATTTCACTCGGTGTCATGAGCCTCGATCATATCTGGGTTTGACTTTCTGAAATGAGTGACAAAACATATTGAACATTTTCATGATATCACAAGTGAACCAAGTCCTGGACTATCCCATGTGAAAGGCCCCTGATCACCTCCTCCCGACCTTCCTCCCTGGACGCCCCATAACTGCTACAATGGAGGGGGTTTTGTCCTCGTTAAGCACCAGGGTTATTGTTGCCTCTGAGAATGGAGAAGGGAGTTACTCCTCTGCAAATGCATCAATGAAAACCCTCGTAAGGACAGAAGTTGGTGTGCTGGAAAAGGCTTTGAAAAATTCGGTGCAGCTTCCGTGTGGCCCGGGAGATTTGGAGCTTTGTAACGACCCGACCCAACTGTTCTGTAGCTCTGAGGTTGTAAAAGACGCCATCGTCTATTTGCTCAGGACTATTGCGTCTCGGTGGAGTTAGATCAATATCTTGAGACAAATTAAAAACGGCCTCATCCTGGAGCTCCGTACCGAGCCAGCTTAAACTGAAGGTCATTTGTTTGGTAATTTGCTATGAGCTGCTTGTTTAGTGTTGATAACGTCAGTGATGGCATGCATATTTTTACTGTCTGCTTCCCATTTCATTTTAGACAATGTCTGAGCTTTGCTGAAATGTTGGTTGTTAATTTGCAGGTTTATGGTATTATGACGCTAAGTTAAACCTTCACATCCTTATTTTTTCAGACAGGGATGAATTTGTTGTCCAAAAGGTCTTGAAATCTAATTATTTCACTGCAATACATGTAAAGTATAACTCTTATCTTACATGAAAGGCTTTTTCATGTGAAGTTTAATGCTTGAATTTAATTTTCAAGGCTGTAAAATCTTAGAAATGTGAAATGGACTTATGCTGTTTGTTTAGTTGAATAACTAAAATAAATTCCTTCACCAGTAAAACAAGATCCGATTGCACCAAATGAAAAAAGATCTGTATTTTCATATGAAAGTAGCAAAAGGTTCATTGTTTGAAGATAAAGTATTAAAAGTTGTCTCACCCCCAGCAGGTTACGGGGAATGTAACCCTCAGAGTCGCCACAACACGCCCACCACCACTCCGTCTCCCCCTCGTCCTCCCGTCTCAGCACCGTGATGCAGTCGCCTTCACTAAAGCCGAGCTCGTCTTCACTTTGACGCTCATAATCCCACAGAGCGTACACCACGCCGCGGTTCATCACGCCCACCTTTTCCTGAACACCTGTAGAGACACAACAGGAGGGAAATCCTTCAGGCCACAGGGACTGGTTCCATCAAAATGAGTCATTTTACTCTCAAGCACAACACTAGTTACAGTATTTTATCCACTGTTAGCTGTCTGTTGAGGGTTTTTCTTTGTCCATCACCATTACGGTTGATCAAATCTCGGAGCCAAGCTTTTCTGCTGTTCGTCTTGCCATGAGGTTTAAGTTTCCTTTCTTGTGTTGTCTTAATGAACCAGCTTATAATGACACTTCATCAAAAGGAATTTACAGTCCATCAAACAAAGATCAGTCAGTCTCTCCATTGTTTTTATGTTGTATGGCATAGGTGTGTCTAGCAGAGCTCTACTACTATATGTCTATGTATTCGATCATTCTGTGTTGAAAATCCCCTCAAAAAAGGATCAACACAATATGAAAACACAGCATTCCCTGCTGAGCGAGAGAACTCGTCCCTCCTCCCACGTCACTTTCACATTCCTCTCCGGTCTCCGACCTCCGGCAGAGGGTTAGTTTTTCATCCGTGCAAAATTGGAAAAAGTGTAAATTCCAGGGGACATCCGATGAAGGCAGATACACCTTTGACTGTTCTTTTTTAAGGGAGAATGTATTAAATGAACATGCGATATGGTGTCACTGGCACTTTAAAGCAATGCACTGTAATTTCTTTCTCACCATAAAGAAACTGAGAACACTGGGCATAGCCAGCTTCCATCTCCTCGCATTTATCAGCAGCCGTCTGCATGTCACTGTATGTGGTGGCGAATACAGCTGCTCCAGACTCCACCAGGAACTTACAGACCTGAACGTTGTTGCAGGAAGCAGCACAGTGAAGGGGCGTCCTGGACAGGTGGGGAGGCAGGCAGGTAGGCAGGGAGGCAGGTAGGCAGGGAGGGAGGGAGGGAGGGAGGGAGGGAGGGAGGGAGGGAGGAAGGAGAGGGAGAACCATGATAGACAGCCTTTCACTTGGTGTCACACAGAACTCTGGACCAGAAATGACAACAACTGTAAAGGTTTGAAGATGACTGACTGATGCAGAATCAAACTCACCAGCCATCACTGTCTGCAGCATTAACATTGACCCCAAACTGAACCAAGAACTTGACAATCTCATTGTGGCCAGCACAGACGGCATTGTGTAATGCTGTGATCCCCTCATCATTGGGCATACTGGGGTCTTCCACCTGCAAGACAGATCCATCACTCAACATCATTCAGCAGCTTTCTAAAGCGGCAGCAGATGAAATACTGTCCAGTCAAATGTCATCTCATGGAAAGTTTCTGCTTGTTGTTTACAAAGATGGATTATATCTTCAAAGAGTTCCTGCTTTCTGTTGGATCTGCAAACATGAGTAAGACTCACATCATAGATGACCCTCTGGACGAGGTCGTATTCGCCCTCCAGAGAAGCGTCCAGCAGAATGGCCAGAGGGTTGAACTTGACTCTCAAACTGCGGTCGATCTGCTCTGAACTTGTTTTACGGAGGATTGACTTCTGTCACAGTCAGAAAGGTCAGACAGAGAGGAACACAAAGACAAAAAGTCCTTATTCATGTTTCTGTGATGTCGACTTGTTAGTTTTGTTCAGTATTCATCCCGTCACTCACCGTCGGTTCAGTGGTCTGTCCGGTGGTCTGTCCGGTGACCTCTGGTGGCTGCAGGTTCTGACAATCCGCCCTCTTGTCCACCTTTCCAGAGCCGGCTTGAGGCGGATGTGTAAAATGGTCCTGAACCAAGGTGGAAGGACAAACGTTCATATGCCCATGGTCCTCTGCAGGGTGGGGCATGGGGTGACTGCAATCGGGATCGGGAAGGGGCGGGGTCAGACAGTCTTCGGGGGTCCCTGAGGACAGGTGGAAGTCGAGTTTGTCATCAATTAGGGATGGCACACTAACTCCGCCCACCATGTCCTCTGGAATTGGAGGCTGAAGATACTTTCTGGCTGACTCAACGGTCTCCATGAGGACGGTTTCCATGGCAGCCAGGGTGGTCTTCTGGTAAAGCAGTTTCTGGATGTTGGGTCCAGCTGGCCCTTCAGGCTCGGTGATGGAGTTGCGTTTCTTCAAAGGCCTTGGTGCATAGTGCAGTCGACGGCGCAGGGCGTCCAGGTCAGCGTCGCTGGGGTTCCTGTGAGGGTTGAACTGGAATAGGAGGAGCTTGGTTGGGCTGAGGGGTCTTGGGGTGTCACGTTCTGCTTGGTCTCCTACGACACTTTCATTGTTCCGCTGGTAACTGCTGTCAGCCTCACTGATGTCCGCAGGACAAAACCCAAAGTCCAGAGCAGAGTGGTCTGATCCAGAAGATTGCTGACCCCCGCTGGACGGGACAACCGGTTTTCCATAAACTGACCAGGCAGAAAGTAAAGTCACTAAAGTGAACAAAATGCAACCAAACATACAAAATCCTCAAACCACTGACATGTCCAAATTAAATCAAAGTTAAATCACATTATGTTCATATTAAAGATCAGACTGTGGCTGGTCTGCCGTTCAGACAGTCCAACAATAAATCAGTATAATGGAACAAAAACAATTTGAATCAAAGCTGGAAGATTATATCAAACAAGAAAGGAAATCATCTTCATTTCACTCTATTCACTTTCCATAAAAACTCATTTTCTCAGTTCCTAGTTTCATGAAACAAAGTTTAAAAGGCAATAAAACTTTTTCATTTCATTACTTTATTTTGAAAAAGTTCTGAGCAACAATTTAAACCCTTAATTGTAATTAATCACATGGTTTTCCACAGTTATTTCTACTTAATCCCCATTGTGACGTGCAAAATTCAATAATGAACAAAAAAGAAGAGAATTCTACATTTTGTTCTCAGAATGTCGTAATATCAACAAAAGGATAATACAAATAGTTTTACCATTATATTTAACATGGTGCGTTTCACACCGATAAAGTATTTCTTTTAAATTCATCCGATCCAGAGCTGATCTCAGATTAATGTCACTGCTCTCCAGTTCTGGTCCAGGTGAGTTCTTATCTTAGCCCCACCCACATATTCTCTGATTGGCTGAGATTGGCACAAAGCCAATCACCAGCCTTCTTGTGTCCCAGATGTTCTGTCTGTATTTAGAGCCACTGATAAAAGGTGTGTAAAGAAAAAGAAAAACGGACTTAATGTGATGATATTAACACGTAGAATTGCCCAGTTCTGCTCTGAAAAAGCTTTAGTGTGTTTGGAGGATTTGAAATGTTTCCTCACGTCTCCTCACTGTTGTTGTGACGAAGTGAGCTCACCTGGGGTCTGGCTGTGGAGCATGGAGCCCTGAACCCCTGGGGGGTAACTCTTTCCAGGGGCGGTCTGCTGGGTGTACATTGAGTAGATGGACGAAGCTGCTAAAGTTTGAGGTTTCTGCAGGACGGGAGGGGGGCCATCCGAGAGGTCAGGGGTGTAGGGCCGCACGGTAGCAGCCGGGGGGGTCTCCTGCTTGTGAAGCAGAGGAAGGGTGCTGCTATAGCTGGAGAAGCCCCCCATGCTTCTGAAGGGCCCCCCCATCCCCCTCTCTTCATTGGGAAGAGTCCCGGTGCTGTAGGACGGCTTTGAGAGCCCTGAGGGGCTCGATGATAAGAAGGGCTTAGGCTTGCTGGGAAGTGGAGGGGGGCCCGCCATTTTCACCAGAACCTTTCCTGCAGCCTGAAAATAAAAACAGAACAAAACTGTAAAAACAACACTTTGGGGCCAGTTTGCCGTTTTTAACTAATTTTGCTTTTACCTCAATATTTCAACATTAATTACTGTGATTCTACAATTATTTACTCATTTTGAAATACTGGACCTGAAACTACCACAAAAATAAATAAATAAATACAAAATTCAACTGGGAATAAGGTAGATTTGTTTTATATTGAGAGCCAGAAACATGTGTAATGAAACATTTTCACAACTAAGAAAGCATATCCAATTAGTATATTTACAAACCAATGTACAAATATATCCAAAAAACACATTTATATGCAACTGTTTACTTAAAAATACAAGAAATTCCCAGACATTTTTGTACAAAACCAAGCTGGCACAATCATATAACCAATACACTATACATATATATATATATATATATATATATATATATATATACTACCGTTCAAAAGTTTGGGGTCACCCAGACAATTTTGTGTTTTCCATGAAAAGTCACACTTATTTACCACACCAGTGGTAAAATGAAGAGAAAATATCGTCCAGACATTGACAAGGTTAGAAATAATGATATTTATTTGAAATAATTTTTTCCTTCAAACTTTGCTTTGGTCAAAGAATCCTCCATCTGCAGTAATCCCAGCATTGCAGTACTTTGGCATTCCAGATGTTAATTTGTTGAGGTAATCTGGAGAAATGTCACCCGACACTTCTAGAAGCTCCTCCCACAAGTTGGACTGGCTGGACGGACACTTCCTGCGTCCCATACGGTCAAGCTGCTCCCACAGCAGCTCAATGGGGTTTAGATGTGGTGACGGTGCTGGCCACTCCGTTACAGATAGAATACCAGCTGCCTGCTTCTCCTCTAAATACTCCTCCACCCTCTGGAGGTGCTCTGGCTCATTGTCCTGTTGGAGGATGAAACTGGCTCCAACCAAGCGCTGTCCTCAGGGGACGGCATGGCGCTGGAACATGGAGGGATAGCCTTCCTTATTCAAGGTCCTTTTCCCTGAACAAACCTCCCACCTTACCAGCACCACAGCAACCCCACACCATCACCTTACCCCACCTTACCAGCACCACAGCAACCCCACACCATCACCTTACCCCACCTTACCAGCACCACAGCAACCCCACACCATCACCTTACCCCACCTTGCTTGACAGGTGGTGTCAGACACTCTTCCAGCATCTTTTCAGTTGTTCTGCGTCTCACTAATGTTCTTCTGTGTGATCCAAACACCTCAAACTCCCATTCGTCCGTCCATAACACTCTGTCCAGTCCTCCTCTGTCCAACGTCTCTGTTCTTTGTCCATATTAATCTTTTCTTTTATTATCCAGTCTCAGATTTGGCTTTTTCTTTGCCACTCTGCCCTGAAGGCCGGCATCCCGGAGTGGCCTCTTCACTGGAGAGGTAGACTCTGGCGTTTAGCCGGTACTATTTAATGAAGCTGCCAGTTGAGGACCTGTGAGGCGTCTATTTCTCTAACTAGAGACTCTAATGTACTTCTCTTCTTGCTCCCACTTCTCTTCCTGCTCTGGTTAGAGCCTGTTAGTGCTGTTCTCTGGAGGGAGTAGGACACACCGCTGGAGGAAATCTTCACTTTCCTGGTGATGGAATAGCCTTCAGTTCTAAGAACC
The DNA here is from genome assembly GCF_963383615.2 of Lipophrys pholis. Taxonomy (NCBI): domain Eukaryota; kingdom Metazoa; phylum Chordata; class Actinopteri; order Blenniiformes; family Blenniidae; genus Lipophrys; species Lipophrys pholis. Next base: position 33,230,390 of record NC_137628.1, read on the forward strand.
AGAACAGACTGTCGAGTCTCACATGAAAGTTCTTTTTCTGGTCATTTGGAGTCTGAATCCACCACACATGTGATGCTCCAGATCCTCCAGCTGCTCAGAGGAAGCTCAGTTTAGAGCTTCTCTCAGCAGCTAAACTGTTTTCAGCTGTGCTAACGTGATTGCTCAAGGGTTTTCTAATCGTCCATCAGCCTTCTGACACAACGAGCAACACATTGGAGCATTAGAACACTGGAGGGACAGGCCTCTATACACCTCTGTAGATACTGAACCAACAACCAGACATTTGCAGCTAGAATAGTCATTTACTACGTTAACAATGTATAGAGTGTATTTCTGATTACTTTAAAGTATCTTCATTGAAAAAAACTGCTTTTCTTTCAAAAATAAGGACATTTCTAAGTGACCCCAAACTTTTGAATAGTAGTGTGTGTGTGTATATATATCTATATCTATCTATCTATCTATCTATCTATCCATCTATCCATCTATCCATCTATCTATACATACATACATATATAGTATTGGTTATATGATTGTTCTCAGAATGATCTTCAGCCTCTCACCGAAGGCGGTCGCTTCTCTCTCCTGTCCTCCCTTATCCTCCCTGCTTGCTGCGCCTGTCTTGTCTGTCCCATGTCAGAACCTAACCAGAACCTCTCTTTACACTCCTATCTGAACCGAAAAGGAACCATGGAATTGATCAGCTGGTCTCTCAATGCAATCGACCAAATTTTCACGACAAGACAATTGGGCAAGGGACAGCCCACATGTCCCGATGGGACGTTTGCTGCCGGATACAGGTTGGACTCCTGGGACAGCTGGAGGATGGTGTGTCTGTCCATTCTTTCCATGGAGGAGGTGGAAGACCTCTCCATAATGGGTTCATGATAACAGGTCTGCTGCTGATTGGAGCTGCTGGGTTCCTGATCTATCACCAAGTGGAGAAGACGCTGGCAGCTGCATTGGGACGGCTGCCAATCGTCCCTGAGGGACTGCAGGGCTTTGGACACTCAGACTCATGCGATAAACCAACTCAAGAGTACACAAGACACGATTCTTGAACGTTTACGAGGAATGGAAACCAACTTGGAGAATTGCAGAGCTCTGCTGGAACGCTAAAAATGGCCACTGATTTGGAGCAGCATGGAGACCAGAGACTGAAGGACGAGAGAAAGCTGAAGACGTCCTGACCCAAAACAAATCTTATCTATTGTTAGGGCTGCTTCAAAACACTTTAACTCTCTCTCTACCTATCTCTCTCCCTCTCTCTACCCCTCTCTCTATCTCTCTACCTCTCTCTCTACCCCTCTCTACCTCTCTCTACCTCTCTCTACCTCTCTCTCTACCTCTCTCTACCCCTCTCTACCTCTCTCTATCTCTCTACCTCCCTCTCTACCTCTCTCTCTACCTCTCTCTACCCCTCTCTATCTCTCTACCTCCCTCTCTACCTCTCTCTATCTCTCTACCTCTCTCTCTATCTCTCTACCCCTCTCTCTATCTCTCTACCTCTCTCTCTACCCCTCTCTACCTCTCTCTCTACCTCTCTCTCTACCTCTCTCTCTACCTCTCTCTACCTCTCTCTACCCCTCTCTACCTCTCTCTATCTCTCTACCTCCCTCTCTACCTCTCTCTATCTCTCTACCTCTCTCTCTACCTCTCTCTACCTCTCTCTCTACATCTCTCTACCTCTCTCTCTACATCTCTCTACCTCTCTACATCTCTCTACCTCTCTCTATCTCTCTACCTCTCTCTACCTCTCTCTCTACATCTCTCTACCTCTCTCTCTACATCTCTCTATCTCTCTCTACCTCTACCTCTCTCTCTACCTCTCTCTACCTCTCTCTATCTCTCTACCTCCCTCTCTACCTCCCTCTATCTCTCTACCTCTCTCTCTAACCCTCTCTACCTCTCTCTACCTCTACCTCTCTCTCTCTACCTCTCTCTCTACCTCTCTCCACCCCTTAATTTCACAGCATTCACTTTCTGATTTCCCTCTGAAGTTCATGGATTGTTGTGGATGTTGAGAATGACAATGTGAGTGACGTCTCCTCACTGGGACAGGTGAGAGTCTGTTAATACCTGAGCTTCCCTGGGAAGACTATCTGTGCTGTGATTGGTCCGTGAGGGGACAGGAGGCGGGACATCTGATGCAGGGCTGCTTTTCCGGCAGGTGAAGGTTTCCCCTCCTGTCAGAGACACAAACATCTCCACTATGAGCAATTTAACCTCAATTCAGCATCGTGACTTTGCTCGTTGCTGAGTCGACTCTGCATGTTTTCCCTGTGTCTTTATTCTCTGTCACATTTTTTAATTTAAATGAACCTGAATTTGATGTAAACACTGCAGTGATGTATGATTTTCTTTATGGATCGACTTTGGCGTGGTGAAGGAGCCACACAAGGCTGTAAAGTCACGTGTCTAAATCATATCTGCAGCAGACAAATACTTATCAAGAGTATTACTTGTGGGAGGGAAGAAAGCCTTGACAAAGAAATGATTCCAACTCGATGCTCCAACATCAGATGACTGGTACAAAGCTATATATGACATATATATCATGGAAAGACTGACTCTCTATTAAGATGCAATCAGAGAAATTTGAGAGACGCTGGAAAAAATGGGTTGTATATATATATATATATATATATATATATATATATATATATATATATTGATCCACGGAGACCAGACTCGCTTAAATTTCCCGTCTATAAAATATTGACTCTGAAATATACTCTAATAAATAGATGAGCGAGATTAACAGCCTTTTTTTGTGCTTGTTTTTTGTGTATCTGTTTGCCTTTGCTCATCGTTCAGAAATGTATATACTGATTAGAAAATATATGAAAACGAAAGGCAGAGCAATAGCTGAAAGATCAATGTCTTTTACTACTGAATGATATTATAGATGATATTTATGTGTAAAGATGTGTAATAGTTGAATGATTTGGATTTGATATGAAAGCTGGACTGTATTATCTCCCCCATGATAAAAATATAACTGTCACGTGTCTGACCTGAGCCATGGCAGCGGAGGCGAGACATGCGGGGCAGGGTGGAGGCGTGGCTGGAGTCAAGAGGAGGGCTGCTCCAGTGGGACGATTTCTTCATCTTGGAAGTGTTGAAACCTGCGAGAAGCACGGAAATGAGGAGACGTTTGAGAGGAAGGGAACTTTGTCTTCATCGTGGCTCATTGAGTGAATGTGGACCTGAGGCTGGTTTGACGGGTCTGGGGGGCGGTTTCATGGGCAGCGTGGTGGTGCCGTCTGGATAGGCCGGCTTCACCAGGATCTCCTGACGTGAAGGCACCGGAGGCCCCCGCGAGGGGGATTTGATGTACGGCCCCACCGCGGCCACTCTGGAGCCCGGGGCGTGCTGGGGGGCCGCCGGGTCTGCAGCCAGCTGCAGGGAGACCACCAGTCACTGCTGCTGCCTTCACTTGTTCTTTCTGCTCTGCCTGGATCGTAAACTCACCGGGACGTTCTCCTTCTGCTGCAGAGCAGCTCTCTTACTCCGCAGCCGCTGGCGGAGCTCGGCCAGCCGCCGGTCCATGGAGGCCAGCTCCAGGTTGCTCTTGTTCAGGCCGTCTCTCTGCTGCTGCAGCCGCACACTCTGCTGCTGGTTCAGCTTGTTTCTCAGCTGGAAGGGAGCCAAGAGGCTTCATCAGCTCAGCTCTTCAGCCACAAACACACCAGAGGGGTCAAACATGTGGCTCCATTGTCCCTCTGCATTCCACTGTTAAAACTCTGGAGAAGAAGTGGAATATTTCCATCGCCTACAGATGAGTGACGCAGGAGCCGCTTCAGAGTATTAAGGTGTAAAAAGATGAGGTGAATGGAGGACTTGTCTTTGTATTTTGTACCAGGAGGTATTTTCTCTCTCAATAAAGACACGTTAGAAACACTATTCATTATTGTCTTTATGGGTTCCAGTTGTTGACGTTTTGTTAAACAATATATCATCTTAATAACATTTTCATAGCCTTTAGCCATTTTCAGCGGCTGTTAGTCATATTGGCTATTTAAACTGTTTCAACCAATTTTAGCTTATATATTTGTTTTCACTAATCACCTTTCAAGATTTTTTTGTAATAGTTGTTTGACCCTTTTTAGCCCTTTTAAATCATTTCAGCTGTTTAACACTATCGAACAGTTTAATCTGTTTTCCCTTTCTCAAGCTGTTTCTAAATGTTTTATCCACTTTGGATCTTCGTCATTACTCTTCAGTATCATCTCAAAGCTCCAGCAGGTCGTCAGTGAAAGTAAACGAATGAAACTCTATTTTACCTTCAAGACTTAATTCATGCTCTTACCAGGAGGACACTTTGAGAATTCAACAATTGTAGAAACGCAGTGTGCAGGGGACTCTGATTTTCCTGGATCAACTATTCAACCTCTCGTTCTGCTCTTGTTTTCTGCTGGGAGCTGAGGAACCTCATGCAGGAAGTTCTTGACTTGCTTCTTTACGAACAAACCACTTTCCACTCGTCACCGTCACAATGTTTGCTGCCATTAGCTGGACTTAATGAGAGGGTCAGCTCAGCCCGCTGGTTTCTGCTGAAATAAAATAGGAATTTTCACTGAGTCAGTAAAACAAACCTGCAGCTCTTTGTAGAGGTGCTCCAGGTCGCCCATGGAGGATTTGTTGTGACGATGAGGAAGATGAGGAGGCTCCAGTCTGCTGCTGCTTAAAGCCTCCAGCTGCTCGTTCAGCTGCTCCACCCGGGCCGCAGCCTCCAGCAGCTCCTGCTGCTTCTGCTGGAAGAGGCTGGTCAACTGCTCCATCTCCTCCACTGACACACACACACACACACACACACACACACACACACACACACACACACACACACACACACACACACACACACACACACACACACACACACACACACACACACACACACACACACACACACACACACACACACACACACACACACACACACACACACACACACACACACACACACACACACACACACACACACACACACACACACACACACACACACACACACACACACGTTACTTGTGTAAAAACAACACGGAAGGTTTTTCATGCTGATTTCATATATCATATAACTTGACTCATGTTTCTCTAACTAACATTTAGTTTTTATTATTAATTGGTGAAATCATAGCTCATATCAAGCAAAGTAAATATATAAATATATTGATTTCACGGGTAATGTGAGGATGAATGTTGTTTTAAGCCCATTTTAAGATATTAGTTGAAATCACACTGTAAATCCAAGCACCCTGTAAGAGGACTCGGTAACTGAAGGGGATTGGCTGCCAGTACCGATAATAACGGTGTTGAGTAACAAAGTAGAAATACTTAATAAATGTCACCATGACTGGATGAGAAGTAGAACCAAGGTACCAGAACAGCGACTCCAGCAGGTACTGAGGTGAGGCTAATGCTAGCTGCTACTGGGATTGTTGATTGTTGATCATGATTGTTGAGGCCAAAATCCCAGATTTCTTCCAGAAAGTTGCATTATTCATTCATTCATTCATTTTCTTCCGCTTACCAATGCTGACTAGTACGGTTCGGCTTTAACAGAAAAATAAAAGACAAGGAAAAAACGAATCGGCTCCGGATGAGGGGAACCGGCTCCAGTCGTTCCCTCCAAAGAGCCGACTCTCAGAGCCGGTTCGTTCACCACACATCACTACGATACACTGTGATACCGAAGAAAGCTTGTGTTGATGTGTTCACAGGTGATTTGACCTGAGAGTAAACTAGGAAGTAGTTCTGAACACAGATCCCACAGATGGACTCCACACGACTCCACACTGACCCATCTTGCCATTGCTGAGGCGTTTCTGCTCCACCTGGCTCCTCAGGGCCCGGACCTGCTGCAGTTTGGCTTCCTGGTTGTGAGCGTTTTCTCGGAGTTGCTGCAGGTGTTCATGCTCAGAAACGTCCTGCTGCTGCCGCCGCTGGCCTTGCAGCTTCAGGTAGCGCAGCTGCTGCTCCTGCAACGTCCAGAAAAGCAGCAGAAAGCATTCAAACATCTGCTTCAGCTGACGACAGTGTGTCTTCAACAGCAGCTCCAGCAGCTCCTGCAATTTCAAAGAACGACGGGTTCATTCCTAATTTCCAGTCGAGGAAATGAAGTGTGGTTTTCCACAATGCTCAGTCCTGGACTGTTTTTGTTCTTGTTGTTTTTTAACTTGATGTGATCAGGAGACACAAGATCAATGTTCACAACGATGCAGATGTAACTCAGCTTTTTATTTCCAGGTCTCCTGATGGCACATGGAGAAATGATGCTCTTTTTAACTGTATAACAGAATGAACTTGGGGGTGGTAGAGAGCTTTTTAAAGCTCAGGCAAGAATGAGACTGAAGATTTTATCTGAACAAGTTAAAAACCTGAGCATCAGTTTTATTTAATATGTCCAATACAAAAACTGACTTATTATTACTATTCTTATTCTTCTTCTTCTTCTTCTTCTTCTTATTATTCTTATTATTACTCCACATATTAAACAAGTTTTTAACCATCATAAGAATTGATCCAGTAGATCCATTTCCCCTTTCTGGTTAACCCAGCGATACATGTACTTATGGTTGTATTCATTACTGCAATACTTTGTTCTCTAGTTCCTCCTAAAATATCATCTTCATCATCTCTTCTATAACTCTGTCCTTCTTTTCAAATGTGAGTTCAAAATTAATCTTACTTAAATGATATATTGACCCTCCAATGGCCTGCTGCTCATGATGATGAGAACTGACACTTAAAACTCTTCTTTTTAATTTAGTGTGTATCTGACAGATGTTTCCTGCAGAAAAGCCACCCCAACTTTCTCTCTTTTCAGTTTCTTTAAGATCTTACTTCTCTCAATAGGATTGTTTAGACATTTACATTAGAACTTACTATTTGAACTGCTTGCATTAAGAGTCCAGTAAAAAAGTAAAAGAAGAGAAAGGAAAATTCCTCCTCATACAGAAATACACCATTAGTCAGGTTTATCACAGGTAAGACCCCAAAGGCTGCAAGGAGCAGCTGACCACGCCTCTCGGTAAGGAACAGCAGCTGACCACGCCCCTCAATAAGGAACAGCAGCTGACCACGCCCCTCAATAAGGAACAGCAGCTGGCCACGCCTCTCGGTAAGGAACAGCAGCTGGCCACGCCCCTCAATAAGGAATAGCAGCTGGCCACGCCCCTCAATAAGGAACAGCAGCTGACCACGCCTCTCGGTAAGGAACAGCAGCTGGCCACGCCCCTCGGTAAGGAACAGCAGCTGGCCACGCCCCTCAGTAAGGAACAGCAGCTGGCCACGCCCCTCAGTAAGGAACAACAGCTGGCCACGCCCCTCAGTAAGGAACAACAGCTGGCCACACTCCTCAGTAAGGAACAGCAGCTGGCCACGCCCCTCAGTAAGGAACAACAGCTGGCCACGCCCCTCGGTAAAGAACAGCAGCTGGCCACGCCTCTCGGTAAGGAACAGCAGCTGGCCACGCCCCTCAGTAAAGAACAGCAGCTGGCCACGCCCCTCAGTAAAGAACAGCAGCTGGCCACGCCCCTCAATGGGGATATAGATGAGTGCGTAGTTCTGATCATGTGGCTCCACGGCAAAAGGAAAACAATGTTCCAACACTGATATCCTATCCTTAGTTATTGCCTATTGAATGTTCTTATGATGTGAAGTCCTTGTTTGCAGTCTGTCCTCCCTCTGATGGGAGCCGGGTCCACGACTCTCTGATCATAACGGAGACTCCGCCCCTTTTGCCAAAGAGTTTACAGATCCGTCAGTTACTTCAGATGCAGGCCTTAGAAGCCTGCAGCTTCTCTTTGGAGCCTCCCGAGGCTTCCACAGTCTGAAATTGGATTTTATTTTCTTTCAGCACCGATTCTTCTTTGGCACATTCCCATCGTTTTTATTAACACCTTCAGTGCAAAGTCGTGGTCCAAATGAAGCCTTTTTTTGTGTAGTAGAAATGTGTGGTCCTGCCAGGCCAGCCGCAGTAGCTCCTCCTCCACCCTGGAGCTGGATGGTTCGGCTACCATCGATCTTGGTGGAGCCCCGACCGCAGCCGTCACTTGTATATTTCAGCCATGTTGATCTTTTTTTCAGCCTCCTCAATTCTTGAGTTTGTTTTGTTCATTTCCTCTTGGATCCTTCAGCTGTTGTCTGTCCTGAACTGCTCCAGTTCTTTCAATACGAGACCCAGGCCCGCTTCCTCCACCGGCTCCTGGTTGATATCGTCCGCCATTAAACGTGGCTACCCTCGTCTCGCTCGACTAACTCCGACTGCTTTGTCTTTTTCAGCCGTGTCTTCGGCCTCCTCAAGACCCACATTCCTGAACCGACCTGTACTGAAAGTGTTTAAGGTATTCCAGTTATATTTGGTACGTTTCATCTTCAAATGTCAGGAGCCTGTTTGCCTCGCTCGCCCAACCAGAAGTCCAAGGTTTCTTCTGTCTTACTGATATTTAAACTTCAATTACATATATTCTATGTGGAGCAACGCTTCCCTCTGGGATAAATAAAGTAATTGTATTCTATTCTAGCTCGTCTCCAGTTACTCCAGCTGCAAGGATTACAAGCGATGACTTTACACTGGTCAGTACCTTGGAGCACAGCAGCTGCTGCTGAACATTGATCTGCTGCTGCTGTCGAGTCGCCAGATCCTGAAGACCTCCCAGAGTCACATCCAGGTGAGGAGCAGAGACCTGCACACACACACACACACACACACACACACACACACACACACACACACACACACACACACACACACACACACACACACACACACACACACACACACACACACACACACACACACACACACACACACACACACACACACACACACACACACACACACACACACACACACACACACACACACACACACACACACACACACACACACACAAATATGCAGAATAGAAATAGTTTTTAACTACAAATGTGATCAATCGATTAAGTCGACGTTTTGCCCAGCCCTATCTGACGTGTGTTACTCAGAATCTGAACCAGAAAGCTTTTGCTGCCAGGTACAACAGAAAATGTACGTTTCCACAGTACAAAGAATTTCTCTTGGTGTAATGGTGTAAAACACTCAAAACAACAAACATTAAATATGTGCACTCAAAAAAATGATGTAACTAATTAAATGTGTTGGTTGTGAAACAAAAAAGCGAAACAGTATTTAAAGATACGGAATGAAATAAAGTGCTCACAGGAGACTCCCGGGTCACCACCGGGTCACCACCGGGTCACCACCGGGTCACCACCGGGTCACCACCGGGGATGGCGGCGTGAAAAGCCTCTGGCGACAAACTAATGTGAAACACCCCCGAAAGTCAATTTCAGTTGCCCATTTATATTAAATGAGTTGATATAGTGAAAGAGGAAAAGAAATGGCATCCAAGAACAAGACAAAGAAGGCGGCTCAAGCTGTTGAAAGAAACATCAGGGTTGAAGAACATGCTCGCGCCGCCGCAGCTAGCCAAGATGACGCAGGCAGTATGGATGTTCAAGGCGAGGACAAGCTAGCATTAATCTGGAAAGAAATCAGAGATTTCCGCGAGGACAATAAAAAGCAACTCGCCGATCTGAAGCAAGAGATTACAAACACAAAGTCAAGATTGGACGATGCAGAAAACCGGATTACAACTACGGAAGCCTGCGTGCAGCGGGTAGAAGAGGTGATGGAGCAGCGCCGGCAAAAACTATCAGAATTAGAAGGACGCTCCCGGAGACACAACATCAGAATGTATGGGATCATGAGGTTGGCTGAGGGGGAATCCCCAGCTACGGTCTTGCCATTTGTGGAGAAGTTATTGCAGGAGAATGTGGGAATAGCCGCTACTCAAGATTTACAGATTGAGAGAGCGCAGCGGGCCCTGGACCCAGTCCTCCTGCACACGGTAAACCCAGATCGATAGTGGTCGGGAGGAATCAAACCGAGAACCCAAACATCTCACGAAGCAAAACTGAACAGGTAATTTCACGCTTGGATGCAGAATACGAACTAAGAAACACGTCGCCACAGAGACACAGAGAGCATCGATATAACTGTTTCAGAGGACGCTCTAGGCCTTTCAGGCAAAAGAGGTTGTCCCTGGACGACGAGGTCCAAGAGAGACGGGACCTCAACTTAGGAAGTGGGTTTGAAAGTGAAAAGTGAAACAGTTTTAATGTTTGCATGTTGTTACCAGTGTTCTACTGTTTACCGTTATGTTGGAAGGGGCAGCTATAAAATGGTTTGGAAAGGAGACAATATTGTTTCTGTATTTACAAAAGAGACCAAATGCAGAGAGGAGAACTAAAAATAATTTCTTTCAACCTCAATGGGGTATTAAACCCGGTCAAGAGATCCAAGATTTGATCAAAATGAATGAAAGAAAAAGCACAAACAGTTTATCTCAAGGAGACAGGTCTGATTCTGAACATGCTCAGCCTAGGAGGCGGGGCTTCATCATGTATTTGCCTCCTCATATAAGGCGGCACACAAAAGAGAGGTGGCCACGCTTACATCCAGCGGGCTTACCTACGAACATGAGTCTGAGACAGCAGATGAAAATGGACGCTTTATTAAGATCACCGGTAAATTAGAAGGAATTGAAGTACCTCTGATAAACGTGTGTGCCCCACCAGGGAGCGATTGGCGACTGTATAAGAAGATTTTTGAGATGATGGCTACTTCTCAAGGAGGGGGGAGCTGTGGTGGTGACTTTAACATCAGGCTTGACCCAAATATGGACTCATGGGGTAAAGCTACCCAGACACATCCCCTGCTCACAAAGGTGAATTCCCTAATAAAGGAGCTGGGATCATAGATGTGTGGAGAGATGTGCATCCACAGACTAGAGATTATACACACTTTTCTGTCCCACATTCCAGCTGCTTCAGGATAGATTATTGTTTTGTATTTAGCTTGGATAGGCTTCAGAAGGACTCCCAAATTGCAACAATTGATATATCAGATCATAATCCAATACCTCTAATAGTAGACCTGCAGGGGGCACAAAGAAAACCCATTGGAGAATAAAAACAAATATTCTTAATGACTCAAAAGTAGTTGAGAAAGTTATAAGGGACATCAAAGAATATATGTAAATTAACGATGACGACATAATTAATCCTACAAACTTATGGGACACATTGAAAGCAGTACGGAGAGGAAAGCTTATTTCCAATACTGCATACATGAACAAATGTAGAAATAAACATTTGACAGATCGACTGGAAAAGTTCAAACAAATGCAAACCAGAGATAGTCACAGTACAAACACTCAAAAGAGATCGGACATAAACAGAATACAAAGAATACCCTCCATTTTAGCACGTCGACTGGAGAACATAATACCAGACATAATCTGGACCAGACAGGGTTTGTCAAACAGAGACAGACAATGGACAACATAAGAAGGACAATACAGACTGTTGATCATGCAACACAGGAGAAAACTGGTGCCTTGGTCTCGATGCAGAAAAGGCCTTTGATTCAGTAAGATGGCTTTTTCTTTACAAAGTAATGGATAAATTGGCATTTCATAGTAATTTTATAAAGGTGATTTAATCTCTGTACTGGGAAGCAGATAAAGGTTAATGGTGACCGTACAGACTCCTTCCTGTTGGAAAGAGGAAGCAGGCAGCGGTGTCCAATCTCTACACTTTTATTTGCAATATTTATCAAACCTCTTGGACAACTGTTAAGGCAAAGTACCCAAATCAAAGGATTTATAGTTGCAGGTACTGAACACAAGGTGGCAGTGTTTGCAGACGATGTGTTGGTTTACCTGGAGGAACCAGAAAAATCATTCAAGGGCCGGATGACTTTGTTAAAAGAATTTGGAAACTTATCATGTTACAAACTCAACATTTCAAAACACAAGTTAGGACACTAATTATCACTGCAACAACAGATTTACTAAATGATTATAATTTAAATTGGGAATCTCAGGAGATAAAGTATCTTGGTGTGTCCGTGACCAAAGATTTAGCAAAACTTTATCAAACAAATTATGAGCCATTGTCACTGAAGATTAAGGAAGACTTACCTCGGTGGAGCCTTATCCCCTTTTAGAGTCTCACCTCCAGAGTAAATACTATTAAGATGTCAATACTCCCTAAACTACTGTACTCATTTAGAACGCTCCCAATAGAAGTGCCCGAAAGTCCATTTAAGGAGTGGGACAAACCGATACCAGGTTCATCTGGCGGGGAAAGAAGCCACGTGTTAGGCTTAGCACGATGGAATTACAAAAGGAAGAAGGGGGGGTGGCCCTCCCACGCCTACGATACTATCGCTGTGCGTCTCAGTTAATTCCTCTCCTCTCCTGGTACAACGATGAGTACTGATCAAAGTGGAAAGGATTGGAGATTAAAATGGTCAGTTCATTCCCACTGCAGGCAGCGACTGGCGACAGAGCACTGCCGTCATGAATCCAGGGCCTGGAGACTGTTGGGTACATTTTACATTAAACATTTAGAAGAAGGTGATTGACTTAACAAAAACTGGTACATTTATTGAGATGATGTGCATCTGATTCTGATTTCCCTCCTAATAAAGTAGATTCCATCTTTAAACCGTGGGTAGAAAAGGACCTGACAACATACTGGTCGTTTACCAAACATAATATCTTTCCCAGTTTCCAGGATCTTCAGAACAAATATAACTTGGGAACAAACGAGTTTACAGATATCTTCAAGTAAGACACAGCTTCACTTCAAAATGAAAAAACTTCTCATTTTTCACAGACCGACATGGTATTTTATAAAATACTGAAATCAGCACAGTTTATTGACCCAAAAAATGATTTCCAGAATATATTTGGCCTTTTTTACTCCCGACAAACACAAAACACTGAATCTAAAACAGAAATGGGAGAAGGAGCCTGCCATTAATATGTCTGAAGAAGATTGGGGAGAAATTTGGTCAAATCAGTGTTCGTCAACTAATCCCTGATTCTGGCGAGAGCACTGTAGGAAAGATGTTGTGAGGTACTTCCAGACCCGTCCAGGGAAAGTATTCAAACACCAACATGTTGGAGACAGTGGGGCTCAGACGAAGCGAACCAGTACCATGTATTTTAAATCTGTCCCAAATTGAATTCATATTGGAAAGAGGTTGGTAGGACTCTAAACTCTGTTTGGAATTGATTTAGCGTTCACCTTTGAAAGTATGTATTTGGGAAATACTGATAACTTGGAACAGAGAAGTGATAAAAACTGTTGCCGGCTCTTCTGGCAGCAAGCAAGAAAAATATGACCAAAAAGAGGCCAACTTCAGCTCCACCTTCTCTGCAAGGTTGGACTGACATTATTTTTAAAATTTTCAAAATGGAGACGTTAACCTACATAATGCAAATAATAAAAAATAATAAATGGATCTACTCCATTACCCCAACGAGAACAGATTTTCTATAACTTCTCTGAATAGTTTGAATGTTTTCTAAAGTATAAGGGTTTTGTCTCCTTCCATACTGTAAGCTCACCACTTTTGTAAATAGTTCGGGGGGTCAGATTTTCGATGTCCCAGTCATTCTTAGACCGCTTGTGTAGTTTTTGTGTACACGCAAAACAACTTTGTGTAACTCTGTGTAGACAAAAGGTTGGTGACTGCGAAGCTGACGTGAGCTAAATATGCATTGGCGGGGGCGGAATAATCTTATCTGTATATCTATACTATATGTATAACTGTGTACAGTTGCTATTTCCAAATAAAAAAAATAAAACATTAAATAAAGAAATAAAGAACTCACCTCATTCTCCACATAAGCTTTCACCTGCTCCCTCTTCATCAGCTCGTCTGTGCTCCTGCTTTCTGAGAACACACAGAAACAGGCCACCTCAACAAAAGCCAAAGACGAAGTTCTCAACCAAACTTCTTCACGTTTGTCCAAATGCCAAATGCCTGAGAAGCTAAAAAAATAAACAAAAAAAAACCTCTTGAGCAACAGAAGCTTAGTGCTCCTGGGATATGTCAAAGTTTCAGCAGTTCTGACCTTTGGGGCTCGCCCGCTAATAAACTCTTAACTACATGAGGTTGGTACACTTTGTACATTTGTGCAGTAATTCTTGCCAGCATGTCAGACCTCAAGTCAGTTCAATCTGCATCCACCAAACTAAGCAGGTAATCTCAGAGTGAGATGAAGAGAGAGGAAGAACGTGAAGTCCTTCAAGAATCCAAACAAAGTGCTGAAACCAGAGGGGCTGAGGGAATAAATGAACTTTGTGAAGCGAATGACTTTCAGTCTTTAGCTGAAGAGGTTAAATACAGGAAACATACTGAACATGATGATCAGTTCATATTATTGTCTGAAAGTAAATTTAGTCTTTCATTGTTGTCCAAATACACTGAACAGAAATATAAACACAACATGTTGGTTTTTGCTCCCATTTTTCATGAGATGAACTCAAAGATCGAAGACTTTTTCTCCGTGTGCAAAAGGCCTGTTTCTCTCAAAAATTGTTTCAGTAGTGACTCTACAGCTCCTCTGTAGTGACTCTAGTGACTCTACAGCTCCTCTGTAGTGATTCCAGTGACTCTACAGCTCCTCTGTAGTGACTCTAGTGACTGTACAGCTCCTCTGTAGTGACTGTACAGCTCCTCTGTAGTGACTCTAGTGACTCTACAGCTCCTCTGTAGTGATTCCAGTGACTCTACAGCTCCTCTGTAGTGACTCTCATGACTGTACAGCTCCTCTGTAGTGACTCCAGTGACTCTACAGCTCCTCTGTAGTGACTCTCGTCACTCTACAGCTCCTCTGTAGTGACTCTCGTGAGTCTACAGCTCCTCTGTAGTGACTCCAGTGACTCTACAACTCCTCTGTAGTGACTCTAGTGACTACAACTCCTCTGTAGTGACTCTAGTGACTCTACAGCTCCTCTGTAGTGACTCCAGTGACTCTACAGTGACTCTGTAGTGACTGTACAGCTCCTCTGTAGTGACTCTAATGACTCTACAACTCCTCTGTAGTGACTCTACAGCTCCTCTGTAGTGACTCTAGTGACTCTACAGCTCCTCTGTAGTGATTCCAGTGACTCTACAGCTCCTCTGTAGTGACTCTACAGCTCCTCTGTAGTGACTCTCATGACTGTACAGCTCCTCTGTAGTGACTCCAGTGACTGTACAGCTCCTCTGTAGTGACTCTCGTCACTCTACAGCTCCTCTGTAGTGACTCTCGTGAGTCTACAGCGCCTCTGTCGTGACTCCAGTGACTCTACAACTCCTCTGTAGTGACTCTAGTGACTACAACTCCTCTGTAGTGACTCTAGTGACTCTACAGCTCCTCTGTAGTGACTGTACAGCTCCTCTGTAGTGACTCTACAGCTCCTCTGTAGTGACTCTAATGACTCTACAGCTCCTCTGTAGTGATTCCAGTGACTCTACAGCTCCTCTGTAGTGACTCTACAGCTCCTCTGTAGTGACTCTCGTGACTGTACAGCTCCTCTGTAGTGACTCCAGTGACTCTACAGCTCCTCTGTAGTGACTCCAGTGACTCTACAGCTCCTATGTAGTGACTCTCGTCACTCTACAGCTCCTCTGTAGTGACTCTCGTGAGTCTACAGCTCCTCTGTAGTGACTCTCGTCACTCTACAGCTCCTCTGTAGTGACTCTAGTGACTCTACAGCTCCTCTGTAGTGACTCCAGTGACTCTACAGCTCCTCTGTAGTGACTCCAGTGACTCTACAGCTCCTATGTAGTGACTCTCGTCACTCTACAGCTCCTCTGTAGTGACTCTCGTGAGTCTACAGCTCCTCTGTAGTGACTCTCGTCACTCTACAGCTCCTCTGTAGTGACTCTAGTGACTCTACAGCTCCTCTGTAGTGACTCCAGTGACTCTACAGCTCCTCTGTATAGTCACTTCAGGTTGTCCTTCCCTTCAGCTGAAGAATGTTGAGTTTCCAAAGTCTCCTCTCGGTAAGATGAGCAGGATTAAATCCAAATAAAGAAAACAGAGCGTTTCATTCCTTTACTTTCACTGACGACCTGTTGCTCTGCCTGGAGCTCTGGGAGCTCGGACCGATAAAACCACCAGAAACTGCTAGACGAAGGTAAAATGCCCCAAAAGACAAAAACTGCTGAAAAACTGAGGGCTAAATGGCTCAGAGAGCATTAATTCCCAAACATGGCTTCATTGAAAATATGAAAAAAAAAAAATGGCTTTATTGTCCCAAATTACCAAACGAGGCAGAATTATGTGAAGTAATGAAATTTCATTAATGCAAAGTATCAAACACTGTGGACTGAATGAAAAAGTGTACAAACAGGCTGTGATATTCTCCTTGTAAAGGTTGAACACATCTTATTGCTGCAGGTGGATTTTATTTGGTGGAAAGTAGAATAAGTGTGTCTCTAGTGATGAAGGTCGCAGACCTCGGTCCTGACAGAATTGGTATTTCATCGTTGTGGTCACATCACATCACAGTGGTTTATCTGAGAGTTTTAGCAGGAGCACTTTGGATTAAGGTGATGAGATTCCAGATCTCCAGGTCCAAAGCAGGTCCTCCACGGGTTCAGCTGAGGAGGTGTGAGGTGTTTGTTTCTCACCTGACTCTCGTCTCAGGGCTTTCTGGTGGTGCAGGAGATAACGGACCTCCCCCCTCTGCTGGCCCCATCGCTGCAACACCTCCAGCATCCGCTCCCCTTCTTCAACCACACGCTCTGATCATCACACGGGGAAATAAAAGGACACCTGGTGTCTTTGTACTGCTCAGAGATTTAGATTTAACGGATCAGACAAGAGGGGAAAGATTTTCTATGAAGTGCTCACGTAGTAATAATGCAATATGGAATGTAATAAATGTTCAACTCATTTTGGAATAACGCCGCATTTTGTATTAAAATTCTTGAACCCATTTTCTAATAACTTGTTTCATAATACAACAGTTTTTACAAAATGTGGGTTAAATGATTAAATGCACTCAGTGGCACCAACAATCTGGTTTCATTTCTTTAAGAAAATAGAAACGTCTGGAGGAAATACTGATTGTAACTATAAAACTCTACCAGCCACGATGGCAGCTGATGTAAAACATTCTACCTGATATAGATCCTGATTCTACCGTCGCTGTGTTGGCAGGACGTGAGCAAGAGCAAAGAGTGACATAAAGTGAACAAAAATATAAACGCAATACTTTTGTTTTGGCTCCCATTTTTCATGAGCTGAACTCAAAGACCCAGGACTTTTTCTATGTATGCAAAAGGCCTATTTCTCTCAAATATTGTTCACAAATCTGTCTAAATCTCTCTAAATCTGTCTAAATCAATTCAAAATGCCGTCAATAAAATCACCTGTGTTCGTTGTCCATAACATACGCTTCCATACCATAACCCACCTCCAACATGGGCCAAGTTTTGAGGGAGCGTGCAATTGGCATGCAGGCGTACGTTATGGACAACGAACACAGGGGATTTCATGGATGATATTTTGAAAGCAGAGGTACAGTGAGGAGGTCCTGAGGACCATTGTGGAGCCGTTCATCCACGACCATCAGCTCATGTTGCAGCGTGATGAAGCACGGCCTCATGTTGATCTGGACACAATTCCTGGAAGCTGAAAACATCCCAGTTCCTGCAGGGCCAGCATCCTCACTGGACATGTCACCCATTGAGCATGTTTGGACGCTCTGGATCGGCGTAGACGACAGCGTGTTCTACTTCCTGCCAACATCCAGCAACTTAGAACCGCCAATAAAGAGGAGTGGACCAACATTCCACACAAAACAACCTGATCAACTCTGTGTGACGGAGATGTGTTGCACTGCGGGAGGCAAATGGTGGTCACACTCCATGGGGGGGGGTCTGGGGGGTCAGAAAAACAGTCATACTGGCTGGTTTTCTGACCCCCCACCCCCAGACCCCCCCAATAAAGCAAAACTGCACATTTCAGAGTGACCTTTTATTGCCGCCACCCTAAGACACACCAGTGTTCATGTTGTCTAATCAGCATGTTGATCTGCTGCACCTGTGAGGTGGGATGGATTATCTCAGCGAAGGAGAAGGGCTCACTAACACACATTTAGACAGATTGGTCAACAATATTTGAGAGAAAAAGGTCTCTTGTGTTTATGGAAAATGTTTTCGATCTTTGAGTTCAGCTCATAAAAAATGGGAGCAAAAACACAAGTGCTGCGTTTATATTTTTGTTTAATGTATAATTCTAGTCCAACTGAATCCTATTTTCTTCCTCATTATTAAACATAGAGCCACGTCTACAGATACAGGGCAACATTTATTACACAATGAACCTGATTATTAGATTTTCTGAAAAAAAGAGTGGATCATCAACATTTTGTAATAACTGTTAAATACATAACAAGTCATTACAAAACATGGCAAAGTTTATTCCATAATGATGTGAAAATGTATTCCATCATTACATAATGTGGCGCTGCACACCTCATGAACATCATGGGTTCAAGCCCGGGCCTTCTGTTGTGCAGTTTGCATGTTCCCCCTGTGTTAGTGTGACTAAGTGTTCCCATGAATGAAGCCTCCACACATGTGATTAATCATCTAGAAATCTTTTCCTTCACTCCTGTAGCTGTCCATGTGTCTGTGAATCCCACCAAACTCTGTAAAAGCTTCTGACCTGAGCCTCTCCATGTCTCAGCCAGGTAGGAGTGGGCCTCGCCGGGCTCCCTGCAGAACTCCAGCACGTCCCTGCACAGCGTCTCCGGAGTGACGGGAACCTCGCTGAAGTGGTGATCGTTGTTACTGAGGTACACGGTGAGGAACACCTACACATGGCAGATGAGAAACACTTTTAATGCATTTATTTGTCCTTCCGGCTTCTATTCTATCTCATGAAACGTCGTATAAGATCAACAACCATTTCTTTCAACATCTTTATTTTTTGATAGAAATGTGATTCTTCAATGATCTTCAGCCTGACATGAAAAAAATATAATGATGATGGCAATAATTCATGGGAAAGTTTATTTATGACAACCATGAACACCTTCCAAAATAATAAATAATAAACACATGAACTATATCTATAAAAAACAACAACTTTGTATTGCTCTCACAGAGTGAAAAAGAGTGAGAGAGTTCTGAGGTATAAATGGAGGAGAAGGAGGGGTATCTTATGGTTCAGGTGTGAGGAGGGGCAGACAGGTGAGGCTGACAGGTGAATGATGATCCACAGGTCTGATTCACAACTGTTAGATTCTGTAAACTCCTTGTCACAGTTCAGCCACTCTGCTCTGCCTGCCAGCCACACCCACCTCTGCTCCACCTCTGCTCCACCTCTGCTCCACCTCTGCTCCACCTCTGCTCCACCCTGCCTACCAGCCACCTCGTCAAGGCACCTCCCCTTACCTGCTTTCAATCAGACTGGTTCAGTAAAGACTCCTGCTCTCCACTCACCCACTGCCACATTGTTCTCTCCTGCTCACACGCCAGACCGTCCAGCTAGATTTCCTGGATTGAAAGCCTGCTGCCTGCTCTGCCTCCTCTGCCTCCTCTGCCTGCTCTGCCTCCTCTGCCTGCTCTGCCTGCTCTGCCTCCTCTGCCTGCTCTGCCTCCTCTGCCTCCTCTGCCTGCTCTGCCTGCTCTGCCTCCTCTGCCTGCTCTGCCTACTCTGCCTGCCTTTGACCAGCCGACCTGCCTGAACCCTGCCTGTAACCTCATCCTTCTGTCCCTGACCCCGAGTTCCTGGTAATTCCCTTTTGAAATCGAGGCTCTTGCTTTACGGGGTGGCTCCCCCGTCTGGATCTTCGCCTGCTGGTTCTTCTGTTGCAATTGCTGGTATCACCTTCTACTTCAATAAAGCCCTCACCAACGGTATCTGTGTGTCCACTGTGCTGGAATTGGGTCCCAAACACACCCGTTACACTCCTTCAGCACCTGATGGAAGTTTCACACTGATGGTAATTCTCTGTCTTCTACAAGAAGCTCCGGAGTTGTTTGATGCCAGACGTATTTACAGAGCACCATTCAGACACAGGGAAATTCATGGTGAAATGTATGGATATATTATCATTCAATTCTAAATACAAATTAGCCACAGTCTAAACTGAAAGCCACGTTGATGCTGGTATTAGTTTTAGCATTTGAAAACACTTTATTCTGGGAGAAAATATCATTCAGCAAAGGACTAACTTATTGTGTGGCTATGAATGTATGTACACAACCATTGGCAACAAGACTTAAGACATACTGTGTCAGCAATGCTGGACTACTTCTTAAAATAAAGCTGTTAAAATTGGTATAAAGTAAGAATAGATATGTGCTCTAAGTTTGTCATACCAGAGAAGTGTGTTGTTAACCACACTGTCAAATATGAATGATCAATATCAACATAAACACACTTTATGAATGTGTTTAGAAGAAAATGGCTGAATTCACTTTACACAGAATAAATGTGCAGTTAACTTTTCTGCTTCTTGGTGGATGACTGGAAGTTTAGGACAAAGTGTCTGGGACTAACTGGGACTAACGTTTTAATAATGTAACACACAGCTCACACACTCTCACTTAACACAATCACATTTGTTCTTTTCATCCTCTTGGTTTTTCTTTTCGTGTCATGTGAATGAGGGATTTGTCCGCTTCATTTTTCAGTGTGTTTCACAACAAGGACTCCAGGTTGATGCAGGGTAGTAGTGGGGCCCCATTAGGGAGGTTCCCATGTCATTGTAATGTGTCCTGGGGGTTTCAAGTTGTGTCGCTGATATCTGCCGTCTGTCGGGGGCCCCCCTACTAGCATCTAGCCAGTGACTACTGGGAAAGGGCCCCGTGTGGGGGATTGTCGATGCGCTGTCGTTGCAGCGTCTCAAAGCAGTTACATTATTTTGTCACTGAAATTGACTGATGTCAGCCGTCCCTCGGGGCCCCCTTCAGCTCGGGGCCTTAGGAAATTGCCTGCGTTGCCTACCCCATTGTGGCGCCTCTGGCAATGGCTGTTTTTGTAGTATTAGAAGACATTGCATAAGGTGCAATACGAAGGGAGCGTGTGTTTAGAGATAGAGGGTGCGTCCTAATAGCCCCTCCTATCTCCTAACAGTAGTTCTCTCTTCTCTCCTCTCCTCCCTCATCCTCCCTGCTTGCTGCGCCTGTCTTGTCTGTCCCATGTCAGAACCTAACCAGAACCTCTCTTTACACTCCTATCTGAACCGAAAAGGAACCATGTAATTGATCAGCTGGTCTCTCAATGCAATCGACCAAATTTTCACGACAAGACAATTGGGCAAGGGACAGCCCACATGTCCCGATGGGACGTTTGCTGCCGGATACACGTTGGACTCCTGGGACAGCTGGAGGATGGTGTGTCTGTCCATTCTTTCCATGGAGGACGTGGAAGACCTCTACATAATGGGTTCATGATAACAGGTCTGCTGCTGATTGGAGCTGCTGGGTTCCTGATCTATCACCAAGTGGAGAAGACGCTGGCAGCTGCATTGGGACGGCTGCCAATCGTCCCTGAGGGACTGCAGGGCTTTGGACACTCAGACTCATGCGATAAACCAACTCAAGAGTACACAAGACACGATTCTTGAACGTTTACGAGGAATGGAAACCAACTTGGAGAATTGCAGAGCTCTGCTGGAACGCTAAAAATGGCCACTGATTTGGAGCAGCATGGAGACCAGAGACTGAAGGACGAGAGAAAGCTGAAGACGTCCTGACCCAAAACAAATCTGATCTCCATTCAGATTCCCTCAGACGTCCAGACGCCAAAGACTGGATTGTTTTTCTATTTCTCCTGGAGGTGGATGTTATAACAGAGGCTCTGTCCTTCCCTGATGTCTCCTCACACCCGCACCACTGGGAACTTGTGTCTGTTCAGAACTATCAAGGCCGTCTCATGACAACAGACACCAGACTGACACTGCAGAGAGAAGCAACAGTTCTGTTTCACCACCTCCGATGGACCCTCCCCTCCTCCAACGCAGACGCAGCCGCTCTTGTTGTCGCTCTTTCCCCCAAAGCTTTATATACAATTTTGTTGTGCCTGTACTTGTACTATGACAATAAATGATTCTGATTCTGATTCCTATCTCCTAATAGTCCCTCGGAGCGTTCAGGGAAACTCAGGATGACTGAAAAAGGAGCAGATCATGTAAGTTACCAAAGCAATAATCTGCCTAGAACCACTTGAAATCATCTAGAACCCAAATCCCAACTAGGAATGTTCTGGATGTTGTAGAACCAACACAGTAAAGTCCAGTTTTAGTGCAGCCTGTTCTCACTCTGATTGGTTCTTTATTCACCTGCCAGCCGTTTCCCTTTAGTTCCTCTCCTAACACCTTTCACTACCTCCTTTAGGAAGCCTCCTAACACCTTTCCTAACTCCTTTTGGAAGCCTCCTAACACCTTTCACTAACTCCTTTAGGAAGCCTCCTAACACCTTTCACTAACTCCTTTATGAAGCCTCCTAACACCTTTCCTTAACTCCTTTAGGAAGCCTCCTAACACCTTCACTTAACTCCTTTAGGAAGCCTCCTAACACCTTTCCTAACTCCTTTAGGAAGCCTCCTAACACCTTTCAATAACTCCTTTAGGAAGCCTCCTAACACCTTTCACTAACTCCTTTAGGAAGCCTCCTAACACCTTTCCTAACTCCTTTAGGAAGCCTCCTAACACCTTTCACTAACTCCTTTAGGAAGCCTCCTAACACCTTTCCTTAACTCCTTTAGGAAGCCTCCTAACACCTTCACTTAACTCCTTTATGAAGCCTCCTAACACCTTTCCTTAACTCCTTTAGGAAGCCTCCTAACACCTTTCAATAACTCCTTTAGGAAGCCTCCTAACACCTTTCAATAACTCCTTTAGGAAGCCTCCTAACACCTTTCCTAACTCCTTTAGGAAGCCTCCTAACACCTTTCCTTAACTCCTTTAGGAAGCTTCCTAACACCTTTCACTAACTCCTTTAGGAAGTCTCCTAACAACTTTCCTAACTCCTTTAGGAAGCCTCCTACCACCTTTCACTAACTCCTTTAGGAAGCCTCCTAACACCTTTCCTTAACTCCTTTAGGAAGCCTCCTAACACCTTCACTTAACTCCTTTAGGAAGCCTCCTAACACCTTCACTTAACTCCTTTAGGAAGCCTCCTAACACCTTTCCTTCCCCCTGTGACGTCATCCAGGGGTTAAGGAAAAGTGGATAGGAAAGGAGGTAGGAAGGACTAGTAGGAAGCAGCCAAAGAGGATTTAATGGCTCGTTTGGTTGTGAAGCAGAATTGACCGAGCGTTGGCTTGTCCCCCCCCTGATGGGGGACGTGAGCTGAGTTACACCGTCGTGAGACAGGTTAGTTTGACTCTACTGATGATGGGTCGTTGCAGGAGTAACAACACATCATACGTAGGGTAACGAGTGTGACACAGTGAGGAGCCATACGCTGGCTGTACACAGTCAGGTGCTGACCACACGGAGGTTCCCGGCAACCGGGTCATTCCAGAGGGAGCGGGCCGACCCATCGGGACTGAGCCAGCCGACCCTTTAAGCATGTGCGCCCCCCAATGCTCTTCTGTCTTTACTGCAGTAGTTATATTAATAACCCTGTGTGTGAAGTGACAATGGTCTTAATCAGACTCACCTTTTCACACTTAAGCTTTATTTTGTAACAATAGTGTGTGATCCATGGAAGTTGTGTATAAAATGACATTCTTCATTTAAAATGGTATGGCTCTCCAGAATCGCAATTTGTTCACTTCCTTGGCCTGCAGGACCTCGACTCTGCTCCAGCGTTCTCCACCTCCTCTTTACCCCGAATGACCAATGAAGAGACACTTTTCTCACTACCTGCAGTGTTCGGACCTGGAGTCAACACTTCACCCGTGTCACTGTCACCATATAAAGGTCACTACTAGAGTGAACCCCACTAGACTCCTGGATCGATGCTGTGACAGCAATCTGTGGAAGGGAGCAGCTTGCAGCTAACATCAATCAAAGAATGGAAAAGTTCTGTTCACACGGGCAAAAATGGAATAACTGCATGACAAACAATGGAAAGGTGACTCCCTGTTTGTCTTTAGTTTTGTCTTTGTGTTAGTTTTTAAATTTTATTTTCCCTTTTAATGTAAAATTCTAATTAACTGATAAAATACAAATTTAAAGAAACTTATAATAAAAATAATTTTAGTATTAATAATAATAGTAAACATAATAAGAATAATAAAACGCTCCCAGTTCAATAGCTGTAAACTCCTCAAATCAGTTAGTGTGAATGTGTGACGTAGTGCCAGTCTGGTTCAGCGTCAGCTGGTCCTCGCTGAACCAGACGAAGGCTGCAGCCTTTAATCTAACCAGGAATTAATCACATCCTGATGCGACCAATCCGACAACAGTCCTCACTGCTGAGGGGGAAATTAATCATTTGAGAGACGTCAACATCTCCTTCTGGTCAGCATGGAGCCGGGTGCTAATCCTATTACTGAGGGTGGAGCAGGGAGACAGAACCTCACACTGGTGCAACATTTCAACCCTCACTTCTTAGATCTATGTAACTTCATTCAGGATTTAGCACAGAAAAACCTTTTCAAACCATTCTCTGTGTTTTTCAGCACTTTTATTGCTTCAGGTCAAACATCTACGAAGCATCAGGTGTTCAGATATGATCCATTTTCTGATAGCTCGCAGAGGAATTCATAATTGTAGCATTTTTCAATAACCTCAGGTTAAATAATCACTATTGAATTAAAAAAAGCGAACAGTAGTTAAAATTAAATTGAGCAAAGCGTCAGTTAAAACTGTGAACAGCAGCAGTAAAGTAACAGGACTGAAGCTAAAAGCATTTTTATCTCAGTCCTTCAATCTGTTGTTTTTTTTCTTCTTTCTGTTTGTGGTCAAAGCGTCACCATGGCAGCTGGCGCGCTGCACGTCCCCAACAAATGGTTTGTAAGCCGGCTGGAGCCATATGGCCCACAGTGGACACACACACACACACACACACACACACACACACACACACACACACACACACACACACACACACACACACACACACACACACACACACACACACACACACACACACACACACACACACACACTGTAAACACGGGGTGATTCTCTGTTCTTGAAAAGCTGAATTCACCTCCCGTTCAAAAACACAAATCATCCCACATCAATATTTTTTACTCCTTTTTTTCTATATATCACTTCAACAACATTAAAACCTTCATCAAAAACTTTGGATCATTTTTCAGTGTTTTAAGTTTTAGTTTTTTTTTCTAAAACAACACATGAAAATAGATGATGTTCCATGAACTGGGCAGTAAGAGGCTTTATTTGAGCTTAAGATTAGTGTCAACAATGATTTGCTCATATGAACATATATTAGTGTTTTTCTATTTGTCCGATATGTGATCATTCAGAAAATAAAGGCTTCCGCCTGCAGAGAGAAAACATGGTGGAAAACAAAACGTCAATCTTACTACTTTTCCTCAAAATGAAACGCCTCCACTGCAGAATGCATATTCTTGTCCTGTAGGTATTATCTACAGGACAAGAATATATATATATATTATACACACCAACAGTCTGATATTGTTTCTCATTTTTATTTTAAAGCAACATAATTAACTGAAAACAGTAACTACTCCTTTATAACTGACTCTTTTAAACTTCTACCTACTTTTGAAGTAGTTTCCTGTATACTGTATTCTGTATACTCAGTATAGAGGAAATGTGTATTGAAAAAGGTTTAAATATATTTCTTATATCTTTTAGGGTACGCTGTGAAAACCACACGGAGTAGTGTCGGTGTTCACTGACTAAAGCAACTGAATCTCCACAGTTAGAAACCAAGCGTGTCTTTTCTATCCCATAAAACAAACCAGCCAGAGGATGTTCCTCCATAACAGTGAGAACAACTGAAGGACCTCATGTACAAAGGGTGCGTGTGAACAAAAACGTGGCGTATGTTCTTTCTCATAGTTCAGATGTACCAATCAGATGACAGCTTTATAACGAAACGGTGGCAAATCAAACCCGACGTCTCACTCCTCCAGACGGCTCACGACACCCAAAAGAAAACTAAAATGACTCCACACTAATCGTCTTGACATCATTTACTCGGCATGATGTCATGCAGAGTACAATTTGTACATACTTCCCCTCAAAGGTTCCACTCCTGCACAGAGAAGAAACCAACACATGAGAACAGGACCATCACCACTCACCTGCAGTTTCCCAAATCAATCACACCAAAGTCGATATTGTATAAACTGTGTTTGTTATGTTAAAATGTAATGCTGGAAATACATCTTTGTATGAGTGTAATGATGAATTTCCTCCAGAAATACATATTAAAGATGTGTACATCAACAACTAAAACTCTAATTAGTTTCATTGTGCCCGTGTGGATTCTGGTAGCGTAACCTTTAGATCTGTTCGGTTCGTCTTTATTCAGGGTGTGAGGCCATAAAACACTAAACTAAGAACTTCCCGCTCTCCGCTGCGGTTCCTCTCTACACACTTTAAAAGCAGACTGCATGTCCATAAGCAGCAAAACAAGTGAACTCTTCCAGGGTGCTATACTGAAGTCCATATGCACACCTGTGTGTGTGAAATAGTGATAGTATTGCTTCCTGTCTACCTCTGTAAGAGAGCGGGAGGCCAGGCGATGCAGGGGTCTTCAGATGGAACTCTGTGTTTCTATATCAACTGACACAGAACCTGAGGGCATCTTCTGATTAGGCCAACGCCACTGAAACGGAATTATTTATTCATGAGTTCATTAAAAACAGAGGTCCAGTTGATCAAATGTTACCTTGTAATGTGAATCTCCAGAGAGTTCATCCTCCCTGCCGTCTGTCAGCAGCAGGCTAATCAGACATCTTCTCCCCGAAGCTGGAGTGTCAGGAGAAGCTCAGCTGTTCCTCAGCCTCATGCACACCCGCCGGTCCTAACTGTACAGACCATGACCCACAGTCTTCTACAGGGAGGATTTTAAACACTAAAACACCATCACACAATAAGGCCCTGAGAAGATGGTATTCTACAGAGATCTGATGGAAACTCCATTTTTCCAGATTTCTTTTTTAAAACTGCACAAAAACAAGAGAAAAGTTGAAAAAGCAGCAGTTTGTTATCAGAGGCGTGTTTTTGTGACGCATGGTGTCGTGAATGTTCACTTCATTTCCCACTAAATGGGAGGCAGTGGCGGACGTCAGGACCTCAAGGCTTCTCTGCAGGCCTAAGAAAAACATCTGAGTCGC
Organism: Lipophrys pholis; assembly: GCF_963383615.2. NCBI lineage: Eukaryota > Metazoa > Chordata > Actinopteri > Blenniiformes > Blenniidae > Lipophrys > Lipophrys pholis. The sequence goes on from NC_137628.1 coordinate 33,257,537, forward strand.
AAAATCAAGTTGATCATATTTTGTCCATGAATACTTCTTAAATAATTCTAATCTGTCCGTCAGCTTCCTCTCAGTGCTTCTCCCCTCTTTCCAGACATGTTTTCATATTAAAGCTTTTAACCAATCACGTTTCAGCCGTCATGTGTTGTCAGAACTCTGCCAGTCAGTTCTGCAGCATGAGATAAGTGTCAATCAAACTGCTGCTTCAGCCAATCAGATTTGGAGTTGGTGATGTCAGCAGGAGGGTTTGGTGGCCAGAGACAAAGTACATCTGCAGGGAGCAAAAATATACCTGTGTTGATTTAATAGTGGTATTCTAAACCTTCGATGGCTGAAGGAGACGAAAGGGATTTGTAGGATTTCGATTGGAAGAACACATCCTCAGGAGGTAAAACCAAGGATTCAGTGTTTGAGTCTCCAACCAAGAAGTCAGGATGTCCAAAAGGTCTTTGGTCGGCACCCAGTGCAGTCAGGGCAGACGGGGGTGGGGGATGGGAGGGGGGGCAAAATCAACTAAATTGTGCATTCTAATGCATTCTACTAAATACTACATTGTGAGGTGTAGATTTAGCTTCTAAACAGTAAAATATTTCCTTTTCTTCCTGAAGTTTTTGTTGCTGATGATTCCTGTACCCTATACCCTGTACCCTGTACCCTATACCCTGTACCCTATACCCTGTACCCTATACCCTGTACCCTGTACCCTGTACCCTATACCCTGTACCCTGTACCCTGTACCCTATACCCTGTACCCTGTACCCTGTACCCTGTACCCTATACCCTATACCCTATACCTTATACCCTATACCCTGTACCCTACACCCTGTACCCTATACCCTATACCCTGTACCCTATACCCTGTACCCTATACCCTATACCCTATACCCTGTACCCTATACCCTATACCCTGTACCCTATACCCTATACCCTATACCCTGTACCCTGTACCCTATACCCTATACCTATATTCTTACTTTGTTAAAAAGTTGTCTTTTTTTCTTTTAAGGTAATAGCTTCTTTTCATTGGTGATGGTTTCCACCAGTACCTGTACCTGTGCCTGTGCCTGTGCCTGTGCCTGTGCCTGTGCCTGTGCCTGTGCCTGTGCCTGTGCCTGTGCCTGTACCTGTGCCTGTGCCTGTGCCTGTACCTGTACCTGTGCCTGTACCTGTACCTGTGCCTGTGCCTCCAAACTGCACTAAAGCCGCTGTTCCACCGCAGTATGCTGCTGAGCGGGGCGGAGCAGGAGGTTACGGTACGGTAAAGCTCACCCAGGACCAACTCTGTCTCACGGTCCAACACAGAAAGTACAGTAAGAATGTAGGCGGGGTTGAGAACGACTCGGAGAGCGTCCAGCGAAGAACATGGAAGCAGCCGGAGGCCGTCCAAGTTGTTCTCTGTGACTCAGGTTAAACTTTCTCATTGTAAACAGCAGCGTCCAGCTCCTGTTCTCCTCCTCCTGTTCCTGAGAGGAGGAGGAGCTCCTGTTCTCCTCCTCCTGTTCCTGAGAGGAGGAGGAGCTCCTGTTCTCCTCCTCCTGTTCCTGAGAGGAGGAGCTCAACGGAGGGGGAGCGGAACATCGTAGCCGGCGGTCGCGGGTTCTTTCCGTACCTTCCACAACTTTTCAGTCAGACAGCACGAAAACCCGCCGAGCTCCGCAACGCTCGGTGACAGAAGGTGCGGTGGAACCGCGCCTTAAATGTGTTTGTTTAAACCCCCTGTAGTTTCACATTGCTTCTATCTGCACCCTAAAGTACCTGTTTTCTCCTCTTCTTAGTTTTTAATAGAATATTAGATCTTATGTGTTCTCTGCAGGCCTCCTGTAGCTCAGTCCAACACTTTACTACGTCACAGTCACACTGAATTAAACTGCTGAGGGAACAAACAGGATCATCTAGATTTATATCTTCAATGAAAACATGAATGATGTGTAGAATCAAACATGTGTCAACATGTTGGAGATGAAAAGGAGATGATAGGTTTATAGAGTTAAAACCACCTGTGTGGATTCTGCAGATAGAATTCTTCTTCATCTTGGAAAGAAAAGTCCTCTAAATTCCTCCTCTCTGCTTCAGCATTTGAACGCATCAGGATGAGTCCGAGAATTATGAACCAATCAGAGGCCTCCTTTCAAAAGGTATAAACCACATGGTATCAACTGACCAATCACGTTGCAATCACGTGGATACAATAGAATACAATCAGTGGCGAGTTGTGTACTTGAGCCCATAATTCGCTATATTTTGCGAAAAAAATATGAATTTAGACAACCTTAAGGAGGCGTGATGGTCATTATACACAGATTTAGAGGACTTGAGCAACACGTCCGCTATTCTTTCATCCATCTTTTCTGAAAATTGACCGTCCAAATGACGGCTGGACGGCTGGCTGTGTAAAACTATGGGTAAAACTAACCTGTCTCCCGCTTCCTGTCAGTGGGTGAGCAGTCCACCGCTTGGTGAATTCTGCTTCACAATGAGAGGAAGAGACGGGCTCGTTTTAATGTGTTGTTGCAAAAGTGATCCTGATTCATTGTTAAAACCATAGTCAAGACAGACTTTTCAAGAGGTCCTGAATGCACTGCAGACATGTCCAGTGCATGAAAGTCCAGCCCTGAAGTCTCTCATGCACACCCACAACTCCACGGCGGGATTCTGGACTATAGTATTTCCCAGACACAGACCAGATTACAAGACCCCAAAAAGCGGACGTTTGTCTCCACCCTCGACCCCCAGAAACTTAGAGAATACTAGGAAAATGTCCCGCCTGGAGCCTTCTCCAGCTTAACACAGCCACGGAGCACGTTTGGCGCCGTCTCGGTCGAGAGCAGGACTGACCATGATGACGCTCTTCTAACCGTAGCAGCAGGAGAAGGGAAGTTGTGCTTTGTCTCTTCAGTAAACCATTTATTACAGCGACACGAGGATCTGGATGCAATGCAACAGCTCTTTATCCTGCATTTCTGCATCATAACATGGTTTTTACAGCAATAAAAAGCTCTTGAGGGGTGGACTGATTCAGACTGAGCAGCACCACTGAAGGCTGAAAAGCACAGAGGGAGGCTCGCTTCCTTCCTCTGTCGCTGCTCCTTTTCAAAATTAAGCATCGGCACCATCATTGGTTTTGTTTTCATCCAGCTCTCTGTGCAGCGGTGACCTGCTGGCACCGCGGCTCCCTGACTCCTCCCACTCCAGCTCCCCTTCTGTAAGTGTGGCTCTGCTCTTTAACGTAATGGCCAGATGTAGCTGGACTTAATCTTCTTTGTTTTCCGGCTCAGGTTCCTGGTGCACAGCCTTTAAAGCCTTCCACTCCACTTCCACTCCACTTCCACTCCCACACAGTGCTGCTGTCTTTCCGGTGGAGCTCCCAGATCTGTCCGGGGCAGATCTTGTGACTTCATCACACACAATATGAACTACAGCCACTCTACATGGAAAAACTCCAATACGGCATAGATAGATAGATAGATGGATAGATGGATAGATGGATGGATGGATAGATAGATGGATAGATAGATAGATAGATAGATAGATAGATGGATAGATGGAAAACATTGGAAAACACTCGGTTTATTGTTTCACCTGCTTGATATTTGAGAAACAGACTAAATGTCACTGTCACACATCACAGGTCTTTATAGCATTAAGTGAATACTGGTAGCTGCTAATTATTGCTCGTTCTGTAGGAAGTGCTGAGGGCAGGAAAGTTTATTTATATCGCCGATTTCAAACACGGGGCAATTTAAAGCCCTTTAAATAGAAAACGCCCAAAATCCTACAAGTAAAAACCAGAATCAAATAGGTTATGTTAAGGAAATATGCATGCAGGTTCAAAAAACGCTCAAAAGTACATGGAAAGACGAAGTAAAACAAAGACGGGCAAAAAAGGACACTACATAATAACCAGACGAAGTTAAACCAGACACCTTCGGTCCCTCCTGAAGTTAAACCAGACACCTTCAGTCCCTCCTGAAGTTAAACCAGACACCTTCAGTCTCTCCTGGAGTTAAACAAGACACCATCAGTCTCTCCTGGAGTTAAACAAGACACCTTCAGTCCCTCCTGAAGTTAAACAAGACACCTTCAGTCTCTCCTGGAGTTAAACCAGGCACCTTCAGTCCCTCCTGGAGTTAACCAGACTCCTTCAGTCCCTCCTGGAGTTAACCAGACACCTTCAGTCCCTCCTGAAGTTAAACCAAACACCCTCAGTCTCTCCTGGAGTTAAACCAGACACCTTCAGTCCCTCCTGGAGTTAAACAAGACACCCTCAGTCCCTCCTGGAGTTAAACCAGACACCTTCAGTCCCTCCTGGAGTTAAACCAGACACCTTCAGTCTCTCCTGAAGTTAAACAAGACACCTTCAGTCCCTCCTGGAGTTAAACAAGACACCCTCAGTCCCTCCTGGAGTTAAACCAGACACCTTCAGTCCCTCCTGGAGTTAAACCAGACACCTTCAGTCTCTCCTGAAGTTAAACAAGACACCTTCAGTCCCTCCTGGAGTTAAACAAGACACCCTCAGTCCCTCCTGGAGTTAAACCAGACACCTTCAGTCCCTCCTGAAGTTAAACAAGACACCTTCAGTCCCTCCTGGAGTTAAACCAGACACCTTCAGTCTCTCCTGAAGTTAAACCAGACAGATCACTGCCTCTTCAGGACATTCAGAGGCATTAAACCACTCGTAGCGTCCTTTTCACAGCAACGTTAGCTTCCAGTTTTATCTTGTCCAGCTCTATCTTGTCCAGCTCTATCTTGTCCAGCTCTATCTTTTCCAGCTCTATCTTGTCCAGCTCTATCTTGTCCAGTACTATCTTGTCCAGCTCTATCTTGTCCAGCTCTATCTTGTCCAGCTCTATCTTGTCCAGCTCTATGCGATTGACTCTATTAAGCCACCTCTGATTTGTTAATGGCGGTTTTAGTCCACTTGTACTCTAGTTTGTTTGACTCTTTTTACAGTTTGTTTCATGTTTTGTCTCGTTGTTGTTACCAATCATTTTATAGTGCTCAGCCTGCATCACTCTGCCACCAGGCGGCGCTGCTCCCCCCAGCATATTGCATCCACATGAAAACATTTTCATTTACAATTAATGAGATGAATATATCTCATTCATCAAATTCTGTGAAACAGAAGATTTCTTTTCTTCAGAAAACCCTTATCTCATAAATTCAGAAAGAGGCGATTTTTATTTTTTCATGTGAATGAAAAACTCTTCCGTACTCCAGTGTGCTACAGGCGACGTTTGTTTTGTCTGTATTCTTTCACTGTGTGTATTGCTATCGTAAGAAAGTGGTGATATTAAAGATTTGCAGAGCCACCAGACATGAGTAGAATGTTTCCTTTCTGTGTGTGTGTGTGTGTGTTTGTGTGTGTGTGTGTGTGTGCGTGCGTGCGTGTGTGCGTGCGTGTGTGTGTGTGTGTGTGTGTTCCTGGTCACCGTGGCAACAGTTTCCATGCAGCAGAGAGATTCAGTGAAGCCAGCCTGGAACATAATGAACACACAGAACGTGTAACGATCAGGGTGTGCAGATTTCTGAAGGAAGCCTGAAGTGAACAGCGTTTCACAGACTCAGACTCTCAGATGAATTGGACAGACAATAAAGACTAAAATACAGTCCACACTACAGTCCACAGCTCAGGGGTTATGAGGTCAAACTGTAGGACCAGTTGGTACTGAATGAACCAAGCATCAAGTATGTTGTGGAAAAAAAGCACATAACTGAACCAATACAAAAGAAATACAAAAGAAAAAGATGTGCATCATAAAGGTAAAAAAAATAAAAAAGTATTTAAAGAAAAATATATCCACACCTAAAAACTAGACAACAGTAAATCTGGAAAAGAAAAGAGACATGCAAACATTCTAATGACATAAAATGCAATGTTGTGTAAAAGAAAGCCTGAAAACCTGCAAAATGAAGGAAAGAAACCATGTGACTCAAACCACTGGACGACAGTTGGAACCATAATGTCCACTGATGTCCTGACCTGCTGCAGACAGCTTCAGCGCTGTCCGTCTGTCTTCTGGAATCTTAATTTTTGAATGCAAAAAACTACATTTGATCGCTCCCTGCATGTACGTACCTGTCGGCCCGGCAGAGAAATCCAAGATGGCGGAAATCGGGACGATGGACATTGAAACTTGTAGTGTTCTGGTCATCTTATTGTCTACTCGGCTGGACATGTCCCAGAAATAGCAGCAGCTCAGGACTGGGTGTCCCCTGTTATCGGGTTCTACCTGTATTAGTAAATGTTAGTGAGAGAATTCCAGCTCCGTTTCTCCATCGATAACAGAAGGTAAGAGCCTGGAACTGACTTCATGATTCTCTCAGTGTGCTATTCAACTTTTCTAACATTATGACAACCATAGGCACAGTTAGGTGCTTTGGTGCTCAAGTCCTCAGAATGCTGAGCACTGGGGGACCGCCCGTCAAAATAAATAGATGAATCAAGGAAACGGCGTCTTGGCGGGGGAGTGAACCCCAGCCTCCACCGCTGGACCAGCAGGGGTTTATATTCTACATGAACCCTGACGTGCTGTGGTGACCACGTCACTCTGTTCACCTCCAGTTTCTCTTCAACAGCCTGTTTCATGTTTGTGCACATATAAACAATCAAGCTCGTTCATAAGCTAGCACTTGTCAGGATCCGCTCCATTCCCGGTGTCGCCAGAATAAAAGCCGTTACTGAAGAAACAACCTGGCAGTGCACAACTCAGCTTCTACTGCAGCCACAGGAGCATAAAAAAGCATCAATAAGACATCATCAAAAAAAAAAGATGATAATGTTTCATAAATATTTAGAAAAGCAGCTGGTTTCTCTCCTGGAGCAGCTCTGTGACGGAGTCCTGCTCTGCTCGCTGCTGCACAGCCCGGCCTGCCAGTAAACCACCAACCCCTGAAGAAACCATCCTCTCTGGCACTGGACTCGGCTGCCGCTCAGCTCTGTGGAACCTCTGGGAGGTCCATCGACTCTGCATCCTACTCAGATCGTCTCCACTCAGTGAGTTAAAGCCGATTCATCCTGCAGAAGAACAAGAAGAGAGTTCGGCACTCCAGGGTCCTGCTGAACCAAATGATACCATTTGGTTTGGCAGTACCGACCGTCCGGGCCGAAGTCTGTCGGTGCCACGCTGTCGAACCTTCGGCACTGTCGTGTGCCGCACATGCGTGTTCCAGCTCGCTAGCATGTAGCATGTATTTAGGATGTAGCCTTGCTGTTGTACGAGCCCCGCAGCTCGTTAACGTGTCAGAAGGCGGAGTTACGTGATGCACCTGAACGCATCACTAAAAGCTGTCAGCTCCTGTGGTTAAAACTTTCTCTTTATTACTGAAACAGTCGAGAGAAATGTATTTCTGATCGCTTAAAAAAGGACAGGACTCTAAATAAACGCACAAGCCTTACAGTCGAGGACATCTTCACGTTACTAGGTTTCATTACCAAATCCACCTATTTCCAGTTCAGATGCAAAATACAAAGACAAATAGAAGGTTTAGCAATGGGGGATCCACCATCTGCAATGATGAGTAACTTCTTCATGGAGGACCTGAACACTGCAGACCCACCCTCTGGAAAAGATACGTGGACGACATCCCGGGAATAATAAAAACTGGACACACCCAAGAGCTCACAGACCGTCTGAACAACATGGAGCACACTGGAACCAGACGATTCAGCATTCAGGACAAAACACATCAAGAACACACTCACAGTGTCAAAACCCCAAATGGGCCATAAACAAAGGAAGAAAACAAGTCGACAATAAAGGAAAGAAAGCAAAGGAAAACAAAACACAGAAAAACCAGATAAGAGCAAAAACAGATCACCAGCCCATACTGTATGTCCGAGGAAAAACAGAATCCAGACAACGGATGATAAAAAACCACACAGAAAACTACAGTTACTTGGACACCCTGAAGACAAAATAGACCCGGAGAATAAACGCCATGTAATACATGAAATCCCATGTAATACATGAAATCCCATGTAATACATGAAATTCCATGTAAATCATGTAATAAAATGTACATTGGTGAAACGGGCAGATCCTTTGATATGAGAAAGAAAGAAGATCAAACAGAAAGCGAACAAGAAACACCAGGACGACTCACGAGATCAAAAAAAGACACGGCAGAACAAGAAAAAGCAAAATCAGCATCACGACCACTGCAAAAGGAAGAACCGCACCACGGACTGGACTGAGGGAAGGGTCAGGACATCGGCGGAGAACAAGTTCAAACGGTGGCTAAAGGAGGCCATCGGGACCAGGAAGTGGAACACCGTCACCCGGGACGAGACGGCAGCAAAACATGACTACACACTGGGGAACCATGGAAATATATTGTTGATAAGAGATTGTCCCAAACCAGCACTGTATAAAGCCAAAGAGAGGTGGGAGACAGTATTAAATACTACAAGTGAAAATGCTCTCTGGTCCGATTTATGTCAGGGCAGCATTCCTGCCACCATTAATTCTCCATATAGGTTCATCCATTACAACTTTCTCCATCAAACCAAACTCCAGAAAACATCCACAGGTCCAAACCTGAACTTTGGGATCTGAGCTTTCGGTGTGAAATTGAAGGGAACTCGTTCATGCATGGTACATGGTCCTGTGTGGAAGTCCCAGAGTTTTGTCTGGACTTGTGTGACACACTATCAAACTTTCAAACTTCCTTGAAGGAGCTCTGGCAGGTATAAAAACTGTATTGCTGTTCCATGGAAGTGTGACTCCGCCCTGCCTCTAACCCGGTGCTCTACAGAGAGGAACAGTAGTGTGCCTCTAGAAAAGAAAACATACAAAACCTTCCTCAAAACTTGGCTACCATACTTAAACTGTGTAGGTATAACTGTAAAGTAACTGGCGATATTTTGCTTCACATCAATGTATTTAAACCAGCTGTAAAGTACTTAAAACAGTAACTTTAGTGTTTTTCCCCTTTTCTCTCTCTCAGGGTGAGCAGGGGCGGGAGGCTGGGGTCAATTTAAAAAGTGTTATTTCTCATCTGTTTGCTTTGCAAAATGTTCATTTGATACCAAAAATAAAATATTTAAAAATATTTAAAGGGTCCAGGGTTCGAGGTCCCGACCAACGCTGCTTCATCTCTTTAAGAATTTCTAAAACACAGCGAGACGGGAAGAAGAAAGAACATCTGCCAGTTATTTAGACGACTACACACATTCTACATTGTGAGATATACAGTACATACTGTACTACTGACATACTCCCAGTGTATTGGCTTTGTAGGAGAAAAGGACCCGTCACAAGAACAACTTAAAACCTTGGACACACTGATCCACTGTTCTCCCTGTCAAAACGTCACAAACTACATTCAATCATCAGATACCTCACTGCCAGGGACAATCCACAAGCTGGTTGGTAAAAGAGCGAGGGGGGTGGGGGGGGTCAACTTAAGAAGGGAAGAAGAAGAGGAACATGCACTCCATGTTTTCACTGTTACAACCTATTTATTTTTCTGTTTACTTACTTACTTTGCTTTGTTTTGTGGTTGTGGTGTTCAGACAGACTGACTGGAGAGGGGGAGGATTTACCAACCATGTGATCCTTCAAACTCCTTGTTAATTAAACTTCATGTTCATTTTGTTTTTATCAAATTCAACCAAATTAATAAATTGTCATATAAATATGAGGCAAATCAAAACCAGCAGAAACTGAACCTTCTCCATGTGTCTTAAACCGCGACACCAGCCTGCCCTTTACGTTTCCCTTCCTGTCTGATTACTGCATTACTGCATTACTGCATTACTGCATTACTTCCACTACTCTTCCCTCTAAGCAGAACAATCCCATGTGGAGGAACTGCAGCCAACAATGTTCAACATTTCCACTTCCTGAAAGAGACAAACTCAAGCTTTTGTTCAAAACGAAGCCTTTGTTCCCCAAGCAGAAGTGAACTACACAACTTCCACTAAATACTCTGCAAAGAGTATTTACACACACACACACAAACACACACACACACACACACACACACACACACACACACACACACACACACACACACACACACACACACACACACACACACACACACACACACACAGGTCTAAATTGCTTTATAAACTCATGAAAACATCAGGAATTACTAATATAAATGAAATGAAACCAACGGAACAAACATGATTTTAAAAACAATGAACACGTTAGAGATTTATGTTCAACTTGGACTTGATTTATTTCCTGTTTTACTTATTTATCCAGTCTGGTTTTATAAATCATTACTGGAGTGTGGTTGGACTATCTGGAGTCTCACTGCTCTTCAGTGAAAACAGTTCATGAATAAAGCTTGAAGAACATCTCAGCTGTTCATTCAGAAGAAGAAGAGCAGGACTCACCGGCATCATGTTGGAGGCTGTGCTCGATGTCAGCAGGTCTGAAGGCATCGCCTCCACACCTGTCCCACCTGTCCACACCTGTCCCACCTGTCCACACCTGTCCACACCTCTCCACCTGTCCACACCTGTCCCACCTGTCCACACCTGTCCCCACCTCTCCACCTGTCTACACCGGTCGATGCGAGGCTGTCTGGAGGTTTACGGAGCTCTGAAGAAGTCCGCCTCCTCGAGAACCCAGAGACTCTCTGCTGACGATGGAAACGGGAAACAAAGCTACTGCAGCCTCCTGTTGAGGCTCATCCTGCTCACCCCCCCCCCCCCCCCCCCCCCCCCCCGCCCCGCCCAGGACTCCTATGATCACCACACACTCCCCTAATGCACACACACACACACACACACACACACACACACACACACACACACACACACACACACACACACACACACACACACACACACACATTAATTAAAAAGCCACATTAAAGATAAACAAGCAGAAGCATTGACGCTGTGTGTGCCTTGCCCCCCCTGCTGGACACAACTGGAACTGCCGATCTACAACTACCCAGAGAAACTCGACATTTACCACAAAAACTGAAACTTTTTAAAAATTCACATCAAAACATGTTTAGATAATCACAATAGAATCAACACAGTTCAAAAGTTGTTCAATAGATTACTATATTTAAAATGTTAAATCTTACCGACATTTCATGACACTTTTTAACCTGTTTATCTATTTCAGTCTTTGCTGTTTTAGATGTTTAGCTCTTTTAGCAGTTTTTAATTATTATTTTTAATTATTATTATTTTAATATGGTAAAATGGTACAGACCAGACTAGATTGCCTGCCTCCGGTATCACCGCTTTGTAAACTAGTCCACCAACACTCCACAGACCAATCCTATCCTCCAGGAGGTGGGGGAGGAGCCTACTAACTCTTTTCTAACCACCTGTCCCCCTTTCCCTCTTGTAGAATATTGACTGTGTGTACAGATGGTTCACTCCAGGTAAAAAGAATGGGGGGTTTAGATTATGGAACAAGAAAGGAGTGCAGAAGATGATAAACCTCCACCATGATGGGGTTCTACTTCTTTTTGACTTCTAATGTCAGAAATATCATCTTCCAGAAAAACTGTTTGCTTTTTAAAAAATATTTGTGGTTGAAAAGTTATCAAGGAACAATTAGATAATGAATCAATCACCATTATTAAAACTGGTAGAAATAACCATTTCTGACCTGGGAGGGAAGGGGGATTTTATTCTATTTCATTTTATTTTATAGCACTGTATTACTCCCCAGAGGGATATTTCCAAATATCATAATTCATTGGTTGCACACAGAACTAAAACAACTAGATAAGTTAAACGCCTGGAAAGTGGACATGCAGAAGGATATTGATGAGAAAGACAGGGAGCTCGTTTAAAGGCACAGAAACAAACAATAAATACAAGATTCAAACTACGACAGAATAAATGGTGAAGTAGCGTACATAACTCCTGCCATGCTCCATCATATGTCAGCTCAGATCGCAGACAGCCAAGAGCCAAGTATTTTCTGGGTGGTACTTGGTGTAAAACGTTTGAGAACCACTGGTGTAGAGTATGGGAAGAGGCTGTGATAGTGCCAATAAGGAAACTATAGACCGATACCACTGACATCAAATATCTGTAAAGTTATGGAAGGAATTGTCTCTGAGCGCTTGAGGTATTTTGCAGAAAAGAAAGGAATTATATCAAGATGTCAAAGTGGTTTTAGAAAAGGGAGAGGAGCCGTGGACTCGGTAGTGTGCTTAGAAAATGAAATTGAGAACGCTCAGAAGAATAGAGAGGTCGTACTGGCAGTGTTTTGTGACGTAGAAAAGGCTTATGACATGATGTGGAGGGAGGGGCTTTTAATAAAGCTGAGACAGATGGGGGTAGGGGGAAGAATGTTCTGATGGGTTAGAGGTTCGATGGTTGGTTGGTCTATTCCAGTTAAAAGGGGCAGTGTGTTATCCAGGTGTTTGGAGGTTGAAAATGACACGCTGCAAGGAAGTGTGACCAGTCCTTTAGTGTTCTCCTGGTCACAATGTTGTTTCCAATGTCCGTCCAGATGAGGGAAGGTCCCTCTTGGCAGATGATGGAGCGTCGTGGAAGAGAGGAGGAGATCTGGGGCACATTAAAAACAGGATGGGGATTCAAGTTTTCTATTGAATTCTACTGTTTGACACGAAGCTTATCTGGAGAGATCATAGAAGTAGAACTGTGACCAAGTGCCAGAAAGTGATCGACATTATGAGACGCCTCAGTGGGGTCAGGTGGGGAGCTGGTCAGATTCTCTGAAGGTCATTTCTGTGGCGATGATTCGTTCAGTGTTGGACTATGGGTGTGTTGGTTTTGACTCGGCCTCTAAAACTCCATTGATGAGACTTGAGCGAGTTGAAGCACAGCCATTAAGGTCGTGTTCTGGAGATGTTAGATCTCCCCCTATTGCAGGCTGTTGGTTTAGTCCAGAGAAATGCCTCTTGATCAGAGAAGGAAGCAGCTTCGAGCCAACTATTGGGCCAACCTTAAAGGTCATGATGAGCAACATCCTACAAGAGCTGTGCTTCAACCTTGTTGGGTGGAGAGGGAAGTGTTATCACATTCTGAAGTTACTGCGCTCAGTATGTGCAAAATCTGGGCATCAGTCACATAAGGTTTAGTCCGCCTGTTATTTGGCCAGAAATACCTTTGTGGACAGTAAAGGTACCGTGTATAGATTTGTACTTGCTGCAGCTCAAAATGAAGGAAATGAAAAGTTGAAGTGTTGGCAGCGTTTTCAGCACGTGTTGAGGGGTTATATTCTGAATGTATAAAAATGTACACGGATGGATCTAAAGATCCAGACAGGCGGTCCTCAGGTTGTGCTGCTGTTCCAGAGAGAGGGGATCCAGAGGGACCCAGAGCTACAGACTATTTATCTGTTTATACTGTGGAATTGATGGCTATTTTAGGAGCTTTAAATTGGGTATCTGAATGTCAACATACTGATGTTCTGATATGCTCAGACTCTCTATCAGTTAATCAAAGCCTGAAGTCTTTTAACTCCTCAAGACAAGATATTCTGTTTGAAGTATTGCTATTATATTCAGGGCTTGTTCATATTACCTTTATGTGGGTACCAGGACATGCGGGTCTGATGGGGAATGATGCAGCAGATAAGGCGGCTAAACAAACTTTGGAAAGAAGTAATAATGATGTTAAGCTGCTGATTGGGAAAGACGAGGGGAAATCTCAAATATGGATTAAGATCATGGAAGAGTGGCAGGGCAGAAGGAGAGCAGAAACACTGGGAAGGTTTTTATTTAAACTAATGAACACTTTACAATCACCAGTTCCTGAATGAGGAAAGTCTAGGAAAGAACAAACAGTCTGTAAGAGAATTATGTTGGAGCACACAAATTAAAAAAGTACACTACGTTTAATAGGGAAACACGAGACAGGGCTAGGTGAACAATGTCATGCTGAAGAGACAGTGGTACATGTTTTATTAAATTATCCAAGTATAATGAAGAAAGGACAGTTCTGGAAGCTGAATTGAGAAAGGAAGGAGTTCACCCATTTACAATTAATAGTGTTGTCCACTGTCCAGAACCTCTGGTCACATTCCTCCTACAAACGGGGTTAATAAATAGGATACAGTGATTATGCTCTGATCACACTCCGGAACAATAGGGGGCGGTGATGCTCGATTTAATGGTGGACAACCCCCGTTAAAGTACGACGACAAAGAAGAAGAAGAAGAAGTCAGTGTTTGTGTTTGTTTCAGCAGTGTTTCCGGCTCAATGAGGACACGTGCTGCTTCAGTGGACGGGAACGGCTGTTCTTCTAACAGGTTCGTTCTCTTTTCTCTCTAAACCTCGGAGGAGTGACACCGGGCGGTGTCACCGAGCCCCGGAGCCGAGTGTGTCCGCCATCAGACGCTTTCTGTCCGGAGAGAAACCAGCCGACACACGCTGGGGTGTTTCGGTTGAACTGGTTTCCGTATTAACTGGTGCCCGCCTTCACGTAGCCTTTCTGCTAGTTACTTCAAATGTAAAATACGGGAGAATATTGCATATATACCTCTTCCGTGACAACTTGTTGTATCGATGCGATACCAAGTAAATACAGGGCCAGTGTCGCCGATACTGATCCGATATCGATACTTCTTAATATTCAACATTAAGGCATCATCAAAGTGCTAAATCTGGATCAATCTTCATGACCTTTGAGTGTTTTTATGTTTCCTGTGGTTCATTAATTAGGCTGGAATTGATGGAGGAGGAAAGGTGGTGTTGATGGAGGGAGTAGGGAAGGTGGAGGTGATGGAGGGAGGAGGAAAGGTAGCTGGAGTTGATGGAGAGAAGAGGGAAGGTGGAGTTTATGGGGGGAGGAAGGAAGGTGGAGGTGATGGAGGGAGGAGGAAAGGTAGCTGGAGGTGATGGAGGGGGGTGGAAATCTGGAGTTGATGGAGGGAGGAGGGAAGGTGGAGTTTATGGGGGAGGAAGGAAGATGGAGGTGATGGAGGGAGGAGGAAAGGTAGCTGGAGTTGATGGAGAGAAGAGGGAAGGTGGAGTTTATGGGGGGAGGAAGGAAGGTGGAGGTGATGGAGGGAGGAGGAAAGGTAGCTGGAGGTGATGGAGGGGGGTGGAAATCTGGAGTTGATGGAGGGAGGAGGGAAGGTGGAGTTTATGGGGGGAGGAAGGAAGGTGGAGGTGATGGAGGGAGGAGGAAAGGTAGCTGGAGGTTATGGAGGGGGGTGGAAATCTGGAGTTGATGGAGGGAGGAGGGAAGGTAGCTGGAGTTGTTGGAGGGAGGAGGGAAGGTGGAGTTGATGGAGGGAGGAGGGAAGCTGGAATTGAGGGAGGAGGGAAGGTGGAGTTGATGGAAGGAGGAGGGAAGCTGGAATTGATGGAGGGAAGAGGGAAGGTGGAGTTGATGGAGGGAAGGTGGACTTGATGGAGAGAGGAGAGAAGGTGGAATTGCTGGAAGGTGGAGTTGATGGAGGGAGGAGGGAAGGTTAAGTTGATGGAGGGAAAGTGGAGTTGATGGAGGGAGGAGCGAAGGTGGAGTTGATGGAGGGAGGAGAGAAGGTGGAGTTGATGGAGGGAGGAGGGAAGGTTAAGTTGATGGAGGGAAAGTGGAGTTGATGGAGGGAAAGTGGAGTTGATGGAGGGAGGAGAGAAGGTGGAGTTGATGGAGGGAGGAGGGAAGGTTAAGTTGATGGAGGGAAAGTGGAGTTGATGGAGGGAAAGTGGAGTTGATGGAGGGAGGAGCGAAGGTGGAGTTGATGGAGGGAGGAGAGAAGGTGGAGTTGATGGAGGGAGGAGGGAAGGTTAAGTTGATGGAGGGAAAGTGGAGTTGATGGAGGGAGGAGCGAAGACTCCAGTGGTTGTAGAATTGTGGCCGTTTATTCCTCTTTTTAACACCGGGCCGACTCCACACACACACCTGCAGGAAAACAAAAACTACATACATACTACAACTCCACTTCCCACAATGCACCTGTCATTTAAAGTGACATGCTCAGCATGTACCGCAGAAGAAAATGGGAGAGAAACTAAAATTAAGTATCGATCTTATTGCACTGGTATCATTCAATATCGATACCGATATTATCGATATCTGGATCGATCCGCCCAGCACTGCTACTTCCCTGAAAATCCTTCAATGACTGAAGAAGTCCAGCTCAATTATTTCACCACATTACAGTTTGAAACATGAACTTTATCTGATCTCCCGAGCAGTAACAATTCACATTTATGTCCCTGAAACTGCCATACGTCGATATTTTTAAAATCATAAATCACACATACAAGTTTTTTAATGACAGTCCATGTGTGTAATTATTGGACAGTTGGGTTTTGCTGCTGGTGATTAAAAGATGAACAAAGAAATTGGTTTGATTGCGTTGGTGTTTTTATATATATATATATATATATATATATATATATATATATATATATATACATATTAGGGATGTCCCAATCAGATCGGTAGATATCGGATTGGGGTCGATATTGGTGATTTGTAAGTGATCGGGGATCGGCAAATCCAGCCGATCACCCCGCCGATCTAAAAAAAATAAAACCAAAAACCCCACCCTTTTTCCTGTCAGCTGCCGTAAAGCAGCCCCGTGTGCGACCTGCCGTAAACTGAGGTGAGCAGCCTGAAGCCACTGAGAGGATCAACCAGCAGTCTGGAGGGAGTTTAAGGTGGATAACCAAACCAGTCCTGAGAGGTGGAGCACCAGAGCTTCACCACAGTCCTGAGAGGTGGAGCACCAGAGCTTCATCACAGTCCCGAGAGGTGGAGCACCAGAGCTTCACCACAGTCCTGAGAGGTGGAGCACCAGAGCTTCATCACAGTCCCGAGAGGTGGAGCACCAGAGCTTCACCACAGTCCTGAGAGGTGGAGCACCAGAGCTTCATCACAGTCCTGAGAGGTGGAGCACCAGAGCTTCATCACAGTCCCGAGAGGTGGAGCACCAGAGCTTCACCACGGTCCCGAGAGGTGGAGCACCAGAGCTTCACCACAGTCCTGAGAGGTGGAGCACCAGAGCTTCGTTTAACACAACTAATCTGATAAGTCCTGGCCTCCAGAGGCCATATAATAATGTGTGGGAACGAAATAAGAAGTCGCTTCCTGAAGTTAATAATACGAGGGAACAAGATAAGTTAATCCACGTTCGCGGCGCCGCGGCTCTGGAGATGCTGCAGAGCTCCACCTGTCAGTCAGCTACGTCAGATATAATTTAGAAGCAGTTTTCCATTGTGGTTTATTTTCCACACTTTTCATGGTGACATTATTCTAACTAACGTCACGTCCAGGTCTTGTTTCACCTTCTGACCGCCGGCTGAGGAGCTGCAGCCGCTGAGCAAGGCAGTGTGAGGCAGCAGGGGGCGCTCCGCTCCGCTCTGAGACGCTCCAATAGTATTTTATAACCACAGAACTTCTTTATAATGAATACTTTGGTTCATCAGCAACTAAAAAACAAACTACAAACTACTGTAAATGAAAGCTGGAGTTTATAGACATAAAATGCGTCTTTTAATGGCTTCATGTGAAAGAGAACTTTAATCAGAGTGGTTACCTAGGTTACCATGGAAACGGCTGTAGAGCAGCGTTCTATCATTCTACACCTCCATTCCTCCATGTTGAAGCTTTTGATTCAGACACGTCCAGAAATAAAGTGAAAGGAGCAGAAAGTCACTATGGAATGTTGGAATGGTGAAAAATAAGACCCAAACTCATTCACATGTCATTATTATTATTATTATTATTATTATTATTATTATTATTATTATTATTATTATTATTATTTGTCCCTCTATGTCCACTCTGGGGCTCCGGACTAAAACAAGACGGACGTTAAAAAACACCAATAGAGACAAGAAGAGACGTAATGTCTTCTGGCTCTTTGGTGCATCAGAGGTTCAGGTCAGACTAGATGGACCGACCCGGACTAAACCACTGGTACAGTCCGTCTCCTGGTTCCTGGACGAGGCTGTCAGTGCTACATTGGTGAAATCAGTGACGTATCACGTTTTGGAGTGACACAGTGACGTAGCTCTACTGGCTCCGTTAGTGGTGGAACAAGAACCGGTTCTTTGGTGGTGCTTATTTAAGAACTGGTCCTGGCACCGGCCCTAAACTAGAACCTGGTTCTTTGTGGTGGAAAAGCCTTATTAGTGATTTTCAGGTAAATAACATTTAAAGGGGCCGGAGGCCACGATTGGGCCGACCCCGACGGGCCGGGGGGGCGAGGTCCCGTCCAACTCTGCTTGCAGCTTTAATTTATTTTTATTATTGTATTTGTACTTTTTAAGGAACTTATTTTCAACCCGACCAGCCAAAGACACTTTGAAGTGGAATTGGGTTCTTCTGATTGGTTTTACTGAATACTGTTTATGTTGTAGTTTTTTATAGTTTATATGTCAAACTGATTCACTGGGTTTCATTTAAAATATATATATATTTGCTACAATCCAGGTGAAGTAGTTTAAGTTAAGATAAATAAGAGAAACAAGACTGCAGAGTGTAACTGGGTTTTTGTTGTTCTGACTGAATAAAGTTTAAATAAGTTCTTAAGTCGTTCTGAGAAGAATTTTGATTCAATAAGTGAGTTTTACAATAATTTCTAGGTAAACAAAGCTTATGCCAATAGTGCTTTTAGCTTCAGACGTCTTAGTTGATCCAAAAATACACTATTGAGTATCTTTGCAATAGTAATGTAAGTATCGGATCGGGAAAGTATCGGTATCGGCCGATACTCAATTCTGAAAAATCGGATCGATATCGGGGCCAAACAGTGTGATCAGGACGTCCCTAATATAAACATGAGTGTCAGATGTTCTTTTGTTCCATTGATTCCATTGACAGATATTTTGTAATGTCTCTGTGGTGTCGACACACTAAAGGTGGTGAGATTTCATGTTTTTCCTGTTTTTCATTGGAGGTATTTTCTCCACACTGGAGAGCAGTTCTAACCAGGAGTCCTTTCAGGTGTGACACGTCATTGTCTTAAACAAACGAATCATTTCTGATTCACTGTTCCTGGTTTGAGCCCGTTGCTTTATTCATTGTGACGAGGTGTTCTACCTGCACGTGCAGGTCAGGTTAAATAGAACTCTCTTATCCTCTCGATCTCCACAGATCCTGAACCACCGCAGTGATTCAACTTCCCGTGTTGGTCCTCAGCCTTACTGCCTGACCGCATCATGCCAAAGAAGATGAAGGAGGAGACCAGCAGTGATGAAGACTCTGATGAGGGGAGGAACTTCACACTGCTCACTGAGGGAGGAGGAGGAGGAGGAGGAGAGGCAGGAAATACAGACTGTGATGAAGACCAAGTCGAGGAAAACCCTGAGGAGAGCAGTGAAGAGTCTGAGGAGGAGGAGGAGGAGGAGGAGGAGGATGATGATGAAGGGTTGGGGGGCGTCGCGGGCAGCAGCGGGGTTCAGACAGAAGACGACATGAAACGAGGTGTGTGTGTGTGTGTGTGTGTGTGTGTGTGTGTGTGTGTGTGTGTGTGTGTGTGTGTGTGTGTGTGTGTGTGTGTGTGTGTGTGTGTGTGTGTGTGTGTGTGTGTGTGTGTGTGTGTGTGTGTGTGTGTGTGTGTGTGTGTGTGTGTGTGTGTGTGTGTGTGTGTGTGTGTGTGTGTGTGTGTGTGTGTGTGTGTGTGTGTGTGTGTGTGTGAGATTTTGTAATCTGAAGAATTTTCCAATACTTTTACACAGATGGTGACCGTCCTGTTATCTTAAGCTTTATTGTTTCACTGCTGTGACAGAATCTACAGTTTATTTAAAGTTGTATAGTAAAGTTGTTTTTATTCATAATTAACAAAGAGAAAGAAAAGCTCAGATTTATCGGTGCAGAAAAGGAAATATTAAGTTCAGTCATGTGAAAATGTGTTGAGTTCTTTATCAGGATAAGTTCACATGTCGATGTCTGATCTTGTTTTTATTCATCTCTGGAAAAGAGAGTGATTTTAATAGCAGGTCAACAACAAGAATGAACCTTGTTTTCCTCATTAAACAAACGATATCAACAGATTTAGGGATTGTTCCGGAGGGAAAGGTGAGGACACTCTACCCACCAGGTCAAGAGAGCAGAACTTTTACTTATTCAAACTTTCTTATCTTCTGTGAATCATCATATAGTAAAATAAAGTCCCAACATTTAAACTCCTGTCGTCCCGGCAGGCTCCAGCTTTGCTTTTCTCTGTTTAATGTTAGAAAGTGAAGATGTGATGCAGGTTCAGCTCAGCATGTAGAAAACGGTCCAGTCTCTTCTCAGTCAGTGCAACAGAACAGAGTGAATATTTGTGTGTGTGTCTCCTGTCAGAACTGTCCAACATGTCCTTTGAGGACATCATGACGCTGCAGAACAAAGTGGGGACCAAGGTCTACAGTGAAGTCGCTTATGGCAGCAAGAAGACGCCAGAAAACAGCAAGAAGAAACGGCTGAACAAGAACAGGTGAAGAACCGGATCCTCCCGGGCCTCCGTATAAGACCTGCGTGGAGCTCCCAGTGAAAAATGATCGTACATACAGGAACACGAGGGGCCGTCCACAGGAGGGCGCTGCTTCACCTAAAGCGGCTGTGTTTGGCCGATCGTCCACACCAGCAGAAGCACGAAACAGGTTTTTTGCAGACGGGTCCCAGAGTGGGGGTTCTAAAACCCTGGCGTGTGCCGGAGGTGTGGACGGCAAAGACAATCATCTTTGGAAAAACGATTACGTAATCCCCCCCCTCTGCCCCCACCCAGTCCGTGATGTCATCAAATAACCACAACAATCACAGACTACAAGCTCTAGGTGGCGCTGCAGAAGCTACTGAGCAAGCAGCAGCAGGAGGAGCAGGACCATAGATCTATAGAACTAGATTTATAAGGAAGTTTATGAGCAGAGATCTACTTCTTAATTTCTAAATGCTTTGTCTCTTCTTCTGCATTTTTGGAGTGTTTGGTGAGTCACAGCGCCCCTACAGGCCTGGCATATGTACTCCATGCGCTGAAGCCTCGTGTTGAGCCGTGTTCATAGTGAGGTGTGGACGGAAGCTTTTTAGAGAACCTCGGGGAGAAAAAATATGGCTTTTGCTCGTGTGGACGTGGCCTGAATCTGTAAATAACCATGAGTTCCTGAGTCCTCCCTCTCCACGCGCTGTCTGAATATGTAAATCATATTTAAATGAGCCCTGCTCTGCACGGACCTCAGAAAAAGCCAATTGAAGAGGTTCTGTAAAGAAATCCACGCTCCCGGAGGGAGAACATGGAAACTTCCCACAGAAAGGCCCCGGGCAGGATTTGAACCATCTGTGAGGCGAGAGAGCCTCACCACTACGCCACCGTCGGCCAAATATAAGTAAATATCTTAAATGAGGAGAATAGGAGAAAAAAATGAGAAATGACAAAAATATGTTTTATTTATATATATATATACATATATATATATGTATATATATATTAGGGCTTGGTGATTTGGCCTAATGAAAAAATCTATTAATCTATAGAGTCATAGAGAAAATCGATAAAGAGAAATTTGAGTTTCGATTCGATTTTCAATTCTCTTTTTTTCAATGTACTTCAAAATGACTGCAGACATCAGATATACTTTCTTGCTGTGATTGTCCTCGGAGCTAAAATACATATAAACAATCCCAACAGAAAAAGTAAATTCAACACATTTAAGCTTTAATCAGGTTTAAGTAAAAGTGCAACAGCAACTTCAGAAACCCAGAAAGCAATGTGAGGACGGAACGGCAGAAATACCAAAGAACTGAGGAGGAAACAACCTGGAATTTACCAAATAAAAATCTTTTTTAACCAAGTCCCAATATATATTTATATATTTATAAACTGAAATGGAGAAACAGTCAAATTTAAAAAACTGTTCCTCTTTAAAAGCATAAACTTCCTCCAAATGGCTGTAAAAGCTAAATCGAGTCCAAATGTCCTAGTTTTCTTCATGGTGAGGTTGAAGATGTTCTGGTGGCCTGGAGAGGATTTCACTGCTTCCCTGGTCACATGGATCCCGGCTGGAGAGCAGCTCTCCTCTGCTTGCTCTCCTCTGCCTGGTGGATCTGTCCGTTCCACACAGATTGAGGAGGAAAGGTTGATTGGTGGTGTTCTCCGTGTTTCAGGCCCTCTGAGGTTTCCTCCAAGCGCCCGGCTCCATTCCTCCGTCAGGTGACCTCCGTCAGGAAGCCGGTGAGTGAGGAAGACGTCTGAGCCCTGAGGCAGCCATGCTTCCTCTTCTGCCTTCAACAACTTGCTCCTGCTCTCCTCCTGATGTTCTCCTCCTCTGTTCTCCTCCTGCTCTCCTCTGTTCTCCTCCTCTGTTCTCCTCCTGATGTTCTCCTCCTCTGTTCTCCTCTGTTCTCCTCTGTTCTCCTGATGTTCTCCTCCTGATGTTCTCCTCCTGCTCTCCTCTGTTCTCCTCCTGCTGTCCTCCTCCTGCTCTCCTCTGTTCTCCTCCTGATGTTCTCCTCCTGATGTTCTCCTCCTCTGTTCTCCTCTGTTCTCCTGATGTTCTCCTCCTGATGTTCTCCTCCTGCTCTCCTCTGCTCTCCTCCTGATGTTCTCCTCCTGCTCTCCTCTGTTCTCCTCCTGATGTTCTCCTCCTGTTCTCCTCTGTTCTCCTGATGCTCTCCTCCCGATTGTCTCCTCCTGCCCTCCTCTGTTCTCCTCCTCTGTTCTCCTCCTGCTCTCCTCTGTTCTCCTGTTCTGCTCTCCTCTGTTCTCCTCCTGCCCTCCTCTGTTCTCCTCCTTTTGTTCTCCTCCTCTGTTCTCCTCCTGATTGTCTCCTCCTGCTCTCCTCTGTTCTCCTGATGTTCTCCTCCTGATGTTCTCCTCCTGATGTTCTCGTCCTGCTATCCTCTGCTCTCCTCTGTTCTCCTCTGTTCTCCTCCTTTTGTTCTCCTCCTTTTGTTCTCCTCCTCTGTTCTCCTCCTGATTGTCTCCTCCTGCTCTCCTCTGTTCTCCTGATGTTCTCCTGATGTTCTCCTCCTGATGTTCTCCTCCTGATGTTCTCCTCCTGATGTTCTCGTCCTGCTATCCTCTGTTCTCCTGTTCTGCTCTCCTCTGTTCTCCTCCTGCTCTCCTCCTGATGTTCTCCTGTTCTAATGTTCTCCTCCTGTTCTAATGTTCTCCTGCCACAGACGCTGAGAGATCCTCGATTTGACGATCTTTCAGGAGAATACAAAGCTGAAATCTTCGACAAAACGTACAAGTTCATTGAGGACATCAAATCCAGAGAGAAGCAGGTAGGAGAGCTTCAGAAGAACAATGTTCTCTGAGCCGTGAGGAGCAGCCGTTAGAACATGTGTTGTTTGCAGGTGATCCAGAAGCAGCTGAGCAGAACCAAGAAGGACAGCCAGAGGAAGGACAAGCTGCAGTTCCTCCTCAAGAGGATGGTGAGTTCCTTTCAGCAGTGCAGAGGAGACATCACAAGAACAATCTACTGTATTCTACAGCAAACTGAAGTCCCAGAGTTTGGGTCTGAAGCTGTAAAGTTCTAATGACGTGTCTGCAGGAGAACCAGGAGCGAGAGAAGAAGAGCCGAGAGCAGCAGAGAGAGAGAGAGATCCAGTTCAAGAGGCAGCAGAGGGAGCGAGCCAGTCAGGGAGCTTCACCCTTCTTCATCAACAAAGGTGAGAAACTGTCCTTCAGTCAGAGCTCAGCGCTCACCCTGAGCTCAGCGCTCACCCTGAGCTCAGCGCTCACCCTGAGCTCAGCGCTCACCCTGAGCTCAACGCTCACCCTGAGCTCAGCGCTCACCCTGAGCTCAGCGCTCACCCTGAGCTCAACACTCACCATGTGCACAGCGCTCACCCTGAGCTCAACGCGGATGCTGAATACGTAAACTTGATGATCTAACATTTTCCTGGACTAAAACAAGAAATCTGTTGAGACCAAGACTCGGATTAACTGCAGAAGTTCAGATTGTTAGAGGAGTTTGTCTGATATGAGTCCGTTCAGACGTTGTCCAGATGCTGGAATAGATTACTGGGGCAGATATAATAATTCATATATAATTAATTACTGTCCGTTGCAATATTAAGAGAGAGAGGATAAGCTGCACCCAACAAATTTAAAAAGTGCATCACCCATGTATCGGAGGCATGAAGCTCGTTAAGCCTTCAGTCATTGTTTAATCTGCAGCGTTCAAAGTTTCCAGTCTTTCCTCCAGCTTTAGCAGTTTAGTGAGCGACTGGGCCGTCGGCATGACAACCGGCTGTTTTGCTGCAGAATTGCTTCTGTGGTCCTTTGAACGTTTTAGTTACTGTATTTTCTGGACTATTGAGCACACCTGGATAGAAGCTGCACCTGCACAACTCAAGGAGAGGAAAAAAAACCAGTACATATATAAGCTGTAGGTGTCCAGGTTGTAACAGGGCAGGAGTTTCATTGTGTGTGTGTGTGTGTGTGTGTGTGTGTGTGTGTGTGTGTGTGTGTGTGTGTGTGTGTGTGTGTGTGTGTGTGTGTGTGTGTGTGTGTGTGTGTGTGTGTGTGTGTGTGTGTGTGTGTGTGTGTGTGTGTGTGTGTGTGTGTGTGTGTGTGTGTGTGTGTGTGTCGGCAGCAGCAGGCGGCTTTACGTGATGCACCTGAACGCATCACTCAGGCCGTCAGCTGCTGGAGCTCTGGACCACAGAAAGCAGCACCAGACCAGAAATGTCACGTTGAGGAGAAGCAGAGGCTCAGAACCCTGCACAAGTAGAATCTGGCAGCATGAAGCCCGTTGACCCGTAGAAATCCATAAATGAGCTGCGTCCTTTTAAAAGCCGCAGGGTTCCAGTTGTGTGAAAAAAACCCTGCTTCACATCCTCGTCACATCCACGGGCCCAAATGCACTGTCACAGCGCCACCTGGGGGACACGCTTCCAATCACTGATCAGCAACGATGCAAGGACCCGTTCAACTCTGCTTGCAGATTCTTTTTTTTCTGCCCTTTTAATTCATTTGGTTGCAGAATGATTCAGTCGTTTCCAGTGATTTCATGTCTGTTGTTCCTGACTGAAGGAAAGTGGTCCAATAAATGTTCTGCAGCCGTTTGTTAAACTGAAGGACTGCGAGAAAAGAGACAAGAAACCAGAGCAGGTCAAAGTTTAACTGCTTTGGATTGTTTCCTTCTGAAGCTCATTGGACCTGATGTGACGGGACAGTGCCTCTCCAGCTGGAGGAGGAGAGGTTCTCCCTGGAAAACTGAAGAACCGGAGATGTTTTAAATCCTGTTTATTGTTTATGTTTCCAGCGGAGAAGAAGAAGCTGCAGCTGGCAGAAAAATACGAGGAGCTGAAGAAAAGCGGCAAACTGGAAAACTTCCTGAGCAAGAAGAGGAGGAGGAACGCGGGGAAGGACCGCAGAAAACTGCCCCGGAGCTCCGCCGGGGCGGAAACTGCCCCGGGGCATCTGAACACACGGCTGGAGAGTTAGTCTGGAGCTTTTCTAATGTTCTGCTCGTCGATCAGCAAAACGGTGTTTCTATTGAAGTCAACCAAAGTCTAACTGGTCTTCATTTAACTAAATAAACCTGGATGGTCAGTCCATAAAAGAAGTTAGACACACATGAACTCTTCAGAATACTGATACTATTATATTTCTGTAAATTTGAGAAGTTTTGAATTCTTTGTTTTTCCTCGTGTGAATAAATAGACGTCATCTGTTTCTACATGTGAGTAATTCTAGAATAGTGATGTTACAACAGGAACTCAGTGACTTGGAGAAGTAACTTCAATCTGATTACTGGTGTGGAAATGGTAACAAAAGTGATTAGCGTAATCGGCAGTACTCGAGTATGACCACTTTTTTCATTAACAACCTAATTAGTAATCGGTAATCATTACTTTTTGAAGGTAACTGTGGCAACACGAGGGATGGGAATTGATAAGAGTTTTCCGATACCGATTCCATTTTCGGTTCCGTTTAACGATTCTCTTCTTGATTTATTTATTTTTTCTCATTTTTAAAAAAAAGAATTAACAGGTAGATTACTCAGGGTGGGAATTGATAAGATTTTATCAATTCTTCTAACGATTCCTGAGGATTGTTTTGAAGGGAATAAAAGTAGTTTTACACAGTTTTCTGCACCAAAAGGAACTAATTAATTTTTTCCAAACATGAAACTTGAATTATAATTTTTCCCTTAAAAAAGAACAGTCAAATGTGTATTTTCCTTCATTGCCCCCTGGAATTTACATCTTTTTCGAAATGTGCGCTGTTGTCAGGTTATCCCTCTCTGGGAGGCGGAGCCTGGAGAGGAATGAGGAAGTGACGTAGGAGGAGGAACTCGTTCTCTCAGTCTGCGGGGAATCCTGTGTTTTCATATTGTGTTGGTGCTTTTTTTGAGGGGATTTTCAACACAGAATGATCTAATACATAGATATACAGTAGTAGACCTCTACTAGATTGTGTATGTGGCCTTCGTGGCCTCAGAAAAAGTCGAAAATCAAAGTCAAGATTTTCTTTTTTCATGGTGGAAAAAACAGTCTGTCCCTCCACATGTCAGCGGTGTGACTGCTTCCTCAAAATGCATCAGGCGGTTTAATGAAGTGATGAAAAGATCAGTTATCATCAGTTATCATCAGTATCCGGACCAGAAGAGACAGAGCAGCTGCTGCCTGGTTCTGTAGAGGAACACAGCTATCATCAGTACCAGGACCAGAAGAGACAGAGCAGCTGCTGCCTGGTTCTGTAGAGGAACACAGTTATCATCAGTACCAGGACCAGAAGAGACAGAGCAGCTGCTGCCTGGTTCTGTAGAGGAAGTTTGTCGAGTACGAAGGACAAAGACACGGATCCCGGCTGCTTATTTAAATGTTCTTATTAATCAAGGAAATCCTGTTTAAAATCACGTCCATCAGCAGCAAGCAACCCGATATAGTCAGAATTAAGTGATTTAATGTGAATTCACATCTATGGGTAAATGATGAGGGACGGACAGAAAGTCTCTCCGTGAAAAACAAAAATCTCGACTTTGATTTTCGACTTTTTCTGGAGCCACGAAGGCTTTTGGTTTTTTTAGCCTCCGAATTCTTTTTTCTTCTTCAGTCCTAAAACTCTTCTGTACGGGACAGATTGACGGAGTTAATTTATTGAAAGTCCCTCATTCGTCCTCAGACAGGACATTTCTTCACCAAATGGACGTCTTCAGCAGCCACACAGCGCAGAGCTCAGGAGGAGGTGATGGAGGCCGGGGGTGGAGCTCAGGAGGGGGTGATGGAGGCCGGGGGTGTAGCTCAGGAGGAGGTGATGGAGGCCAGGGGTGGAGCTCAGGGAGCCATGGTGCAGGTTGTTCTGACTATCAGAGTAAACCGGAGTACCGGAGTAGAACCAGCACCCAGAGAGAGAGAGAACATGAGAACTCCACACAGAAAGGCTCCTGCTGGGATTTGAACCGAGACCTTTCTGTTTTAACTGGACCTTGTGGCTGTGAGGCGAGAGGCTGTGGACTCTGTGGATTCAGGACCTGGTGAGTGGACATGTATTAACGTGTCGTATTATTTAGTCCTTTATCGTCTCCCACTCTAGACCTTCTTCCTCCATGTTTTCTCCTGGTTGAAGGAGGTTCTGCGTCGCAGAGTGACGTACCGCAACGTAATGCAACGTAATGCAACGAACCGCAACGTAATGCAACACGACTTGACGTCGTGCTGGAGATGAATCGTTAAGAAGAATCGAACACATATAAGATGTACGATTCTGATGGAATTGATCCATTGGAACCGGTTCTAAGTCAGAACCGGTTTTCGATTCCCATCCCTAGGCAACACTGCCGTAACACACACACTCTTCCTGCTTCCAGCAGGTGGCGCTATGGCTGATGGTCATCATTGTGATGTGGCTGTCCGGCATAGTTTTCTAAATCTTTCAGTGTTTGGACTCAAACAGAGCGAGAAACACTTTTCTCTTTTATTTAAATTCATATTAAACCTGCATACAGATCAGTCGGGAAATATGGGTTTACTGATGGATCTCACACACACACACACACACACACACACACACACACACACACACACACACACACACACACACACACACACACACACACACACACACACACACACACACACACACACACACACACACACACACACACACACACACACACACACACACACACACACGTCCTCCAGTCTCATGCGGGACGATGTTCTTCATCCTCCTCTTCCTCAGGTTTGTGTTTCAGAGCGACCTCAGAGCGGACGCTGTGCTTCATCGCCCTCTGCAGGATCCACGTCAACATGTGGACGCTCACAAAGGCTCCGCCTGCAGCCCAGAACCAGTTCCTCCTGATCCAGGACTGGGACCTCATGACAGGACTGCAAGGGGGGGGGGGGGGGGGGGGGGGAGAGAGAGACAGAGAGAGACGGAGAGAGGGAGAGAGAGACGGAGAGAGAGAGAGAGAGAGACAGAGCGACAGAGACAGAGAGGGAGAGAGAGAGAGAGAGAGCGAGAGAGCGAGAGAGAGAGAAACAGAGAGGGAGAGAGAGAGAGAGAGACAGAGAGAGAGACAGAGAGGGAGAGAGAGAGAGAGAGAGGGACACAGAGACAAAGTCATGATTTAAATATTTTCTATAGTTTTACACTGTTAAGCTTTAAAAGTGTGTTTTCTGAGAATAAGCTGCTGAAAGTAACTAAAAAAGTAACTGCTAGTATAACTGTTACTTTTCAAAACAAGTAATCAGTAAAGTAACTACGTTAGAAACTGTGGCAACACTGGTGAAGACTGCTGGCTATGGAGGAGCTTTGGGGCCACGAAACAATAGAAAATAAAAACAATTATGTTTCATTATCTTTTTCATTTTTCTTTCATTATGTACTTTGAAAATTGCAGAAGAGTATTCGGGCCACTGGAAAAAAAACCTCAGACGCTTCAGAAAAAAAGTCGGAAATCAAAGTCGAGTTATTTTTTTATAATACAAAAGATAATGTAATGAGTTGAGAAGTTTTCTTCTTTTCTGTTTTTCCTCCGGGTCCACCCCTAATCACAACCACATGTATTAGATAAGACTAGATAAGACGAGATAAGACGAGATAAGACGAGATAAGACTAGATAAGACGAGATAAGACTGCTCACTGCTTCTCAACATTTTGATTTTTAACAGCATGTCTTTGTTTTAATAAGAATTAATTTAACTTGAAGCCCTGAAGTCTCTTCCAAGTTCCAATACTGATAAATACACTGTGTTTTGGAGCTAAAAGAGACAGAATTTCTTTGTTATAAAGCCAATTCTGAAGCATAGTTTCTACCCGCAATGTATTTTGTACAAGCGGCCACATGCTCTGGCGTCAGTGTCGCTGCCATTCGGTCTCTAAATGACATCACTCGTTACCTGGTGTGGTTACTTGCTCTTGGTGGCAGCAGGAGGTGAAACGTACGACACGATGCCTGGCTCGGGGATGTAATCCTCTCTGGGTTTATGCAGCAGGGGATGCGTCTTCAGATTGTACCAGCCCCAGTGAATCAGTCCCAGACTTGTGCCCATCACAATCAACACCTTGTAATTCTTCCAGAACTTCTGTAAAGCCATGACTGAGCTGGGAAACAGGACAGAGCAACAGTCACACGACAGTCACAGTAAAGTTCACCACCGACTGGATTTCTGATGCTGCTTCAATACATCGGAACCATATTGTGCAGATTTAATATCACTGGTTGCTTCTTTCCATTAACAGGCGTTGACGAAGCCCCTGGGTCACATGCTAAGGCGCTGGTTCAAATCCAGCCTTTCTGTGTGGAGTTTGCATGTTCTGTTCTCTGTTTGCGTGAGCTTCCTCCCAGCAAGGTAAGGTTATTCACAGCGCCGTTCAAACACGGGGCTATTTACAGTGCAGGAGAAAGAAATATATTAAAACAATTAATGAAGAATCTTAATCTCCAGATCTCTGTGTTTCCCACCACCACTGACCAGATGGTCACTTTAGAACCAAACTCCACCCTCCCTCAGCAAACGGCTCAGTTAGGTCTTTATTTACCATCAGATCAACATTAACAGAATGTTAAGCTCACTTCTGGAACCCCAGACACTCACTGTGCACTCGTTCAAAATGTTCAACTTAACGCAAAAACAGCCACAGCCTACTTCCTGTATCCACAACCAGCTACTTCCTGTATCCACAACCAGCTACTTCCTGTATCCACCACCAGCTACTTCCTGTGTCCACCACCAGCTACTTCCTGTGTCCACCACCAGCTACTTCCTGTATCCACCACCAGCTACTTCCTGTATCCACAACCAGCTACTTCCTGTATCCACCACCAGCTACTTCCTGTGTCCACCACCAGCTACTTCCTGTATCCACCATCAGCTACTTCCTGTATCCACCACCAGCTACTTCCTGTATCCACCACCAGCTACTTCCTGTATCCACCACCAGCAACTTCCTGTGTCCACAACCAGCTACTTCCTGTATCCACCACCAGCAACTTCCTGTGTCCACAACCAGCTACTTCCTGTATCCACCACCAGCTACTTCCTGTATCCACAACCAGCTACTTCCTGTATCCACCACCAGCTACTTCCTGTATCCACCACCAGCTACTTCCTGTATCCACAACCAGCTACTTCCTGTATCCACCACCAGCTACTTCCTGTATCCACCACCAGCTACTTCCTGTATCCACCACCAGCTACTTCCTGTTTCCAGGGTTTGACATTAAGGATTTTGACAACTTTTTACCTGCTTGAAGTTTAATGTAAATCTATAAGTTGGGTAAAGTATGAATTCGACCAATAAATCCATTGTAATGTTTCTGTAATTGCTTTTTGAATAAACTTGAGGTAATTTGACTCCAATTAAAAATGACTAGACAAACTTAATAGTACTTCAAAAATTATTTTTACAGTTTAACTTCTTTCCATGAGAGTATCCATGTAGGTTCTGACATAGTACTGAAATATTTAGACATTTAGCCTATCAGAGTTCATTTACATATTTAATTTATTTACACATTAACACAGTCATTTCATTTACCTTAGAATAGTTGAAAACAACTATTATATACAAGTACTGCATTAATGATTTAAAGGGAAGAATTAAATTCTTGTGCATACTAGAGAATTAATGAGTAAATAGTTTTAGACAGAAAGTACATTGTAGTATCATAATTAACTGATATTATTCAGTGACTAGAGTACACCAATAAAAACACACAAACTGATGCATGACAGAGTGCAGTACTGTAGTACACAAACTGACAAAATGTGGATCCAGTTTGTCACTGAAATATTTAGAAAACAAGTATTGAAGTACAATTCATGAACATTGAGAAGTTCTTATTCCAGGAGTCTGATGGAGGGACAGCTTCAGGAACTTGCTCATCTATACTGCAGTAGGGAAGCAACAATCACGTGTTTCACTTCTGATCTGATCCTGATCCTGAATTTGTTTATCTGCTGATACTATTCCGATACCAGAGCTGTTTGCTTTAATATTATTATTATTGTTGACTTTATATGAGGCTGTAATAAACTCCTCTCTACAGTAAAGTATGAAATGTACTAATGTATACATGTATTCTCTCTAAAGACAACTTGAGGTTAGTATCAGGTCAGTAAAGGAAGCAGTACAAAGTATTTTAGCTCCATGTGGACAATGTGGGGGTCTGCGTGACGTCATCATCTCATAATAAACTAGTTCTACCTTTAGAACCTCAGAATGACTTTATTAATCCCTGGGGAAATTCTTGAGCAAGGCAGCAGCAACACAATGTTTTAATACGCTGACGTCTGGCGGCAGAGTACCGCCTCGCTGTACCACAGCTTTGCTAACATCCACCTTGCTGTGTTGCTTTGCTAACATCCACGTTGCTGTGTTGCTTTGTGGTTTTTTGAGTGTAAAATCCGTCCAATCAGCAACATGTTGCCATGAAAAGTTGGATAGCACAGTGCTACTTCCCTAGCCTGCTCGCTGGCTGCAAACTGTGGACTGGATTTCCTGACTCATTCCTCCTGGTCTCATTGAGACCCGCCTCCCTTCAGGAAATCCAGTCCACAGTTTGCAGCCAGCGAGCAGAGCAGCAGCAGGGAAACACTGGGGATCATTTCAGCACCATGGAGCAGACCAGGATCATGGAGCAGACCAGGATCATGGATCAGACCAGGATCATGAAGCAGACCAGGATCATGGATCAGGAACCTCTGCAGGTTGGAGCGGAAATTTCTGATCCATGAACGATACGTTGATATCGGAACCCGATCCTGTATCGGACCCATGCCTAAAAACCACAAATTCGTTCAAGCAACGTGGGCAGATGATTCACTTGCCCCCAGCAAAGCTTTACTAGCCCCGGACGTCCGGACAAGCCTCGATGTCGATTCCGGATTCTATTTATTGTCATTTCTTTTTTAGCACTGTACTAATCCCAGAGGGGGAACCTCATACCGATTGACCCATCGGTAGCAGCCGCACAGAGCAGCGCTCAAGGGGAGCTGGGGCCTTGCTCTGGGACCTCCCGGGTCTCTCTCTGGGACCTCCCGGGTCTCGCTCTGGGACCTCCCGGGCCTCTCTCTGGGACCTCCCGGGCCTCTCTCTGGGACCTCCCGGGTCTCGCTCTGGGACCTCCCGGGCCTCTCTCTGGGACCTCCCGGGTCTCGCTCTGGGACCTCCCGGGTCTCTCTCTGGGACCTCCCGGGTCTCTCTCTGGGACCTCCCGGGCCTCGCTCTGGGACCTCCCGGGCCTCGCTCTGGGACCTCCCGGGCCTCGCTCTGGGACCTCCCGGGTCTCGCTCTGGGACCTCCCGACACACGGAGAATATGCAAACTTCACTCGACCTATTGCCCGCGATGGGCAGGCTCTATGGGCTGGATTTGAACCCACGACTTTCTTGCTGTGAGGCGAGAGCACGAACCACTGCTCTACCGTGCTGATGTCAGCAAAACTTGTTTTTATTGCAGATGTTTTAGCTGATGTTACCATTATTATTATTATTGTTATCATTATTATTATTATTATGAGTAGAAAAATAAAAATCCCCATATTCAAGAAATCCAACGTATGGCCTTATTAAACCAAACGGCATCCTCAGATTCTGCAGCTCCATCAGGGGCAGGTCGTCCGCCATTATTGTTGAGTGACATCGTGGGCAACAGGTGGAGAGGCAGGGCCATGACATCATTGTTTTCAGCCCATCCACACCTCAAAGCTGAGGTGGCATCTTGAAATTGCCCCACTCTGTAACCTGTTTTAAAAACAACAACATTGTGGCTCCTAAAACGCTGCGGCGTGCGGATGAGCAATCAAAAACGATGCGTTCACACGAAACGATGTTGTCGTGAGGAGACCAAAAATAAATAGGCAGAACGAAGATTCGACTAAAAGGTTTTTAATTGTAGACGACTACGACAACTGGCGACAGCCCGAGCTGGAAGCAGGTGCCGGGTCCAGGTGTCATGGTGACCGGGACCATGAAGGCATGGCCGGCTTTCCTCATAAAGCCACACAGGCGGCTGAGTAGGGCGCCATCAACTGGAGGGACGCTAAATTGCATACTCCAAAGAAATAACATTTTAGAGTCCCTTGTGTTTGAAATCCAGCCGTCCAAACTTGTAGATTTGATATTTACTTTGGATTGCACCGTTACTCGGCACCATTCCTTTATTCTCCAGGATATTCGCACTAAACCTGCTTATATTATATCACCATTATTAAAATATTTTTTCAATGGACTTGTGTAATAGCATTTCATTGTCTTGTCTTGACACTTAAATGAATAAGTGTGTACAAGCTGCGTTTACACAGTGAGCAGTATTGAACTGAATGAAGCAAAAGACCAGGTCTCTAACCAGAGACACGGCAGCACGCGCACCGAGTGACACGCCGCTGAGCAAAATCAGAAACAACGTTCAATAATGAGAGGAACAGAGCGGAGCTCACCTTCAGTAGGGGACTGTGTGACACGGGTCCTCCACCATGTTTCGGCTTCTTTTTCACGTCATTTCCGCTGTGTGTTACGTATGATTACCTTTCCGCTTCTTAAAGCCACAGCGCGGCGCCATCTTGGATGGGTCACCCTGCGCCTCCAAGCGCATTAATTGTTACTGAGGACGCTGTCGTCCAACTATCATGATCATAACTTCCCGAATTTTCACACATAAAAAGTACGTGCTTTCATGCTGAAATACTTTGTTATGCATCTTCACAAAGACTGATATATGATCCGGCCTATTAACAAATGTATGAATTAAGAAATAGACTGATCATTTGGACTTGTTTCTCTCGCTCTCTCTCTCACATGTACACAACAACAAAACACCTTCATATTTTTGTTTTTGTGGGTCTTTAAGTATTTTTTTTTTTTAAACTATTTCTGGCAAGTGCACGCACGTGTGTGTAAGTGTATAAGGGGTTGTATAAGTTAACATATCCACCCACCCATCTATCTATCTATCTATCTATCTATCTATCTATCTATCTATCTATCTATCAAATATTGAAAGTGTGTATAGGTGAGTAAATTACCAGTTTTGCTATAATCTGGCGCATTTACAATTTGTATTTATATATGACAGTTCATTAATGTGCGTTGTCCCCAAATAAATAAATATATATATATATATATATATATATATATATATATATAAATAGATAAATAGATAAATAAATAAATAAAAATCGGCAGAAAGAAGGTAGAGATTAGAATCATGCTGCTCACAACTTCATGCAGCAGGTCATCAGACTGAGGTTCACTATCAGAGGAAGACCGAGGAAGGTCCACTGCTCGGCTCTCTTCAGCTCCCTTCAACTTTTTGAAAACAAAACACGAGTAAAGTTGTTTGTTCTGCGTTACAGTTTATCTCGATTGGTTTGGCTCATTTCTTGAAACAGAAATTCCATTCTCAAACCAACATGGACGACCCTGGGGCACCCAGTGGGACCCTGGGGTACCCAGTGGGACCCCGGGGTACCCCCTGGGCACTTCTTCACAACAGATTTCAGATTCTCATTCCTTTCATCAAATTGCAAATGTCGAGCACATCTTTGCAAATGATTAATTACAGTAGCCAGTCAGCACAATTACCAAATGTATATATCTTGCTGATGTAAACTAACTGTTGATTGTCAGTCAGATGGTTTTACTCTCTAAAACATGTCAGTGTTATTTCATTGTGTCAGCCATCACACGCACAGGAGTTCATTCAATTGTCAGAATTAGTCAGGAACATAATACCGTGTATAACATCACATTACATGAGATCAATATCTTCTGCTGATTGATAAATGGACTCAGGTGAATCTAGAACTTGACTCATGTTTGTAGTTGTGTGGGACAATGTCGGCTTCCACCACGGCACGCTCATCAAGGCTCAACAGGGCTCACCAGGGCTCATGAGGGCTCATCAGGGCTCAACAGGGCTCAACAGGGCTCATCAGGGCTCATCAGGACTCATCAGGGCTCATCAGGGCTCAACAGGGCTCATCAGGGCTCATCAAGGCTCAACAGGGCTCACCAGGGCTCATGAGGGTTCATCAGGGCTCAACAGGGCTCATCAAGGCTCAACAGGGCTCACCAGGGCTCATGAGGGCTCATCAGGGCATATCCGGACTCATCAGGGCTCATGAGGGCTCATCAAGGCTCATCAGGGCTCATCAGGGCTCAACAGGGCTCATCAGGGCTCATCCGGACTCATCGGGGCTCATCGGGGCTCATCAGGACTCATCAGGGCTCATCAGGGCTCATCGGGGCTCATCGGGGCTCATCGGGGCTCATGAGGGCTCATCAGGGCTCAACAGGGCTCATCAAGGCTCAACAGGGCTCACCAGGGCTCATGAGGGCTCATCAGGGCATATCCGGACTCATCAGGGCTCATGAGGGCTCATCAAGGCTCATCAGGGCTCATCAGGGCTCATCAGGGCTCATCAGGGCTCATCCGGACTCATCGGGGCTCATCGGGGCTCATCGGGGCTCATCGGGGCTCATCGGGACTCATCGGGACTCATCGGGGCTCATCGGGGCTCATCGGGACTCATCGGGGCTCATCGGGGCTCATCGGGGCTCATCGGGGCTCATCGGGGCTCATCAGGGCTCATCAGGGCTCATCAGGGCCTGGTTCACTGCTCATGCTGCTCCCACCACCTTACTCCACATTTCTCAATCCAACTGAGGAATTGTTCTCTGCTTGGCGGTGGGGGGTGTATGAGGACCGGGCTCAGAACCAGAGGTCCCTGATGGAAGCAATGGACAATGTCTCAGCAGATCAGAGCAGGGGACGGTGTCAGCGTGCTCGGAGAGTCTTCCCCCGTTGCATCACAGGGGAGAATATCAGGTGTGATGTGGATGAAAATCTGTGGCCAGACCGACAGCAGAGAGAGGAAGACCACCACAGTGAGGATGATGAAGAGGACGACCACAGTGAGGAGGATGAGGAGGACGACCACCACAGTGAGGATGAGGAGGACGACCATTGAGGAGGAGTTACTGGTGTGAACGATGTTCAATCTAATTTTCTTTTTTTGTGTTGATGTGTTTACAGTCCAGTATATTTTGCTGTATACATTTTCTTTTTACTGTGACGTCTGGCAGTTCCTTTATGTTTGTGAATAAAAATACAGTAACAATTCTCATGACAGTGGACGTCCGTCATTCTTTTCAGTTTGATAGTTTAATTTCTGGCAGCGAGACAAAAGACATCAATTCCAAAACAGTCTGGACCAAGTTTGAAATATGACATAAGTGATATTTCCATTGTCCACTGCCATAGTGACAAAAGATCTCAACATTTTGACCAGCAGTTCCTACACAATGCCAAGGAGACTCTGCAGTTTGGGGCCATTGACTGTTTCTATGATAAAATGTTTTAGTTTTGACACGAGTTCACTGCTTTGGGAGCGATACGACCTTTTGCAGGTGAGCCATGGTGTGGTGCTGAACCACTGGACTATTTTGCCAAATGCACTGAAAGCTTCGAGAATGTAATTTCTGTTTCAAGAAATGAGCCAAAATAAATGGAGAAAAACTGTAACTCCCGTTGACTCTGGTGTTTCCGGAGAGCGAGATGAACTATCCAACATGGCGGCAACGGTGAGTCACTCTCCAGGGATGATCTACTCTCTATTATGTCTCGGCTATGAGTCACCTTCTTTCTTTTTTTGGGACTTGTCACTTCTAAATATCTTCAGTTTTTGTTTTTTTCTTTTGTTCTTCTTGTGTCATTCTCATCTGCATACCTTTAAAACAGACAGTCCCTGCTGTGTATATATCTATATGTATATACACTGCTCAAACTAAGGAAGCCCTAATCAGGACAATGTACCTCCAAGTTTATCACCCTGGTGTGAAGTCAACCTGTCCAGGTAGGAAGCAACACTAACTGTGAATCAATTTCACCTGTTGTCCAAATGAAACAGGCAACATGAGGAAATGAGGCAACGAGCAAGACAACTGCTATAAAGGAGGTTCTGCAGGCGGTGACCACAAACCATGACGCTGTTCTCCTGGTTCCTGGCTGAGGTTCTGCTCACTGGTGAATGTTGTTAGTGTTCTCCGTCCTGGAGGCAGCAGGAGGCGAGTCGACAACCAACACAAGTTGCTCATGTTGAGCAACTCATCCAAGAATGGACATCAATGTGAGCTGTGGTGAGGTCTGCTGTGTCTCCCAGCACAGTGTCCAGAGCATGGAGGAGACACCAGGAGACAGGCCAGGACACCAGGAGACGTGGAGGGGGGTGTAGGAGGGCAACAAGCCAGCAGCAGGACCACTACCTCCTCCTTTGAGCAAGAAGGAACAGGAGGAGCCCTGGAAGAGCTCTGCAACATGACCTCCAGCCATAGGCGCCACAATGGGGTAGGCAACGCAGGCAATTTCCTAAGGCCCCGAGCTGAAGGGGGCCCCGAGGGACAGCTGACGTCAGTCAATTTCAGTGACAAAATAATGTAACTGCTTTGAGACGCTGCAACGACAGCGCATCGACAATCCCCCACACGGGGCCCTTTCCCAGTAGTCACTGGCTAGATGCTAGTAGGGGGGCCCCCGACAGACGGCAGATATCAGCGACACAACTTGAAACCCCCAGGACACATTACAATGACACGGGAACCTCCCTAATGGGGCCCCACTACTACCCTGCATCAACCTGGAGTCCTTGTTGTGAAACACACTGAAAAATGAAGCGGACAAATCCCTCATTCACATGACACGAAAAGAAAAACCAAGAGGATGAAAAGAACAAATGTGATTGTGTTAAGTGAGAGTGTGTGAGCTGTGTGTTACATTATTAAAACGTTAGTCCCACTTAGTCCCAGACACTTTGTCCTAAACTCCCTGTCCTCCACCAAGAAGCAGAAAAGTTAACTGCACATTTATTCTGTGTAAAGTGAATTCAGCCATTTTCTTCTAAACACATTCATAAAGTGTATTTATGTTGATATTGATCATTCATATTTGACAGTGTGGTTAACAACACACTTCTCTGGTATGACAAACTTAGAGCACATATCTATTCTTACTTTATACCAATTTTAACAGCTTTATTTTAAGAAGTAGTCCAGCATTGCTGACACAGTATGACCAGAAATCACCTTTTATACTACATTTTCAGACATTTCTACTTTTTTCACCACAGCAGACGTCACTATCCTTCACTACTGTCGGATTATTTCGCCACCTAGTAGAAGTGTAGTCTGATTGTCCAAACCACGTGATCATCTTTCACTAACTCCTTTAGGAAGCCTCCTAACACCTTTCACTAGCTCCTTTAGGAAGCCTCCTAACACCTTTCCTTAACCCCTTTAGGAAGCCTCCTAACCCCTTTCCTTAACTCCTTTAGGAAGCCTCCTAACACCTTTCCTTACCTCCTTTAGGAAGCCTCCTAACACCTTCCACTAACCCCTTTAGGAAGTCTCCTAACACCTTTCACTAACTCCTTTAGGAAGCCTCCTAACACCTTTCACTAACTCCTTTAGGAAGCCTCCTAACACCTTTCCTTAACTCCTTTAGGAAGCCTCCTAACACCTTTCCTTAACCCCTTTAGGAAGCCTCCTAACCCCTTTCCTTAACTCCTTTAGGAAGCCTCCTAACACCTTTCCTTACCTCCTTTAGGAAGCCTCCTAACACCTTCCACTAACCCCTTTAGGAAGTCTCCTAACACCTTTCACTAACTCCTTTAGGAAGCCTCCTAACACCTTTCACTAACTCCTTTAGGAAGCCTCCTAACACCTTTCCTTAACTCCTTTAGGAAGCCTCCTAACACCTTTCCTAACTCCTTTAGGAAGCCTCCTAACACCTTTCCTTAACTCCTTTAGGAAGCCTCCTAACACCTTTCACTAACTCCTTTAGGAAGCCTCCTAACATCTTTAGGAAGCCTCCTAACACCTTTCCTTAACTCCTTTAGGAAGCCTCCTAACACCTTTCACTAACTCCTTTAGGAAGCCTCCTAACACCTTTCCTAACTCCTTTAGGAAGCCTCCTAACACCTTTCCTTACCTCCTTTAGGAAGCCTCCTAACACCTTCCACTAACCCCTTTAGGAAGCCTCCTAACACCTTTCCTTAACTCCTTTAGGAAGCCTCCTAACACCTTTCACTAACTCCTTTAGGAAGCCTCCTAACTCCTTTCCTTAACCCAGTGGATAGGAAAGGAGATAGGAGGGACTATTAGGAAGCACCTCCAGTTTGTTGAACCTCCAGTCTGGATACCCCCCTGGTCACCACCATCTTGGATGTTTTGCAGCTCTCCTATTGGACGAGCAGGTCACATGAGACTCAAACCGCAGCACATATGACACCAATATCATCACACCATCATTACATTATTATTAAAGAAAGTAGTACCGACTTTAAACACTGATTTTAAAAACTGGGGGATTACAAATGGAGAACTTCTGACATCGAGCTCAGGACTAAAATGTCTTTGTCGTAAAGAGATTGTCGAGCCTCAGTGTTGGAACGCGATGAACTGATGCGGCTTTCACCTCACAGCCTCTGAAGCACACACGTTAAAATGTTTGTGATGTCAGAGATGAACGCTGTTGGCCTGAATGATCGTTTCAAAGTGACTTGGAAGAAGGAAGTCAGTCTGTTAACTTTCCAATCAGCTGATCTTAGACGGTCTGATTTTTTCCGACTGCAGCATACATCTTATTTTATTGTAATAAAGACATCCATCATCTATTTTAAAAAGTGTGTATATTCAAATGTATTTATTCTGACAATCTTCGAACCAGCATGTCGTACATCTGGAGTTTATGTAACTCCTCAAAAAGACAGGAAGCACTGACAGAAAATGTTCAATCATGAAGGGAAAACAAAACTGAAAACTTCAGGGAACATCATCAAGTACGCTCTCAAACAGATTGACATAAAACAAAACACTGCAGCAGCGGGAAGTCCAAGTAGGACATGAAACGGTCCGTGAAGTCACATCAAGTGTGTGTGTGTGTGTGTGTGTGTGTGTGTGTGTGTGTGTGTGTGTGTGTGTGTGTGTGTGTGTGTGTGTGTGTGTGTGTGTGTGTGTGTGTGTGTGTGTGTGTGTGTGTGTGTGTGTGTGACTTTAAAAACAAAACACCAGACGAATGAATTAATGGCAAAGAGTTGGAACTCACGCTGGCGGCACAAGCTGAGGAAAAAAGCACAACAAGTGGACTTCCTGTCTGCAGTTCCTTCAAAAGTAAAACTAGAAGATAAAGAAGAAGAACTTGGGTAACTTTAAATCCTTTCAAGAACAAGTATCTCTATTCTATAATTGTGTATATAAGACATTTATCATGTTTAACTGATATTGTTGTGAACTAAATGAGATTTGACTGTAACAATAAAGAGTCCTGTTCTCCACAGGACTCTCCACACTGACCCGCCCGTCCTCTAGGGTTGACTGAGATACGGCTTCTTGTTGGCGTGGGATCTCAAGTGCCGATTCAAATGGAAGGTCAGCTTGAAGGTTTTCCCACAGATGTGGCACTCTGCACACATCTTCCCAGCGCCGGCCTCACCGGGACGCTCCGGCTCTGCAGACTCCTTCACACTTCGGCCTGAATCCTCAACGTTCTTCTGGTTCTGTGAAGAATCCTGCTGGTCTGAACCCGTTCCAGGGTCCTTCTCCCGGTCTGGACCCGGCTCCCCCGGCTCCCCTGGCTCCCCCTCCCGGGCTGCTGGACCCGGCTCCCCCGGCCCCGGCTCCTGGGCTGCTGGACCCGGCTCCCCCGGCCCCCCCTCCCGGGCTGCTGGACCCGGCTCCCCCGGCCCCCCCTCCCGGGCTGCTGGACCCGGCTCCTCTTTAAGGAGAAGCTGAAGGTCTGAGGAGAAAGAAGCACCAGAACAACAACGATGAATATATTACCACTTTAACAACATTTTACCAGACAAAATTCCTCCGGAGCCACAAAACATGTTTAACTTTTAGAAAAGAAAAAACATGAAAAAAAGAAAGTTTAATCTACACAAAAACTATATTAGGCTGCATTTCTGAATATTTCTGAATTATAATGATTCACATATTGATAAAAACGTTTCCAGCTGTTTTGACTCCTTTAGGAACATTATTTGATCCAGTTTATAAACTTAATGACATTTTTTGTTTCTTTAATCACATTAAAATTAAATTAAAATAAAATATACGTCAACTGGTGTGTGTTCTGTTGAGTTGCTCAACTTCTCATCAACGTCTCATCAGATTGTATCTCTCCAAAAAACTCTTTTCCTCCTAAGCTCCTCCCACCATCTACGCACCAATCAGAATCTTCTAAGAATTGGGCAGGTCATTTCCAGAGAGATGTGATTGGTCAGGAGGTGGAGCTTTTATAGTGATCTCTGATCCAGAACTTAACCTGCTCCAGAGCAGGTTAGAAGTTCAGTGATTCACCAGGTAAGAATCACTGATGGGCAATAATGCATTACTGCAATCTGATTACTTTTCTCTGGTAATGAGCCCGACAATGCAGCCAATAACGCTCAAAATGACAGAGTTCGACTCTGTAAATGGTGACAAAAACCTGAGTGTTCACTGTGCGCTCTGCGCTCGAGGAAAACTTCAATCTCCGGCCAAAAATTCCTCCTCAAATCTGAGTGGGCAGCGAGAAAGCTGAACAGGAAGTGAAGAAAACCTCGGATGATCCTTTGAGCTCCTCCATCCCCAATTTGGTTTAGAGTCAGGAGAGACTTTGATTCCAATTATTTCACTGTTGCATTCATTTCTTTAACTTATCTATTTGAATAAAGTACATAAAGATTTTTTTTCTTCATTTTGAATGCTGAAATATGCAAAAACACGAGTTAACAGAAATGCTTGCTTTATTTCATTATAATACGGTGCAAACTGCAGAAAAGAGGTTCAAATGTTGTAAGGATTCAATGTCAGAAACTGTTGAACTTCATTTAACTTCTGCTTGATGTAAAGTTCATGAATTAAAAGGTTGAAATGAACCAAACAGGTTAAAAAAGTGTTTCGTTGACTCGGTTTGATGTGATGGAACCTGCAGGACCAACGGGATGAGGCTTCACACCTATTCAGGTTCTTCATCGTATTTCTGAGAAGTGACGATAGTAAAGTAAGTAATTACTTTTGAAAATAAGTCATCAGTAAAGTAACTGTATTACTATCTCAGGGAGTAATCAGTAACTAATTACTATTTCAAACTAACTTGACCAGCACAGGTAAGAATTGAGCCTGAAGCTCCCTCCAGCTACGTGCTATGGGCCCGGATGTCCACACGTCTTTAACCCTTCACGAACCTTCTCGGTCCTGGATCCAGGTTCGAGCCTGGACCAGATCTGGATCCAAGCTCGGGCCTGGGTGCAGTCTCGGGGCTGGATTCAGCTGTTCGTACCCGTCCTGTGCAGCTGGATGTCGGGCTTCCACACCACGTCCAGCAGCCTGCGCTGTCGGTCCATCTCCGTCTTGTAGCCGTCCACGGTTTGTTGGAAGGCGGAGCAGATATCATCAGAAACAGCAGCCAGCCGCCGGACGATGGCCTCTCTCAGCCGCTGCGAAGAGGACATCGTTGTTTTGAAAGCTGGAGAATTAATCCCGATCCGGAGAATTCCCACAAAGAGCTCAGCTCTGCAAGCACTTCCGCCCAAACTGTTTTACTTCCGCCCTCTGGAGGCGGGGCTCAGAGGCGAGCAGCGCCCCCTGCTGACCGGAGTGTGCAGTTCTGCTTCTCTCTCACTCCATCAAGCTCAATGTAACTTTTCTCAAGTTCTCTATTGTCTTTTCATTAAATTACCTGCACACCAGAAATCCTTTCTAATTGATTTTACAATTTCAGGGGACAAAGCTGATGCTGATGCTGATGCTGATGCTGATGCTGATACTGATACTTGATGCTGATGCTGATGCTGATGCTGATACTGATGCTGATGCTGATGCTGATGCTGATGCTGATACTTGATGCTGATACTTGATGCTGATGCTGATGCTGATGCTGATGCTGATGCTGATGCTGATGCTGATGCTGATACTTGATGCTGATACTTGATGCTGATGCTGATGCTGATGCTGATGCTGATGCTGATGCTGATACTGATACTTGATGCTGATGCTGATGCTGATGCTGATGCTGATGCTGATGCTGATACTGATGCTGATACTGATGCTGATGCTGATACTGATGCTGATGCTGATGCTGATACTGATGCTGATGCTGATACTGATGCTGATGCTGATGCTGATGCTGATGCTGATGCTGATACTGATGCTGATACTGATACTTGATGCTGATGCTGATGCTGATGCTGATGCTGATGCTGATGCTGATGCTGATGCTGATGCTGATGCTGATGCTGATGCTGATACTTGATGCTGATGCTGATGCTGATGCTGATGCTGATGCTGATGCTGATACTGGTACTGATGCTGATGCTGATGCTGATGCTGATGCTGATGCTGATTTTCTCCTGAACAAAGTCAAATTGAGTTTTGATCCTTTTTTTGCAGGGTGGGCATGAAAACGAAAAATCTATCTCCTCTTCATGTTTGCTTTTCAGTTCTGTCATAAAGTGTACAACCTAAATAAGAAAATGAAAATGCAGTTTGGATGATCTATTATTAATTTTATATACGAGTCAAATAATGCAGCTATAACCTTGAAATGAAAAGGTATTTATGAAACACATTTCCATTTTCATATTTGACGTTTCAAAATGAACTTTGATAATTTGTTGGGACATTTCTTGAAGATTAATCTGAGAGGAAGTTCTGCCATATTGAACACATTGCTTGTGGTGTGGAGCTCAACCCAGGCCCAAAGGTTCGTCCCTTTGAAAGAAAGAAATGTGATTGAATTTTTCTTTTTCTTTTTTTTAATTGAATGTTCAAAGGTTTGATCTTGAATTTTGGAAAATTAAAGACTGTAGCCAAAATAAAAATAATTGTAAGAAAAGTTTTTTTTCAACTTAGATATAATTTTGATTCAGTTCTGGAATTATTTTTGATAAAATCTTTTATTAAAATTTTTCCCTCTTAAACATATTTTTTAGTTTTCCAGCGGCAGGTTTAATGTTTTCAGATGAGGATCTTATTTTTTGCATCTGTTTTCAAGTTTGTATTTTTTCTTTCACCTTAGAAACTTTCTGTCACTTTCAGATCATATTTCTTCAGGTTCAAACTTTTGGAGGCGTTGCGGTGTGGGGGCGTGGCCTCCACTGAAAAGGGC
This sequence comes from Lipophrys pholis, assembly GCF_963383615.2. NCBI lineage: Eukaryota > Metazoa > Chordata > Actinopteri > Blenniiformes > Blenniidae > Lipophrys > Lipophrys pholis. The sequence continues at coordinate 33,301,982 of NC_137628.1, forward strand.
GTGGCCTCCACACCGCAGCGGTGCTGATCATGTTGCCTTCAGGAACCGTGGCTACTTTGAAAACTATAACTCAACACTCTCGATACACTGTCGTCACCTGATGGCTGTACACTAAGTTAAGTTGAGGACACAGGTCACTTTTACAGGCTGTTTTACTAAAATTCTTAGCAATTACCAATATATAGTGTTGGACCAGCATATGTCTGGCTTTTGTTATATTATCTCTGTTAGTGGATATCAGAGATATGTGGGTTTTTTGTTCTAAACTTGAAGAGAAACAGTGTTCACCCAAAGCTGAGAGAAAGTTATAAAAATGGTCTTAGAATTTGAATATACTTGTATATAAATATACTAAATATACTTAAATGTGTGTTGAGTCTACACTAATTCCAATTCTTTCCCATAAATACATATCCCATACAAGCTTCAGCCTTAAGTAGAAAATACTATTAATTTCAGAACAACAGCCATTAATTAGTAAGTCAAAGTCATTTACTTTTTAATTTTAATTAAGTCACAGAATAAGCGTTCTTGAAAAGTTGAATTTGAAATTGAACTTTTGTCACTATTTGCTGGGGTATCTTTTGAAAATTAAATCTTAAAAGTCATTTATTTTTTTAATTTGAATTAAGTCACAGAATAAGAAGAAAATGCAGTTTGGATGATTGATTCTTAACTTTATTGATGAGTGATAAACGGAGCGCCGTTCTTCTCCGCGGTGCGGGGATCGGCGGTGTAGCGCCCGGCGCGCTCACCTCCTCCTCTTCCAGGAACGGAATGGCACCGCCAGCGCGGGTGGAGAAAGGTCCTCCAGCTCTCCAGCGCCCCCCACTGGGACGGCAGCCACTCGAGGAGGCGTCCCTGCCTCCCCTTCTGCTGCAGGAGCCAGCTGTCTGGCCCTTTAACTGCACATCTGCAAACCTCTTCATGCAGGTGTGACTCGTCACCACTCGTGTCTCGTGGTGACGAGTCACACCTGCACGAAAGAGGTTAGTGTTCACACCCAGGTGGTGTCATGGTTTTTTTAGAAATGTTTTCCTCTAAGTGGCGTCACCCTGCTGCTAAAAGGTGTGTTTGTGTAGTGCAGAGTGTTTACTGCTGTTAGCAATACTTACTGTACTTCCCCTGCAATGGGCTGCCGGGCGACGGCTGCTCAGACTCCATGGATGACTGTGACCTGGCTGCATGATGCGGTCTGAGTGAATGTGTGTGTGAATGTGTGTGTGTGAAAGTGTGTGCCATATTCTGCTATCCTGACCCAGCAGGTTTGTTTGTGTCGTATTGTTTGGGCTCGATCTGGAGTTTTGTCCATTTATGTAATCCGTTATTGGTTTGATTCCTCAGCTCCTGTTTGCTCCGGTCATTGTTTGAGTTGGAATATTTTACTTTTCTTCCCTTTGCCTTTTCTTTAATTTGCTTAGATTAAAATGTCTGTAAGGTTTTGATTCATACCAAACAAAAAATAAAAATAAGGAAGAAAAAACAACAACAAAGTTTTCCTCTCAAATAAATAAATAAATGAATAACAGTACTAATAATATGAATAAAAATAAATCAAGAAAAACATCATCAGAGGAGTGAGAAGAAGTAAAACTTATTTACTCTCACCCCTTGTCCTAAAGTAAATAACATAATTAACTTCCTTCCATCTCTCTCACACACACACACACACACACACACACACACACACACACACACACACACACACACACACACACACACACACACACACACACACACACACACACGCACACACACACTTAAAAAGCTCTTATCACTATATTAGCTGTCAGGACATTTTATTCTGGAGGTTTCTCATCTTTAACCTTTATTAACCTTGAGTAACTTTATGTTTCTGCAAAAGTAAAAATTCTAAATTAAGAACATTCACATAATATGTGAATTCCGTGTAAATATTTGGATTCTTTTGTGGTATCTTGAACGCCCCCGCCACCCCCGCCCCCGCCCCCGCCACCCCCGCCCCCGCCCTCGCCACCCCCGCCCCCGCCCTCGCCCCGCCCTGCAGGATCTCTGGAGGTTTGTCTTTGTGTGTGTTGCTCACCTCCAAGTTAATGGATTAACACACTGCTGTATCTTCACACTGACATCACTGTCACACTGATGATCAGAATAATTCAATGCTTTCAGCCGTTTATTGTCAGAGACTCTTTCACAGAGACAAAAAGTAGAAGCAGACGCAAAGTCAGTAAAAGGAAAGTAATGGAGTAGAAGTGATGGTAAGCTGCTGAGGATGTGCTGAGCAAGTCATGATACAGAATGACTTGTCTTCACCGTTCCCTCTTGATGCTCTTTAATTCACTTGATGAGTTTATTGATTAAATACTGTGCCAGTGCCTGGTTCACGTCGGAGTGTGAGTCTGTGTCCAGCTCCTCCTTCGGCCTGCACAGAGGAAGAGAGGAATCAAACCAACGGTACGAGCTTTGCTAAAGAGTGGAGAGACTTCTCCTGCTTCTGGACTCACTTGCATGCTCCAGTGTTCACACAGATCGTCCTCACATCGTCCGTGGTGGTGAGTTCCTCGATCAGCTCCCAGAGGTGAGTCTTCACAAATTTGCGGCAGGCAGGCTTCAGGAGGCCGATCTCATCACAGACGGTCAGCAGGGTGGACTTCAGGCTCTGGGGGAGTGAGACGGGACATGAGGACTCCTCACAGCCTGGAGCAACGGGACGAAGCTGCAGCTCACACACTTCACCTCTGCATTGTCCTTGGATCCAACGACTCTCTTCACCTTGTTCAAAGCCCATTTGCAGGCCCAGCATGTCCCTGGAAGCTGCAGGCAGAAGAGACAGGAAGGGGTGACGACGTGACATCCAACCTCCCTGCTCCCCTTCAACCGTCATGCCACTGGGCTCTGACCTGACTCACACACGGGAACCAAGAGGATTGAATATTTCCTCCTAACCTGCAGGTTCTATTGATATTTTACCAGATTGAAGACAGAAATTAAGACCTGCAAACTTTTGATCAAAGTCCTGATCACAACCACATGATGACCCTCAGGCGTAGCGCCGTTTTAGGGCGTGTCAATGGTCAAGAACGCCATGGAACAGGAAGTGCAATGTAAATAGACTGAACGGATCTGATTGATCAGATTGACCTCAAACGTGATACGTTGCATCAGAGTCTGACCCTCATCACACCCATACAACAATTACAACCATATGCAATGGCGCCACCTGCTGGACACAGGAAGTGTGGTGTACATGCTTGGCTCTGGCTCCAACTCGTATGCTTAGGCCTTCAAAAGCACGTCAGCCCGGGATGACAACAAATAAAATAAAATAAAATAAAATAATAATCCCTACTGTTTCAATAGGGTCCTACACACGGGCAGTGCTCGGACCCTGGCTAACATGCAAAACAGAGAAATTAGGCTGATACATAACAGGATGCAGACAAATGGATTATTCTTAAAAACACCTGATTTAAAACTCCTAGATCTCAGCCAACTCAAAAATGTCCAAATGATATATAAAGCAAGCAAAGGTGGACTTCCAAATGGGTTGCAGAAAGAAAAAACAGGAAAACTACATTTCAAGATGCAATATGCTGGAACAACACTCAAAGGTATGAGTATAACAATAGCAGGGCTTAAATTATGGAATTGCCTACAGGATGATATAAAACAAGCACCTATCTATCTATCTATCTATCTATCTATCTATCTATCTATCTATCTATCTAGATAGATATAACGGGGAATGTCGTCCGTGTGTGTGTGTGTGTGTGTGTGTGTGTGTGTGTGTGTGTGTGTGTGTGTGTGTGTGTGTGTGTGTGTGTGTGTGTGTGTGTGTGTGTGTGTGTGTGTGTGTGTGAGTGACATTATCTAGAGAGCCGTGGTTTGTTTTTTGTCATGAGGTATGTGTGTATAAGCTGGTCGGTTGGATAATTGAGTTTAGTTTTCTGAAGACGAAATTAATTCTAATATTACTTTTTCAGCTGTTTACCTGTCTTTTCTTTAGTTTCCTTTTTAGCTGTTTTAAATGTTTCAGTACTCTTGTTTTTTTTCCACTTTCAATGTTTCAACTGTTTTGTCAATTTCTTTTAGTTGTTTTAGACTTTCTGAATATTTTCAGTACTTTGAGGTATTGCAGCTGACTTAGCCTGATTAGTTATACGAGCTGCCTCAGCAGTCTCCTGATTTAGTTTCAGTTTTTTCATCATTGATTTTAGTCTTTTTGTTCATGGAGCCACAGTAGGGCTGCTACTGGGTACATGTGGCTCCACAGAGAGCAGTTGGAGTTGGTTTAATTCACTTTCAGCACTACCACATTAAAAAGTGTGATGATTAATAATCCCAGCCTGACATTTGCTCTTGTTCCTGCTCTTCCATTTGAAACCCGGCTTCAGCTGAAGGACCAGTCTTTCTCCCCCTGCCTACGATCAGGTCCAGTTTGTGAGTAAAGAGTGTGAATCCTCGTTACCCTGCGTCCCTCCAGCCAGGGGTCGGTGTCCTCCTGCTCCAGGTCAGTGACGTCGATCTGCAGCGTTCTTCCCTGGACAGCCCAGACTGTGGAGGATAAGCATGGTTTAACAGGATCTCAGTGGAACATGGAGAGTGAGGGGACAGAGCCACACCTGAACATGTCAGCACGACGCAGAGGAGGAGAGCAGGCGCCGCCATGGTGAATACCGACTGACGAGCTCTGACTCTTTTATACACAGACGAGGTGCCAGGAGGCTGCAGAGCTCCTTATAAGGAGCTTCTCTGACCAATGCCTTCTCAAAAACTGTTTCCTCCACCACAACATGAACTCTGTCAGAACACTGACTGATCAGCGTGAAAGGAAATGTGGTTTGGTCCCCAACACCTCAGAAGATTCTCACAACTCACGTCAACGGATACTCCACAGCCCCTCTAGTGACTCCACAGCCCCTCTAGTGACCCTACACCTCCTCTAGTGACTCTACACCTCCTCTAGTGACTCCACAGCTCCTCTAGTGACTCTACACCTCCTCTAGTGACTCTACAGCTCCTCTAGTGACTCTACAGCTCCGCTAGTGACTCTACAGCTCCTCTAGTGACCCTACAGCTCCTCTAGTGACTCTACAGCTCCGCTAGTGACTCTACAGCTCCTCTAGTGACCCTACAGCTCCGCTAGTGACTCTACAGCTCTGCTAGTGACTCTACAGCTCCTCTAGTGACTCCACAGCTCCTCTAGTGACTCTACAGCTCCGCTAGTGACCCTACAGCTCCTCTAGTGACTATACAGCCCCTCTAGTGACTCTACAGCTCTTCTAGTGACTCCACAGCTCCTCTAGTGACTCTACAGCTCCTCTAGTGACCCTACAGCCCCTCTAGTGACTCTACAGCTCTTCTAGTGACTCCACAGCTCCTCTAGTGACTCTACAGCTCCTCTAGTGACCCTACAGCCCCTCTAGTGACTCTACAGTTCCTCTAGTGACTCTACAGCTCCAGCAGGCTGCCTTCCACTTTAGCTGAGAAATGTTGAGTTTCCAAAGTCTCCTTTTGGCAGCATTACAGTAAACATGAAAAAGCAAACGAGCCTTACTCAAAAAATGTAAACTTTCTAACAAAGTAATGCTGAAAGGTCTAAATGGATAACATGTTTTAACAAAGAGGCTTGAACAGCAATCGCATTGAGAAACGGTAAATGGATTTAATTTATATAGAGAATTTCAACTGCCTAAACGGTCCTAAATCACATTCAACCATTCACACACTAATGGAGGCGACCGCCATGCAGGGCCTCAGTCCAGAGGCAGGACGTGGTGGACCGACCAGCTCATTGTACAGACTCACAAACAGCCTGCTCTCCGTGGAGTTCTCCAGAGGGATTTCTAAATTGGATTAAACTCAGGACCAAGGCTGGATGTGGGGAAAAACACTTTGAATACAACGATGCTGAACCTCCAACCGCGATGTGAACCTGCTGAAAAGGGGAAACAGGAGAGCTTTAATCCATGCACGAGCATCTGTGAGACAAATGTTCACTTTTCCTTTCAGCTCTGCAAGTTTGAGAAAACTTTGTTTATATTTGAGCTTCACACTTTGTTCAAATGATTTCTTTAAAGACTGAGCCCAGCTGAGCTGCCAAACAGACCACAGGCGGAGAATAATACTACTTGCTGTAGTAATGCGAAGTAACAGGAAGGAGTCGACGGGAAGGAGGAGAAACAGGAAGGAGGAGAAACAGGAAGGAGTCGACGGGAAGGAGGAGAAACAGGAAGGAGGAGAAACAGGAAGGAGTCGACGGGAAGGAGGAGAAACAGGAAGGAGGAGAAACAGGAAGGAGTCGACGGGAAGGAGGAGAAACAGGAAGGAGGAGAAACAGGAAGGAGGAGAAACAGGAAGGAGGAGAAACAGGAAGGAGTCGACGGGAAGGAGGAGAAACAGGAAGGAGGAGAAACAGGAAGGAGGAGAAACAGGAAGGAGGAGAAACAGGAAGAAGTCGACGGGAAGGAGGAGAAACAGGAAGGAGGAGAAACAGGAAGGAGGAGAAACAGGAAGGAGTCGACGGGAAGGAGGAGAAACAGGAAGGAGGAGAAACAGGAAGGAGGAGAGACAGGAAGGAGGAGAAACAGGAAGGAGGAGAAACAGGAAGGAGGAGAAACAGGAAGGAGTCGACGGGAAGGAGGAGAGACAGGAAGGAGGAGAAACAGGAAGAAGTCGACGGGAAGGAGGAGAGACAGGAAGGAGGAGAAACAGGAAGGAGGAGAAACAGGAAGGAGGAGAGACAGGAAGGAGGAGAGACAGGAAGGAGGAGAGACAGGAAGGAGGAGAAACAGGAAGGAGGAGAGACAGGAAGGAGGAGAGACAGGAAGGAGGAGAGACAGGAAGGAGGAGAAACAGGAAGGAGGAGAGACAGGAAGGAGGAAGGAGGAGAGACAGGAAGGAGGAGAGACAGGAAGGAGGAGAAACAGGAAGGAGGAGAGACAGGAAGGAGGAGAGACAGGAAGGAGGAGAGACAGGAAGGAGGATGGTTGTTTCAGGGAGAATCTTCATGACTGAAGCACCAGAATTCAAATGGGAACAGACGGTTTGTGCTCTGACTCATTTCACTCTTTCTCTCTAATGTTCCCTTCATCGAAATGGGTGTTAACGTGTGATGTGATGTGAGAAGTCCTGGGTGGAGGTGTGTGTGATTACCTCACTCTTTCATTTCCTTCACTGGTGCGAGCAGGTAATGGAAATGGTGGTTTGGAAAGACAACGTTCACCAACATGTTTGTGAGTGAGTGACTGAGTGAGTGAGCGAGCGAGGGTGAGTGTGACTGAGAGTGAGTGAGTGAGTGAGTGAGTGAGTGAGTGAGTGAGTGAGTGAGTGAGTGAGCGAGCGAGGGTGAGTGTGACTGAGAGTGAGTGAGCGACCGAGTGAGTGAGACTGAGTGAGTAGAGTGAGCGAGAGTGAGTGAGTAAGTCAGTGAGCAAAAGTGAGTGAGTCAGTGAGCGAGCGAGTTAGTGAGCGAGTTAGTGAGTCAGTCAGTGAGCGACCGAGTGAGTGAGACTGAGTGAGTAGAGTGAGCGAGAGTAAATCAGTGAGTGAGCGAGAGTGAGTGAGTCAGTGAGTGAGTGAAAGTGAGTGAGTCAGTGAGCGAGCGAGTTAGTGAGTGAGTCAGTGAGCGAGTTAGTGAGTCAGTCAGTGAGCGACCGAGTGAGTGAGACTGAGGGAGTAGAGTGAGGGAGAGTAAATCAGTGAATGAGCGAGAGTGAGTGAGTCAGTGAGTGAGTGAAAGTGAGTGAGTCAGTGAGCGAGCGAGTTAGTGAGTGAGTCAGTGAGCGAGTCAGTCAGTGAGCGACTCGCGTGAGTGAGACTGAGTGAGTAGAGTGAGCGAGAGTGAGTAAGTCAGTGAGTGAGCGAAAGTGAGTGAGCGAGTTAGTGAGTGAGTCAGTGAGCGAGTTAGTGAGTCAGTCAGTGAGCGACCGAGTGAGTGAGACTGAGTGAGTAGAGTGAGCGAGAGTGAGTAAGTCAGTGAGTGAGCGAGTTAGTGAGTCAGTGAGCGAGCGAGAGTGAGCGAGAGTGAGTGAGCGACCGAATGAGTGAGTGAGTGAGTGAGTGAGTGAGTGAGTGAGTGAGTGAGTGAGTGAGTGAGTGAGTGAGTGAGTGAGTGAGTGAGTGAGTGAGTGAGTGAGTGAGTGAGTGAGTGAACATGGCTCTCCACAGTCACAATGTTTTTTCCTCAGAAAGCTTTTTCTTCTTTTTCTTGAGATGCTGTTGGATGTTTTGTTGCTTCCTCTGCTCAGTTGCTCTTCCTGTCACTCTGGTCGCTCTGGTCGTCCTCGTCCTGCCAGCGGTCCTCTGTGACCATGCTGAGGAGGACTGGATGTCTTCTTCTCTGGTGAGTCAGTCTGCTCTGCACTAATGTTGGGATTGACGAATGCTTCTTTGTCTACTTTGAACTGATGCAGTTTGAAAGAGTGATTTATGTGACACACACACACACACACACACACACACACACACACACACACACACACACACACACACACACACACACACACACACACACACACACACACACACACACACACACACACACACACACACACACACACACACACACACACATAATAGATCTCAGTCCATTAAAAACATTTTATTCATCTGCTTTGCTTTGCTTGTTGTTGAAAGATCTTTTCAATCACAGGCAGATAAAAAGATAATAGAAACACGAGGTCACATATTTAAAATGCTTCACTTATTTTAGAACTCAGTGTGAACAAATGTCTCACTCTGGGCCTCGGTGCAGTCATATTGGCTTGAAGGTGTTGCATGATGTTACATGTTATGTTGCACGAATTTAGCTTCTTCCTGCTTCACATCCTGTGAAGCCATCGAACAACCACAGCCGGTAAAGATGTTCTTTCACACACAGGCGGTGGAAAATACCAGAAAGCCAGAACATCAGGTCAGATTAGTGATGTAGAATAATATCTGGTCAACACAAAGCGCCAGGAAGTCTTTCTAAATACAACCTGTGTGAATGTCCTTAAGTTCTTAAACTCAGACAGGAAGCACAACTCCAGTTGCTTCAGTGGAATATGTGAAGCTTGATGTCATCGTGTTCTGCCACCAGACAAAGAAACAAAACATCCTGACCAGAGGACACCGGAGGACACCAGAGGACACCAGAGGACACCGGAGGACACCAGAGGACACCGGAGGACACCGGAGGACACCAGAGGACACCGGAGCCAACGGGAGAAAGAGCTCTGTGTACCTTGCAGCCATTTGATTTTCCTTTTGGTGTCAGTAAATGGAAAACGACCCGATTTTCATTTTCCGATTTGATATTGGTCGAGAGAAACCGGGAGACAAACGGCTTGTCACCCGTTTGTCACACGGACATTGGAAATCAAAAAATGTAAATCGTGTTGTTTCCGGGTTGCTAACCGACTAGTGGACATGAACGCCAACCTGCAGGTGAAATCTCGGCACACCTGCGCAGGCAGTTTGGCCCTAGAACAGTGTTTTCAAAGAGAAACGTCTGAAGCTGGATCTCCGAGCGACGCCTCTCTGCCTCCCTGACGGACGATCAAACTCCAAGCTGAAGTCGCTTCGGCTACTGCTGAGGTGTGTGGCGTCCCTTAAAACATATCTGCATCGTCCACAACCCCGCCTACATTTTACTGCACTCTCTGTCGTGGGAAAGGCGCAACACAGTTGGTTCTGGGTGTGTTATACCTTACCGTACTTTACCCTACCTTACCGTACCTTACCCTACCTTACCGTACCTTAGACTACCTTACCGTACCTTAGACTACCCTACCGTACCTTACCGTACCTTACCCTACCTTACCCTACCTTACCCTACCTTACCGTACCTTACCCTACCTTACCGTACTTTAGACTACCTTACCGTACCTTACCGTACCGTACCGTACCTTACCTTACCCTACCTTACTGTACCTTACCGTACCTTACCCTACCTTACCCTACCTTACCCTACCTTACCGTACCTTACCCTACCTTACCGTACTTTACCCTACCTTACCGTACTTTAGACTACCTTACCGTACCTTACCGTACCGTACCGTACCTTACCTTACCCTACCTTACTGTACCTTACCCTACCGTACCTTACCCTACCGTACCTTACCGTACCTTACCGCTGCGCTCAGGGTTGACCTGGAGTGGGACCGAGGCTCAAGGAGCCGCAGCAGAGGAACCAAAGAGCCGCGGGTTGCCGACCCTGTTCCAGAAAGAGTAAAAATTACAGCATCTGCGTACATTTGAAAGTATACATTTTGACAAACATTTGGCAAGTCATTGATGTACACAGAAAAAAGGATAGGTCCCAATACTAAACCTTGTGGGACCCCTGCAGGGCATTCTAGAAATGCTGACACGGGGCCACCCACACTCACACTGTCTCCTATCAGAGAAGTAAGACGTAAATCCCCAGGTTAAGGGGAGTCAGGTTAGAAAGAAGGTCTACTGTGTCAAATGGACTTCATACCTTTGGCCACTTCCCTATCTGTGATTTACTCGAGTCTAAATACTGGTATTTTAGGATCAATTGCAAGATGAGCTGTTGGGGATGGGACGAATAATTGTTTTGTTTCATTGACTGATGGTCAAAAAATGTATTATTAGTCGCCAGTTTGTACAGATCATTTGTTAAAATATTATCAACACTTATTTCCGTTATAGGATTACATTACATTCTTTCGCGTTCCAATAAGTTTGTTAATGTTTTGTCCAAATTTCTTTTCCATACTTTTCCATATTATTCGCTGTAAATAACTTCCAATTTATTTCACTCAATGCTATATTCAGATTTTTATTTGGGGATTTTGGACTAAAAGTACATCTACTTCTTGGGGTAGATGTGTTGCCAAATCATTTTTTCTGGAGAAACCACACGGCAGATATTCTAATTGTTCACGTTTAGGTGTCATACTTCTTATATCAAGATGACCACCCAGTCCCTTCGGTTTAGATAACGGATCCCACACGACTTTAGCCTGATTAAGTGAATATTTTGGTGATGTTCTGCCGTTTGATGAATGGCTTCCCACGTTTGGTTGATAGAGAATGCATTTGGTCAGAATGGCAAAGTCAACAACAGTTTGTGTCGACAGAGTCACACACTCACCAGTGCAGACTCCTTGGTTCCCCTGCTGCCGTTTGGCCCCCCAATGAACTTGGAGACAACAAAGCAAGCCCCCGAAGGTCCACCGGCGCACAAAACCTGACGAGTGTGCAAAGTTTCACAAAAAGTTATGTATGGCTAAGGCCCTCAAAAATGTGTCCGTTCAGCCTGACAAATAATAATAATAATTAAAGCTGTAAGCAGCCTTTTTTGGGACCTCGCACTCTGGACTCTGGCCCGTCGGGGTGGGCCCAATCATGGCCTCTGGCCCAATCATAATCTCTGGCTTATTTAAATATTGATCAAATACAAATACAAATAAAAAATGTGGCTCTACTATAGTGGGCGTGGATGGTGGTGGTGGTGTTTAGATAAAGCAAAGCAGGACACTTTCACTTAGGGTTGGGTTGCTTATGTAGCACATGATAGCATGTCAACTGATAAACAAGGGCCGTTCTCCAGTACCCATACTGTCCATACTGTCCATACTTGTGCTCTGGTGTACCCGTGAAACGTCGTCAGTGGGAGACCAAGTACTGTTCCAATTCTTAGGCCGTTTCTCGCCGAGTACACATGGAATACTCGGATGTGTTCTGGCTCCGCCCACTTTATTGAGGTTGCATCGACACGGACCTGTGCAGGCTCGGGAAGACAATTTACCCATAATGCATTTTGCAAGAGATGGTGGAGGAAAAAACCTACAGCAATCTTAGTGTCATGGTTTGACAGAGTGTAGTTTTAAGAGTGTTTTAGGCCAGAATATAGTAGTTTAAAATGTTGGAATGAGGTCGATATTTCAAGATCAGGGTGTGAACTAAAGCCCCGTTTCCACAGAGCCCCTTGGTGCCGGTACGGGTCAGGTCGGAACCGGTTGTTGTGTGTTTCCACTGACTCAGAACCGTTACCAACCGGTACCATTGGTAACCATTTCTCGCTACCCCCCCACTTGGGGTACCAGGCACAATGTGCCGGATATGAGGGGGAGGAGCTTCAACACTGCCGTCTGCTCATTGGTCCGTGACGACCTGTTCTCCCAGCAAGCAGCCATTTCCAATCAGTTCTTCTGCAGCAATCAGGTCACTTTTTTGAAAATGTCCTCCCGTTATGGCGTCACATCCTGCATGATTACACAACCGTTCATAACCCCGCCTACATTTCAAACTGAACCCCGTGTAATGGAAACGCGGCACTGATATGGGTCTGGTTACAGATAGCCGACCCCACCCGACCGGCACCGGCCGGGTGCCGGTCGGTGTGTTTGGTGTCAATTATTGGTTTGTTGATGCGTGTTAACGTATTTCAGAGGTTATTATGTGCACGTTAATGTGGATTTGATTCCCGGTGGAGGCGCACTTCTTTTTTTTCAATGACGTTCATATGACTACCAGACAAGACGTCCATGTAACGTCAAGGAAATTCATACAAAACTTTACAAAACTTTTGTTTTGTGTCAGTGGGGAAGACAAGAAGCCTTGTATAATGACCACGTTTTGATGCCTTACGTGGTGTGAAGCAAAAGATGTTGGACAAAATAGTGTTTTTTAATTATATAGAGTGCCCCGGTCTCTTTCCTTTATATAAACCATTACAAAGACAAGTTTGCATAATATGACCCCTTTAAGCTTCTCTACCTAATAACATCAACTTTTTTGTCTGCAAAATGTGAAATGATTAACTAAAGATAACGGATGAATCTACAAGTTAAGATAAAAACATAAAACATAGAACAACAAAAAAAAATTTGGAGGCTAAAAAACCCAAAAAACCTACGTGGCCTCCCTGACCGTCTGTCCGTCCCTCATCATTTACCCGTAGATGTGAATTCACATTAAATCACTTAATTGTGACTATATCGGGTTGCTTCCTGCTTATGGACGTGTGATTTTAAACAGGATTTCCTTGATTAATAAGAACATTTAAATCAGCAGCCGGGATCCGTGTCTTTGTCCTTCGTACTCGACAAACTTCCTCTACAGAACCAGGCAGCAGGCTGCTCTGTCTCTTCTGGTCCTGGTACTGATGATAGCTGTGTTCCTCTACAGAACCAGGCAGCAGTCTGCTCTGTCTCTTCTGGTCCTGATACTGATGATAGCTGTGTTCCTCTACAGAACCAGGCAGCAGCTGCTCTGTCTCTTCTGGTCCTGATTCTGATGATAACTGACCGTGTTTATGAGCTCCATTCTGTCCTGAAGCATCTTTTCATCCATCCATCCATCCATCCATTTTCTTCCGCTTATCCGGGGCCGGGTCGCGGGGGCAGCAGTCTAAGCAAGGAAGCCCAGACTTCCCTCGCCCCAGACACGTCCTCCAGCTCCTCCGGTGGGACCCCGAGGCGTTCCCAGGCCAGCCGAAAGACATAGTCTCTCCAGCGTGTCCTAGGTCTGCCCCGAGGCCTCCTACCGGAGGGACATGCCCGGAACACCTCCCGAGGGAGGCGTCCATGGGGCATCCGAAACAGATGCCCAAGCCACCTCAGCTGGCTCCTCTGGATGCGGAGGAGCAGCGGCTCTACTCCGAGCTCCTCCCTGGTGACTGAGCTCCTTACCCTATCTCTAAGGGTGCGCCCAGCCACTCTACGGAGGAAACTCATTTCAGCCGCTTGTATCCGGGATCTCGTTCTTTCGGTCATGACCCAAAGCTCATGACCATAGGTGAGGGTAGGAACGAAGATCGACTGGTAAATCGAGAGCCTCGCCTTTTGGCTTAGCTCCTTCTTCACCACGACGGACCGATACAGCGACCGCATAACTGCAGACGCTGCACCGATCCGCCTGTCGATCTCACGCTCCATCTTCCCCCCACTCCTGAACAAGACCCCGAGATACTTGAACTCCTCCACTTGGGACAAGGGCTCTCCACCGACCTGAAGGGGGCAAGCCACCTTTTTCCGGTCGAGAACCATGGCCTCGGATTTAGAGGTGCTGATCCTCATCCCAGTTGCGTCACACTCGGCTGCGAACCGCGCCAGTGCACGCTGAAGGTCCAGGTTTGATGAAGCCACCAGGACCACATCGTCTGCAAAAAGCAGAGACGAGATCCTGTGGTCCCCAAACCAGACCCCCTCCGGTCCCTGGCTGTGCCTAGAAATTCTGTCCATAAAAGTTATGAACAGAACCGGTGACAAAGGACAGCCCTGCCGGAGGCCAACGTGCACTGGGAACAGGTCCGACTTACTGCCGGCAATGCGAACCAAACTCCTGCTCCGGGCGTACAGGGACCGGACAGCCCTTAGCAAAGGGTCCCGGACTCCATACTCCCGGAGCACCCCCCACAGGACGTCCCGAGGGACACAGTCAAACGCCTTCTCCAGGTCCACAAAACACATGTGGACTGATTGGGCGAACTCCCATGAACCCTCGAGTAGCCGGTGGAGGGTATAGAGCTGGTCCAGTGTTCCACGACCTGGACGAAAACCGCATTGTTCCTCTTGGATCCGAGGTTCGACTAACGGCCGGATCCTCCTCTCCAGTACCCTGGAATAAACTTTCCCAGGGAGGCTGAGGAGTGTGATCCCCCTGTAGTTGGAACACACCCTCCGATCCCCCTTCTTAAAAAGAGGGACCACCACCCCGGTCTGCCACTCCAGAGGCACTGTCCCCGACCGCCACGCAATGTTGCAGAGACGTGTCAGCCACGACAGTCCCTGCACATCCAGAGACTTAAGGAACTCAGGGCGCATCTTTTCATCACTTCATTAAACCGCCTGATGCATTTTGAGGAAGCAGTCACACCACTGGCATGTGGAGGGACCGACTGTTTTTTTCCACCGTGACGCCTCACCGACTGGCAGGAACATACGTCAGTCAGGACTTCAGCAACGATACCGCATCACTGTTCTGCTTTTGGTTGTACAAACAGACCAAATCAGGACAATGGACAGCGTGGGATTACCTTCCACTGGGAGGACAAACATATTTATTGTTGTTGTCGTGTTTAGCTCATATAACATTAACTTGGGACATAGATGAGCTGGAGCCGTGGGAAATGCTCTCTATTCCCTGGCTGAAGCTCGCCCTCAAACAACAACAACAATATCAAGGTCTATTGGGTTCATCTGACGGAGGCTATTTTAGTTACAGTGTGTAGAATATTACATTTCAAAAGAAATGAGTGTCTCAGAACCAGTCAGTGTTCTGTTCCCCGCCTGTTCTAGCAGGAGAACCTCAGCCTGGTCCCAGTAGGAAGTACTGTCTGGCTGTTCTCAAACAGCTGAGCAACATGTCACACCTCACTCCTGTTAGACATACTGACATGTACACAGACAGTATTATTATATATATTGATTAGGATAGCAGATCAACTGATTGCACGTTGAACAAGCAGTGAATGAATGTGATAACACAGGACTCTGAACAGGTCCATCTGGTCCTCACTAGGACCTCTCCTATCACTGCCCACATGTCCTGATGCTCTGACAGCCAGACTCAGTGAAGCCATGGCCGAGGTGGAGAGTCTGAGAAGAGAGGAGAGGAATGAAGAGATGGAGAACGGAGGGCAAAGAGCACAGTGGGGGGTCTTCTGGAGGAACTGAGAGGGAAACATCTAATAACTGAAGAGCTGGAAGAGAATATGTCATATAATATGGAATAATAGATAAATGTGTCACAATAGATAAATATGTAATAGGTAAATATCTAACTATTATTTTCTATGTAATATTAAAGGTAAATATGTAAAAATAAATTAAAGTATAATAGGTAAATATGTTATTGTGTGTAAATATGTTAAAACAAAATCTACATTTGTAACACAAAACAGTTATAACTTGTGCCCTAATGTACATGTTCATTGTACATAAATGTCTCATTGTGTGTAAATAAAGACTTTCCATAGTGTTGTCATGGCTCCATCATGTTGCTCTAAAAGGAGAGGACAGCGTCCCAATGTCTCGTCTGCAAACTGCTTCCATTTCCTCTCTAGACTTTCTATTAGTATGCTACATTAAATAAATAAATAAATAAATGAAATGATTTTTAATTTAATAAATTAAAAATGAAAGCAATGATTCTTCACAGTCCTGTAAATGTATATTTGCCTGGTTTTCTTCAGAAAACACGTCGCTGTCACACAGACTTGTTCAGGCTGACGGGTCAGACTTTGCCCCTCACAAGATGGCGGCCGCTCTGACGTAACGGAGCGGTGGGCGGAGACAGGCTGCGCTGTGTGTGTGTGTGTGTGTGTGTGTGTGTGTGTGTGTGTGTGTGTGTGTGTGTGTGTGTGTGTGTGTGTGTGTGTGTGTGTGTGTGTGTGTGTGTTGTGGGAGCGGTGTTGTGCAGATCGACAGGTAAGCAGAACACAGTAAACTGACATGTTCGCAGTGAATTCTCCGGATTGGGTTTTGCAGTAGATAGAAACTCTTTACATGAGAGCAGAAGAGACTTTTAACGAGCGTCTGGAAGAGGAAGAGGAAGAGGAAGAGCAAGTGAAGCGAAAATGAAAGTAAGACGTTTTCACCTCTGTGAACTTCACTTATTGGCTCTAACTTTCCCTCAAAACTGAAAACTAAAGTGCTTCTGAGGCGATTCAGAGAAAGACCACCATGTAGACTTCAGGAAAACATTTACTTTGACATTTGTTTTGTGAAGTTTGTCACGAGAAATATCCGGCAGCCTGTTATGAACCCTCCAGATTAAATACTGGAAGAAAGTACAACATTTGGATTGTTTCTGTTTCTCTGTTATTCTCAGTGGAAGGTGGTTGAGTCAGGCATCGCATCAGATGCAGAGGAGGAAGCTCGCTGCCACATCCTACTTCTGAGGGGCAATAAGATAAAGCAGCTGGGACATAGTAGAAGTACAAGTATATAACCCCCTGGTTGTATTGTTCCTCTATTAGTTTGTCTCACTTAAATCTGTAGTTGTGTTCTTGTGCACGTAGATGTGTGAATGATGGGACATAGAAAAGGAATGGGATTCTATATAGTTTCCTGATTATACACAAATACATGTAGACATGCTCACATCACTTTCTCCATACATCATTACATTTTCATTAATATCTTCTAATCAATCAATCACCGACAGGCTGACTGTCCATATAACTGACACAATGGTGATAAAAGTGTCAAATGCACACTTGTGGAGGCTGAAAGCTGATTTTGTTCCACAAAGACTGAAGCCTTGATGAGTGTGTGATAGAGTGATAGAGCTGCTGCTGAGCGCACTCTGGAGGAGAGGGATTACTTCTCTTACTGCAGAAGGTCCTGCTTCCTGTTTATCAGGTCGCAGCTTTGTTTTAGACGTGTCTCATGTATTTTGATGATTAAAGTCTAACAACGTGTTTATTACAGCGTCAGTATTTACCCCCCTGGAGGATGAGTGATCGCAGGGATGCAGGCGAGGAAGGATCCTCCACTGTGGTGCCCGACACCGAAAACCCCCCACATCCTGAAGAACCGTAAGATCACCATGTTTAGTTTGTGGACCAAACAATCCTTTTGGACCCCTGTCATTTGATTTGAAGTATTTTGACGGGGTACTTGGGGAGCACGTTGCAGTGGTGGTCAAAGTGTTTGGATCCTTTACTTCTATAAACGTCACACTGTGAAAATAACTTGATTTGATTGATGGAAGAAATGACGACCAGAAAAGGAATAGACTTGTTGCAGAATGTTTCCCAGTGATTCAGGTCATATCTGAGCTCTGTTCACCTCTTGTCATTATAATTTATAATTCATTTTATTGTATGTATTTGTCTCAGTTTAAAATGTCTTCACATGGAGCAAAAACCAAAACAGTTCAACTGAACTTCAAAGTGTTGAGTACTTGGTTAAGATTGACTTTCAGTGACACGTCAAAGCAAATTAGATTCCTACTTCTTCCAGTGAGATTATATTTCTTTCTAAATGTGCAATGAATTGTTTTACAGTTACTTATTACATTAAATATGACTTTAAACATTTGAAGCCATACATTTAAAACCTATGATTACTTATTTTTCCAGTCACAAATTAAAAATGATGAATTTAGTTTTAATTCACAAAATAAAATGCAGAATGAATAATTTTAACATTCACAAACAAAAATGTGCAAAGAATTACTTCTGAATTTTGTGACGAATATTCAAACTGAAATGTGCAATGAATTTTTAATTTATACATTTAAATGTGCAATAAACAAATATTTCAACTGTCTCAAACTACTACTACTACTAAGGTTTTATTTTGAACAGTCCAAAATTAGAATGAATAAACTTCATCCATTTAATAATGGTTTTATGATGATCCGACTGTAGAGACATTAACGTACGTCTGTACTGCCTGTTGTCCCCTTTTGTCCTCCTGGACTCAAACTGGCCTCGTGGATCTGACTGATCTGATGTAATCTCCTAATTTGATCCTTGCTTGTGTCGTATAAACTCTCAGATGTACGTTGCTTTGGATTAAAGTATCTGCTGGATGGTACAGTAACACTGTCTGTTATATAAATACACATCATAGAAGGATTCATTCAGTTTATGAGGCATTAGGTCAATACCTTTAATTACTGTGTGCGTGTGTGTGTGTGTGTGTGTGTGTGTGTGTGTGTGTGTGTGTGTGTGTGTGTGTGTGTGTGTGTGTGTGTGTGTGTGTGTGTGTGTGTGTGTGTGTGTGTGTGTGTGTGTGTGTGTGTGTGTGTGGATATTACAGGATATTATTGCCACTTTGTTCATGTAATAAGTTTACAACTAGAACTATTCAAATTCTCTAACAAAACTCAGACTAACGTTAGATGTTTATTAATTTATGTTTTTATTATTTTGCTGATCTTTTAGAGAAACAGTTTCACCAAAAGCTAAAAGGACGTTATAGAAATAGTCTTTGAATTTAAATGTAGTCTGTGTGCTGAGTCGACATTAATTCCGTGGTTTTCTATCAATAAATGTCCATTACAAGCTTCAGTCTTCAGTAGAAAAACAATGTGATTAATCACAATTAATTACAGAAAATTGTGCAATTAATTAGTTAATTTTTTCTTATTGACAGCACTAATATATCTATCTATATCTATATCTACTGTATATCTATATCTATATATATATATATATATATATATATATATATATATATATATATATATGTATAGTAATCGATTGACAGCACTACTTTAAATAGTTCTACTCAGCTCTCTATACTTCAGATTATGAGACCAAGCCATTGGACATACAGTACCTAAGGTAGACACAGACTCACTTGAGTAGCGGGACAATTACTGTGGATGAGTTTAAGAGGCCAACGTTTTCTATGCAATCTGGAAAATGGTCTACCAATAGAGTTCTGTAGGAATCTTATGAACAGTTAGAACCACTTTTGATTGAGATATTTAATGAATCTTTTAATTTACAAAAAATACCTCAGGCACTAAACCAAGCATCAATCTCATTAATTCTAAAAACGAACAAAGATCCCTTAGCTTGTTCAAGTTACCGTCCAATTAGTCACTTTAATGTGGATATCAAACGTTTGTCCAAATTACTAGCCATGCGACTAGAGACAGTCTTGCCCTCCATTATTGCCCCTGATCAAACAGGGTTTATCCAAAACAGATATTCTTTCTTTAATCTCAGACGACTTTATAACATAATCTAAACTGTCCTATCTCTTCCAGTGTATACCTATTTTTAGTCCCCAGTCCTTCTTTAGTAAATGAGATGTTTTAGTCACTGAGTTCATATGGAATAGGAAGAAGCAGGGAGCTGCTGCAGAGGCCGGGGTCTCTCCGGGGTCTCTCCGGGGTCTCTCCGGGGTCTCTCCGAGGTCTCTCCGAGGTCTCTGCGAGGCCTCTCCGGGGTCTCTGCGAGGCCTCTCCGGGGTCTCTCCGGGGTCTCTCCGAGGTCTCTCCGGGGTCTCTCCGGGGTCTCTCCGAGGTCTCTCCGGGGTCTCTCCGAGGTCTCTCCGAGGTCTCTCCGAGGCCTTCCCCTACCCAATTTTAAGTTCTATTGTTGGGCAGCCAACCCGAAAGTAATTCAATTATTTACTATAAATCCTTCTTGAAAGAATAATAATGGCTTGGTTTTATATATCGGTTTCTTCACGCTGACTCAGCGCTCGTCCAGAGACCATGATTCATCCACACCAGTCCCTCCAGTGATGCTAAGCTACGTTGTAGCCACCGCTGCCCTGGGGCTGCTGACGGAGGCCTAGCTGCCATTTTGCTCCGACCACCACCAACATTCATGCACCATTCATACGAGGCAATGTGTGTAAAGTGCCTTGCCCAAGGACACAATGACAATGACTGTTTGATAGAGTGGGATTTGAACCGCCAACCCTCCGGTTATTGGACGAGCGACCACTGAAGCTGCTTCCTTGACAGCACTCGTCCACACTCCACCAAACTTTGCAGTTTCTGGCTATTGTAAAAATATTCTAGTTAAATCTACTCTTAGAATCTGGAAACAATTTTGACGTCTTTTTGGTTTACAGACTTTTTCCTGCTTTCCATCCCTCTCTTCTTGATAGAACATTTTCTCTGTGGAGCACCTCTGCTATTAAAAACTTCAGTGATCTCGATCTTGATAATATGTTTGCACCATTTCAGCAACTCAGAGAAGTATCACTTGTCAAGACAGCATTTTATTTGAGATATCTACAGATCCGTAGCTTCCCCCGCAGGCTGAGTCTAACTTTACTAAAGTGGAAGTCTCCTGCTCCTCCCTCTCATTCTTTGTGGATCAGGGATGTTCTTTACTTTGTTAAGATGGAGGAGGTCAGGTTCAGGGTAAATGTTCTCCCGTCAAGTTTAACCAAAGCTGGAGGCCTTTCTACAAACATTGTGAGGGATTGGTGTTTGCTGCTGTTCCAGACTGACTGATGTGAGTAAAGGTCCCCAGCTGGTGGCGCTGGTGTGTGCAGGAGGTGGCTGTGGAAGGTTTCTAATTTAGATTTGTTTTTCTGTACTGTGTGCATTTTACATTTGACTTGATCAATCTCTGGTGACCGGCAGGGGAGTGGATTAGGTTTCTTTCTCTCTCTCTCTTTTGTTTAGTTTTTTCCTTTTTAGGTGTTGTTGTTTGTTTGTGTTGTTTTTGTTTTGATTGATATTTGGACAATAATTGTAAATGTAAAAACTCAATAAACAAACTTGAGCAAAAAAAAAAAAAGAAAAGAAATGGGCTAAATCAACAGGAGCAGTGAAATGTATCCACGGGAGGTGGTCCATCGTCACAGCACTTCCTGTGACCCTTGACCCTCTTCTGGTCTCTCTGGCCCAATCACAGTGGAAGATTCCTGGTCCTCTCTGGCCCAATCACAGTGGAAGATTCTTGGTCCGCAGTTATCCTCGTCACCACAAGGGGCACTTTCTCCGGTTTCTCAGCCTTTGGGTGAATGTCCATGTTTACGTTCCAAAACTTTTAGTTGTTTCTCTGAATCCCTGAAATGAAGGTGGCGGAGCAACACATGGGAGAATGTTCAAGACAGAATGGTTTAACAGATTGCACAAAACATGTATGCAGTGGTGGTTCTCTAGAGAGGTTTCTTAAGTATTAAGTGGAAAAAGCCCAATCCGTCGGCCTATTTACAATCTAGCACCTGTGAAATGAACAACATCTGCAATTTCAGGTTTTTACAAGTGGAAGACTTCAACCCAGGACAGCAGGACATCTCTATCAATCTGAGTGAGATGACGCCAGAAGAAATGGAGTGGCTCTGTGCTGAACTGGAGCGACCAGACTGTGCAGTGGAGGTCCTGAGGTCAGACTGTCTTCATTCAGTATTTGTTCATATAAACATTAAGTAAAATGTTGTTGTCTTCTGTCGTAAGTGCCAGTCATCAGTTACGATGCAGTAGAGGGAAAGAGTTCTAAACCATGAGTGTGTTTCCTACGTAAAGTTGAATATATTCCTCTCAGGACGGGACACAAGAGTTCTCTCAGTCTGTCGGTTTGAAGTGTGAGATTTTCAGAAATGTTGATTTTCTGTTCTAAAGTTCTGATTGGACTTTTGTGATGGAACAAGATTAGACCAATAAACTTTGTGGTGGAAAAGAATTTTTCTTATTCTAGTTTGATGATAAATTTGAGGGATTTATTCTTTGTTTAGACTGGCAGAGTTCAGGTTGTCAGACAGATGCTGTTCTGCTCTGAGCTCAGCTCTAAAGGCAAACCCGTCCTTCCTGAGAGTGCTGCACCTGACTGAGGTCATAATCTCCGAGGATTTTCAACTGAAGCTGTTATGTGACGCTCTGGGAAGTCGACACTGCAGAATCAGGACTCTCAGGTAAGTTTATTTATTGCTGGATGCCCCTGGTGTGCCATCTTTTTCAGTGACAGGACCAAGCACTCTGACTCGGAGGTTGATGACCTGCATCCTGACTGCTTCACACTCAGCGAGGAACCATTCCAGGGCAGGCTGGAGCCACAAGGACAAACATCATCTGCACAAAACAGAGATGCTGTCGGCCTCAGCTGCCCCTCGACACTGCTTATGAAAATAACAGAGACAATGGTGGACACAAGACTCAGATTTGACAGAGCCCAACCATTGTGACAAGCCCTTACCCCGGCGGTACAGAGACCTCTCCGGTCTGCCTGCAGCAGGCCACCTGCCCCAAGACTTCTCCAACTCCAAAACACATGTGGACACGATTGTCCGACTCTCATGCCACCTAAATAATCTGCTAGAGATAAAAGCTGGTTCCCTGTGCCATAGCCTGAATGAGGTTTTCACATTGTTCCTCCTCAGTCGGAGGTTTGAGCCCCAGCGGAGTCTCTTTTCCACTCCCCTGGCTCGGCTGAGTGACCACCACCCAAGGCTGCTATACCTGAAACTCCAGTTATTCTGCACATTCTTATCAAACACAGCAGCCACACAACTTCCAATCATTTCCAGGTGTTTTTCATCTCTGGTCTCACTCTGGAATGGACCCCCCTCAACATGAGCCAATACCTGTGAATAGAAAACATGATTATTTCAGTCTCGGGCAGCAGTAATCATTACTTTTACACCACTTCCTTATCACAGGTTATGATAGTTAACCTATCATACGTTGACAGAATGCCGTCATTGAACATGCAGGCTTTTACCAGGTAATAGGACGAGGGTTGTTCGGTATACCGGTACTCTATTGGTATCGCGGTACTGACGCCTTTAAAACGATACTACACTGGGCCCGGCTGGTACCGGGATCTTTTTTTTTTTTTCTTTACGTCGCCGCAGAGCGTCTCTGTTGTAATTTGCACTCCGGTCTCTCAGAGACGGGGTGTGAGCGCTCCCACGCTCCGACCCGAGATCCGCAACTGAATAAACGCTTCATACTCGACCTACACAACTTCAAAATAAAAGTCAAAACAACAAATTTTCAAAACAATCTTCTCCCAACCGAGCTTGTACTTTGAAAAGAATACCGGATGTGCATGAGTAAGTGACGTGGCGTTTGCGTCCATGTGAGAGTGAGCATGGTGAACTGACTCAAACACCAACTCATGGAGTGTTTTTGAAGCTGTAGCTTGATGGTGATTAAAACTCCAGTTTCAGTTACCTCCATGGCTGCTCCTGTTGAATCCTCTTACTATCTTCAATTACAGGCTAGTGAACTGTGGCTTATTCACGAGCAGTTGTGTCTGTCTGAGCGACGCAATTAAGCGTAATCCCTCCCATCTCCAAGAGCTGGACCTGAGTCTAAACCTCCTGGAGGACTCAGGAGTGGAGATCCTGTGTGATGGACTGATGGATGAGAGCTGCATCAAAAGGCTGAAGTATGTTTGTGTTTCGTAACATACTCTTTCTAAATAAAAAAAAAGAATACATTTTCTAAACACGTGTTATTTATCAGAATGAAGTGTTTTCTTTGGTTGTGTTTTTTTTAGCAGCAGTTATAACAAGAGCAATCAGAGACGTCTGACCTCGGCCAAGGGTCGACATGGACCCTGGGAAGTGACACATTTTCCAGATTAACTGCCTTTATTCATCTACAGAGTTTAGTGTTCCCATGATTTTATTCATAATTTAAAACAGCACAGCATAAGACAATATTCATCCTCTCTTCCACGTTGTCATCCGAACCGTAGATGAGAAGTCTGGCTTATTGTGGAGTTTCACTCACTAACCGGTGGCTTGTCTGCTGCCGAGCACCAGAGCACAACACAACAAACTACACTTCCCAAAACCAAAAACATTTCCCACAATGCACTGGTCATCTAAAGCTAAGCATGTAACAATACATAGTGAAATTAAAATTTCTAACAATTATTTTTGACCTGG
Organism: Lipophrys pholis; assembly: GCF_963383615.2. Lineage (NCBI taxonomy): Eukaryota > Metazoa > Chordata > Actinopteri > Blenniiformes > Blenniidae > Lipophrys > Lipophrys pholis. The sequence continues at coordinate 33,326,242 of NC_137628.1, forward strand.
ATCACCACCGACATTTTAATGTGTTCTTCCTTTGATCAAAATGCACGTGTGTACAAGTTTTCATGAAGATCAGCTCAGTAGTTTTTGAGATATCTTGTTAACAGACAAACGGATAATTATTATGTCCGCCAACTGTTTATCTATCAGCAAGATTATGTCAAACTACTGCAGGGATTGTGTCAAAATGTTCACCACAGACAGATATTAGGCCATGGAAAATGGTAATGCAGAGATCATGGAGGGGCTGACGGAGTGGAGCTTCACAGAGCAGCACTGTGCTGTGGGGAAGCAGCGATTGTTCAGATCTCAAAACTAATCTCCTGACACCACAACGTCTGAATATTCCAATAATCGGGTAAAGCCCAAGTGTCGCCCAGCTTGAAATTTACCAGGAAAACCTGTCTGTCGTCCTCGTCAGGCAGGCTGTCGCTCATTAAGGTGTGTTGACAGTTAAATGTGTCGGTGCAGTGACGTGTCCAGTAGAGGGGGTCACTCTTACCAGGTCTGCTCCTCAGAGGTTCTACTGTATTCATATATATATATATATATATGTGTGTATATATATATATGCAGCTTTCATTTTCAAAAATACTCATTTGTCTTTATGTCTAAATAGTGCATTAATCTCAATTTAAATGTCTTTATCTCATCAGCATTAAAAATCGCTCTCAAGCTCCCTGTGTTTTTCCTCAAGTGGGAAAGACTAGCAAAAGCTCCATTAAATGTTCTAATTGTTGCTTGTAAAGCTACAAACAAAGGGCACTGAAGCTGCTTCTGATTATGTCGAATCTCATGATTTCAAGGTAATGAAATACAGCTAAAGAGGACAACTGAAGCAGTTTCAGGTGATCTTATAATCAGCTGTATGTGTACGATTAGAAGCTACCATTTAGTGGAGTGTTGTTATTTTTTTAATCTTACAACTGTAATAAAACGACTCCCAGCCTACTTGTTTGTTGTAAACGGGAACATAAAATGTATCTGTAAAAAAGCAGAATAAATTTCTCACATCGATGCAATGACAGAAATAAAAGTCCTAGAAGACAAAACTCAAACTGTTTACAGACACAGTTCTGAGCAGTGCAGAGTGACAACCTCATGGGGAAGCCTGAATGTAAAAGAATGTCAAGTGTTCAAGCTTGTTGGAATAAATGCCCATTTATTGGAGTCCAGGTTTTTTAATTTGGCAAAAGAATGACTAACAGCTTGTTACTTGTGTTTTCTCCTTCCTGCAGCCTGACTTCTTGCTATGTGACAGGGGAGAGTTGTAGACATTTGAATATACTGCTGATGTCCACATGTGGCAGTCTACAAGAGCTCAACCTGAGTCATAACCTTCTGGAAGATGATGGAATGGAGCAGCTGTCTGTTGGATTGAGTAGTTCAAAGTGTAAACTGACCATTCTGAGGTAGAATAACTCATTTTTGTACCTGCTGAATTTCAGTGAACAGTTTTTGTACGCCCACGTCCTTCTTGCTCTGTCTTGACAGGTTGGCTCAGTGTAAGGTCACAGATAAAGGCTGTGCTGTTCTGATCGAAGCTCTGGAGAGAAGGTCCGTTCCTCTGGATGAGCTGGACCTCGAGGGAAACGACTTCAGCTATAAAGGAAGGGCGATGCTGAATCAATTTATGATCGATTGGGGTTTTAAAGAGCGTTTGAGGTCAGTGAGATATGGAACTTCGTTTAGCATTAACCTCCTGAACTGAGCTAAACTCTAATGTGGAGTGAAGTATTCAAATGTTGTCACACTATTATGACGCTTTTCCACGAAAACTCTTGTGTTGTGGTTGACATCCAATCTTTCTTTTATGAAAAAAAAAAAAAAAGAGAGAGACTTGTGGCTTTGCAGCCTGTTTGAGTATTAACACATGTTTCACCCCACAGGATGAGACTCAGCAGAGAACAGGCTGCCAGTCCTCCCTTCAGTGAAGGTGTGTATTCACAGTGTAAATACTGACTTTTAAACATACGTACACATTTAGGCAGTGCTGTAAAAAGTAGTTGAAAGCCATACATGAGTAAAAGTGTTCTATTGTATAGGTACAAAGATAAACCATTCTTGTAGCATGTCCTTCATTTATTATGGACTTGATGTCACATGACTAGAACTCCAGTCCTGAGCAAGTCTTCTGAAGGAGTCAGACACAAACTGTGGACCCTTGTCTGAGCACCACTTCTGGTATTCCATGAAGTGAAAAGATAGACTTGAAGTGCACTATCACACCTTCGGATGTTGTGGATGTGGGAAGAGCAATTTCAAAGTATCTTGAGAAGTAGTCTACCACTGCAAGGTAGTTTTTCTTTTCATCGGTCTGGAACAAATCTGCACAAAAACTGTAGACCATGGGCTCGATGGAAATTCTGTGTGCATCATCGTTTCCTTCAGGTTTGTGTTTTCTTTTTCTTTTTTCCTCTCTTTCCCCTTGTCCTCTTCGGCAGCTTGGGCCAACAATATCATGTGATCTAGAACCTTCGGAGTCAGAACAGTTTGTGCTCTTGAACAGGGAGAGACCTGGAGTCTCCTCCTGTTGCTGCTTTATTAGAAGTTGGTATGGCTGCTGGACACGACCGGGGGGGAACGCTCAGAGAGAGAGAGAAGAGAAGAGAGAGAGGGAAGAGAAGAGAGAGAAGAGAAGAGATGTTGGGGGGGGTCAACATACAATACCCTTGCTGTGCTACATATATTATTTGCAGTTATCACACTGATCCAAATACTTTACAACTGTTATTAGATTAGTCCCCCGGCTAGCTCAGTTGGTAGAGCTCACAACCTCAGGGGTAGAGGGTTCGTGTCCCATGCCGGGCGTCACCTTCCCGTGGGCTCACCACAGAAGGTTCTTAATCGGTGCATTGTGATCTGGGTGACGGTGCTCAGACTGTCAACCCCGCGACCCGGAAACAGATAAGATGAACAGAAACCTGCTACGTAAAGATGAGTATGTTAGTCTAAATGAAGCCTCCCCTCCAAGTCATACTAACACTCAAATAGCTGGTGAAAGTGGTGGAGGAGGGTGGAGGCAGCCATCTAGAACTCTCACTTACTAATTAACATGAACCCAAAACCCAACTTTAGTTCTTTTGAGAGTCTGAGCATGACCATGCCACACCCGTCAAATAAAATAGTAAATTCTGTAGAATCTGTAATCATTTGTCGTCCTCCTGGACCTTATTCAACTTTTCTAACTGAATTCTCTGAATTGTTGTCAGATGTAGCCCTGACTAAAGATAAGGTTATCATGGTAGGAGACTTCAATGTTCATGTTGACCTAGAAAATGATAGTTTCAGTGCAGCTTTAGATCTACACATGACTCTCTCAGGTAGTAGACGGGCCTACCCAGAAACATCTACACACCCTAGACCTTATTCTAACTTATGGTTTGAATATAGAGCATCTGACCATCTCTCCTCACTATGATTTCCTGTCAGATCACTTCTTAATAACCTTTGACTTTGTTCTAAATAGTTCTAACCCTCCGGTTAAAGCCGTGTTAACCAGGTCTCTCTCTGATAACATAGTAACTAAATTCAAGGAAAGAATTCCCTCTGCTATAGAATCAGTAGTGGATCTTCCTGACCCGTATACTGTTGCTAGCTCAGACATTGAATACCTAACAAACAGTCTGACAGATATGCTAAAAACAACGCTAGACGACATAGCTCCTCAAAAAATGAAACTGAAAAAACAGGAAAAGTCATCCCCATGGTTTAACTCATCAACCCGCCAGCTTAAACAACGCTCCCGTAGATTAGAAAGAACTTGGCGTTCAACATAAACAGAGCTAGATTATATAGCCTGGAAGGATAGCTTCAAAACTTATAAGAAAGCTCTGAGTAGAAGTAGAACTAATTACTACTCATCCTTAATAGAGGAAAACAAAAACAACCCTCGCTTTCTTTTCAGTACTGTAGCCAAACTGACCAAGAACCAAAATAGCGTTGAGCCCACCATTCCTAACAATATATGTAGTGAAGACTTCATGAAGTTCTTTCAAAATAAAATGACAAGGCTTAGGGATAACATCCATCAAACCCTACCGTCCGTTAGCCCCATAACAGAGGAACTGGTTAAACCTAACAGTCATCTGGAATGCTTTCAGCAAATACAACTAGTCCAACTAAACTCCCTTATTTCTTCTGCTAAACCAACTACTAGCCTGTTGGACCCAATTCCTACTAGAATTCTGAAAGAGGCACTGCCACTAATCAATAATTCTATACTGGCAATTATTAACCAGTCTCTAACAATAGGCTATGTGCCCCAATCCTTTAAACTAGCAGTTATTAAACCTCTCATTAAGAAGCCAAACTTAGACACAAGCCTTCTCTCAAACTACAGGCCCATCTCCAACCTTCCTTTCCTGTCAAAGGTTCTGGAGCAAGTAGTGGCTAAACAACTCCAGGATTATCTGCAGGAGAATAATCTGTTAGAGGACCTTCAGTCCAGCTTCAGAATGAACCACAGTACAGAGACTGCTCTGCTAAAAGTTACTAATGACCTTCTAATGGCCTCAGATAGAGCTCTTCTATCTGCTTTACTTCTTCTGGACCTTAGTGCCGCATTTGATACTGTCCATCATAATATACTTTTAAGGAGATTAGAAGATGCCTTAAACTGGTTTAAATCAGTCCCCCGGCTAGCTCAGTTGGTAGAGCATGAGACTAACAATCTCTAGGTAGTGGGTTCATGTCCCACGCCGGGCGCCACCTTCCCGTGGGCTCACCACCTCCAGGAAGGTTCTTAAATGGTGCGATGCGACCCGCGACCCGGAAACGGATAAGCGGAAGAAAATGAATGAATGAATGAATGGTTTAAATCATATTTATCTGACCGCTTTCAATTTGTTCATGTAAATAACAAATCTTCAATACATGAAGGGGTCCTGTGTGGAGTACCACAAGGCTCCGTCCTCGGACCCATATTGTTTAATCTCTATATGTTACCACTCGGAAATATTATTAGGAAACACAACATTAACTTTCATTGTTATGCAGATGATACTCAGCTATATTTATCAATTAAAGCCAATCAGGCCGACCAACTTGTTAAACTAGAGTCCTGCCTCAGGGACGTTAAGTCCTGGATGTCTATCAACTTCTTAATGCTCAACACATCCAAGACTGAGGTTCTAATCCTAGGTCCTAAAAAGCTCAGGGATTACTTTTCAGATAGTCTGATTACCTTAGATAATATTACCTTAACCTCTAACAGTGATATTAGGAACCTGGGTGTTATTTTTGATCAGGATCTGTCCTTTATGTCCCATGTTAAACATGTCTCCAGGACAGCCTTCTTCCATCTAAGGAATATTGCAGAAATGAGAAACTTCTTGTCCTTCAAAGATGCAGAACAAATGCTTCCTGCCTTTGTGACTTCAAGATTAGATGATTGTAACTCCCTAATGTCAGGATGTCCAAACTCCTCTGTTAGGATCTTCCAGCTAGAGCAGAACGCTGCTGCAGGTTTACTAACCAGAACTGGAAGAAGAGAGCACATCTCCCCAGTCTTAGCATCCTTACACTGGCTTCACATCAAATCTAGAATAGAATTCAACATCCTTCTGATCACATCTAAAACTCTTCATCACCAGGCTCCGTCCTATATGGAGAAACTTCTAGAAGTGTCTCACCCTCCACGAGCCCTTGGCTCTGAGGATGCAGGACTGTTGGTAATCCCTAAAGTCCTTCAAAGTAAAAGAGGAGGCAGGAGTTTCAGCCATATGGCTCCTTTACTCTGGAATCAACTAGCAGCCTCGGTCCGAAGGGCCCACACCATTAGTTTATTTAAGAGGAGACTAAAAAGCTTCCTCTTTGATAGAGCTTCTCATTAGGAATAAAATAGGAGCACTAAGTTGAGCTGCTCTAGGCCTAGACTGCTGAGGGGATTTCCTCTCTCCCGTTAAAGGGAGGAACTCTACATTTGGAGCTTCTGTTTCTTGTCTTTCTTTCTTTCTCTCTGTGTAACAACATTACTGGAGTCACCAGATACTGCCGCCGTCTTTTTTCTCCCTGACAGGAGGGGAGCAGGATCCAGGGGATCAGACCCAAGACTCCCAGAGTGGAGTTACGACGGTCCTACTACCCGACCCCACCACAGCACCGGGACCCCACCGCAAAGGTACGGCCCTTAAACTCCAGACTGAGATTGGTTCATCATCAGACCAACGCTCATCATAGACTTTTCTTAGTATTTGTACTTCTCTGGCCTGTCTGCCTCTCCCTCTCTCTCTCTCTCCCTCTTCTATTCCTCTCTCTCTCCCTCTTCTATTCCTCTCTCTCCCTGTCCTATCCCATGTACTTCTCCCCCCAACCGGTCAAGGCGGATGGCCGTCCTTCCAGAGTCTAGGCTCCGCCCCCTTTCTTCCTGAAGAGGGTCTTCTTATGAACTGTTCTTCCTGAAGAGGGAGTTCTTATGAACTTCTCTCCATGCGAGGGAGTTTTTCCTGGCCACTGTTGCTTGTTACACCTGCTGCTTTGGAAGGTTTAGTTGGGTTCTGTTGTTCTCTATCATTGTAAGAGGTTCTGGAAGGTTTAGTTGGGTTCTGTTGTTCTCTATCATTGTAAGAGGCTCTGAGATGTTTGTTGATGTGATTTAGCGCTTTACAAATAAAATTGAATTGAATTGAAAGAGGGAGAAAATGAATGAATGTATGAATGAATGAATGTTATTAGATTAAACCAGCCTGAGCAGCTCTATCTAGACAGTAACATGATTTTCTAGATTAAACCAGCCTTGAAATCACCCTTGTCCCGGTGCATTTGGATTTCTTTCAGTGTCTTTTCGGTGGCAGGTAGGCTTGGTACCACAGAGTCATCATACTGCTTTATCTCCTCCTCTCGGTCCAGTGGGCTCCTTCACAACACATCAGCAGTAGCAATGTCTTTACCAGCCACATGTCAGATGGTGTAGTCAAACCTCATTAGTCTCATGCGTAAACGCTGGATTTGAGAAGTAGTTCATCCAGACATTTTGAACCTACTAAAGGAATCAGAGGCTTGTGGTCTGTTTCAGTGTTCAAGATCTTTCCAACTAGGAACCCTGCAAACCTCTCACAGCAGACATGGGGGCCAGCGCCTCCTTCTCTATTAGGGTGTAACGCTGTTCAGTGTTGCTCCAACTAATTGAGGCTTACGCCACTGGTCTCCAGTCCACCGTGTCTCGGCGCTGAAGAAGAACAGCTCCCAGTCCATATGATGATGTGTCAGCAGAGACCAGCGTCTCCGCATTTGGTTCATACAAAGCCTTGATCATGTTAAAGGCTTGCTGCTGCGGTGACTCCCAGGCCCACAGAGAGGAACTTTCCCAGGTGATTTGTCATCCCCAGAAATGCTCTCGTATCAGCCACATTTCTGCGCTCTTTCAGCTCTTTCACAGCGCTCACCTTTTCGGCATCCGCACTAACGCTTCAATTATCTGTCCCAAGAGCTTGATCTTGTGCTCAGAGAATTCACACTTTTCATTTAAAGTCACCACCACTGCGTGTAGTCTTGACCGGGTTTTCTGCAGCCTCTGATCATGCTCCAGTTGTGAAGCTCCCCAGATGAGAACGTCATCCATCTGGCATAGGACACCCTCCAGTCATTCCAGAATCCACTGCATGCACTTCTGGCAGTGCTCTGGTGCTGAGGAGATGCCAAAACACAGACGGTTATAGCAGTAGGGTGATACATTAAATGCATTGCTGCCCATAGTTCATCACTACACTCTGCCAATCTTACTTCATCGGGCAACCTACTTGTTCCTGCTCTCGTCTCCAACTCTGCAAGAGATAAGGAGGCTCTGGCACACTTTCTGAAATCTCCCAAGGCCAGTGTTGAACCCTTTCCCAGCTCAGTAAAGGCTCTTATCCAACTCCCGCCTCCCTCCTTTAATGGTGGGAGATTCATTTGTATTGTTCTCATGTCCTGGTGTGTGAATGGACTGTAAGTTCTGCGCGCCCCCCCCCGCCAGAGTTTTTGTGGTTGTTAGGGGAAGTTGTTTGTGTCCTCGCTGAGGTCCTTTTGATCCGAGTGCCCTCATCTCGCAGCGCGTACGAGTTTGGTTGTAAGCTCAGGTTGTGAGGATCAATGCTGGGCTGTGAACTAAGCTGATGTCTTCTTTCCAGCATAGGCCATCCTGCCATTTCCAGCCCCTCTAGTTCCTCCTCAAGCATTCCTCCTCGTCTCCCTTGTTCAGCTGCCCTGGCTTTATCCTACCTTGTTTTTCCCTGCAGCTGGTGTAATTCCCTAGTTCTGGGTGTGAGCATTACCTCCAGCCTTTCCACTTCACTACTCTTCTTTTTCACCTCAGCCTTTCCATTCTCGATTATTTTACATCACTCTGACAATGTGTACCTGTCCTTATCCTGTGTGTTTCCTCCTCCTGCTGTTTCCAACCTGTTAACTTCAGTTTGTGGTTCTCAGCCATCATGAAACCTCCTGATGGGTTTTGATTGCTGTCAGCTGTGCCTCGTTGTCGCTCCGTTGCCTGTGTGTACAGACGTGCCTTGCCCAGTAGTTTGTCAGTGCTCAGATTGTTTGTTAGGCCTCATTGTTCTTCCTATGTGATACCAGCTTTTTCACACCTGCACCTTGTTGGGCTTTGGTGTTGAAAACCAAAAGAATATTGTTGAATACTCTGACTACATTATGTGTTTTTATAAAGATCTGAGCTGGTCCAAGGGACAGGTCTTCTCAGACATGTTGTTTTCCTCACTGAAAACCTGAGTTAAAATATGACTATGAGCATCATTCGTGTGCCGTTGCAAATCAATGTATATGACTATGATCCTTAAACTTCTCCTGTTTCCGACCAAATTTTGGCATGCCACTCCTCCCTGGGTGAAAGAGCAACCCCAACAATAGTTCTAACAAATCCAGTTGGTTGGTCGGGAATAGTGTACGATGACTTTTTTTTTTTTGCAATTTGTTGTATGTTTTTTACGGAAATCAAGAACCACCTTAAGTGGATGTAGAGATCCTCTTTGGCACCTTACAGCTTGGCCGTTCGTCACAGCAGAAAGATCAGCCAACGATTCAACGGGTCAGTAGTGAGTATTGCGTGGAATGTTCACTGCTATTTTTCTTGGCAGAAATGATGCACAAGCTATTAATCAAAGCTTTTGGACATGAGTCTTCTTTCATGCAGTGAAACTCTCATGTCTAAGAGGGTTTTCTCTTCAGGAACATTTGTTAGAAGGAAACACACTTTCTTCTCTCATAGACCCCCAGTCACCTTGGAGAGATTTATTTTCTCTGGCAGACGTTTTCTCAACTCACAGCTCGATGATACCTCATCACACAGACTTGAAACGTCCACAAGTTCCCGCTGACGGTCAACATTTTTTATATTGATGGCTTGGTGTCTGTGAAGGATGACATGTTTGAGCCCTGCCGAGGCCAACAGACCCCAGTGTTCTCCCGGCCACAGCAGCACTCTCATCTCCATGACAACCACACTTGTTCTTGTTTAAGGCTCTTTTTGGCTCTCAACTTTCAACAGAAGTGTTTACTTCTAGTTAAGATTAATGTATTGATGACAAATAATTGATTTAATCTCTTGCAGTTTACTGTTGAATGTTCTCTTTTTTCTTCAGATGGCAGCTTGTTTGTCTCACAAGCTAAAGCATTGTGGAAGTCAATGAACCGGGTGAGACAAAACCGACATAAAAGACATTTCAACAATTTGATTCAGCTGAAAGAGGCAGAGGGATGCTGGGCAGTAATGGCCTGAGAGAGAAATGAAGCAGCATCCCTCTGACGCAGCTCATTTCTGACCAACTCTGTTTTTTTTTGTTTTTTAATCTAGGGGATGTTTTCTGGTGCTGCTTGGAAAAGGTAATATCTCACCATTGAACAATTTGTTTCCAAGCCATTTATCATATTATTCTTATTCTTATTCTTATTCTTATTCTTATTTTTATTATGAAAATACTGAGTGCAAAGTTTTGGACTTATGTGTCTCCAAATGCAGTAAAAGAAAAATGAAAAAGCAACAGCACACAGCATTCTGCGTGGATGAATTAATCATGGCTTCATACTAAAAGGGAAGCTGTCTGAGCCGTAGTCGCAGTGCAGAGGTGACTCCACTTCTGTGGGTATCCAAGTCAAGATAGACACATTGTAAATACAACAACACTTAAACCTGTTATTCTCTTTGTTTTGTTGATTCAGTAGAACACGTCTTCAGACTGCACAGTCAGAGCTCTCTGATTCAGAGTCATCATTTCCATCATCTGTTGGTCAGTATGCAGTACTCCATTGATAACCACTCTGAACCACATGATGCTACTTGTATTTAAGTTCTACGCTCAAGGACAGCTTTGGGAGAAATATATTTTCCTTGAAAATGTTTAATGTTGGGGGGGCGCTAGTGAGCATGCTCAAGGACTAGACGCGTCTGCCACAACTCCTGCAATATTGTAATAAATGTATACTTTTTCGGACCTCGCATCTTTTCGAACGTCAGCGTGGAGCTCGCTCGGGGGCCCGTGACTCTTGCTATAATGTCCCAAAGGCTTCCTAAAGACCAAAGAGAAAGTAGGTCGTCGAGAAACACCGCCTCAAACTCAACGGCTAACTCAGAAGCAGATGCCAATGCTAACTCCAAAAGCTTGGAAGCGCTAGCAAAAGCTGTCGGAGCTACAATAAGCTACATTCGATTCCTTTCGGGATGAAAACCGCAGGGCTATTGCTTCGCTACACTCGACGCTTAGTACATATGGCCAACGGATTACCCATATGGAGGAAGGACTGAACGGATTTGACAGAAGGCTGGATGACATGGAGTGATCACCGGCTCGGTTGGTGAAAGACAATGACATGCTCAGAGAGAAGGTAACATACTTGGAGAACCATACTAGGAGACAAAACAGTCGTGTTGTGGGGATAAAAGAAAATAAAGACGGACAACAGAGTTTATTACAAATCTGCTCGTTAAGGTATTGAGTGGAGAAGGTTTTGAGAAACCCCCACCCGTGTACAGAGCTCACAGAAGTGCAGCCCCTAAACCAGGAGAGGGCAACAACAAAACGCTGCCATTCATTGTGAAGCTTCACCACTTCCAGACCAAGGAGCTGATCCGCGACTTGCGCCTGAGACAGGCCTTCTCACTTATGAGGGCTGCAGAATCCACATTTTCCCAGACTTCAGCCCGGACATCAACAAACGACATGCCGCCTTCTTTGAATCCAAACAGAAGCTCCACGCCGCTAAGGGAAGGTTTACACTATGTTCCCCGCAGCCCCGTTTGCCTGAAACGTCGTGCGCCGTGGGATTTGGGGGAATTCTGAGGAAGGCGTGGCACGTTTTTCACATTCTGTCAAGACTTTCTACGGAGGAAATGTGGACGTTGGACCATTGTGAAGCACATTTTTGCCCCAAAGAGCCACCAAAAGAGAAACAATCATTGTCTCCTGAGACTTTTGCTGGGTGCAGACATTCCTCTGGATTTCTTGTTCGTTAGCAGAGCATGTAGAAGCTGCTCTGTCGTTGATCGCTCAGACTCCAATGAAACTCCCCTCCGGGCTCGGAGTCGGCTTCCTCCCAGACGGTGTGCGCCGTGGCAAGCCGCGATTTAACGTGATGAAACGGCGCCGTGAGAACCGTGACGAAGCGCAACGCAACATGATAAAACGCGAAGCAACCATGAAACAACCGCGATGGAACACCCACTACGTCACTTCCTGTAAGCCTCCCGTCCCACTACGGACCGCCTCCAAGTTCCATTACGGCCAGTTACGTGCTGCCACGTTTTGTGTCGTTCATCCCGTTTAGCTACGGGCTACTCAGGTTCTCATCCGCCCCATGGCAAATTTTTTGACAGTTTAAAAATCTGGCATGGCGCCAACGGCAATCACGACCTGTTTATGTTTGCCCATCCCGTCCCCCTGCGTTGTCTCACGTCCATCCCGTTTTGGCCCCGGTGGCCTTGAAACGGAGCTGCCATGGCTGCAGTGAACATACTGTAAACCATTACATCCGATTCAGCCTGTTCTACCCAGATACACTACAGTTCATCCACAACAACAAACGCCAGAGATTCACGGACCCCGCAGAAGCGCTTGTATACATGAAGGACAACGTTTCCCAGGACAGACACTGCCCTTCACGTCCTAATGATGGAGAGGATGAGTGAGTGAAGTCACAGGCCACGCTCAATACAGCCTCACTCACCATATAGTGGTAAACACAGTAAAGTTGTCACTGTTATATCTGCTCAGTCAGTAAAATCCGGTAAACAATACTTTATCTATGCAGCAAAGACTGAATAGACTACTGATGGGTGATCACATCACTTTGTCTTTTCCGGTTCACTACACTTTAGTTGATATTAAGCTGATGTGTGATCACAGTTTGTTGTTATTGTTTTCATCAATGCTACGAAGTTAAGCCAATGTTTCTCCGACCCCTGTCTTGATAAAGGAAAGAGTAAGCTTATGAAGTTGATCTTTTAACAACAACCCAAGTAGAACAACTGATCTTCAAGTCTCGGAGTAGATTTTTTGAAGAGGGGAAAAAGCCTTCTAAATGATTAGCAAACCAACTTCGTCAAAAAGCAGCGTTGCATGTTATTTCTCAGATTGGATCATTGGATGGCACCCTAACAGAGGATCACCAAGCTATTAATGATCAGTTTAAATTATTTTACTCTAAACTCTACTCTTCCGATGTTACTCCAGATAATAGTCAGTTTGATGCTTTTTTCTCTTGCTTAAGTATTCCCACAATTAACGCTGACACAAGAGGCGCGAGAACAAAACCCAGATGGGTTTACGATAGAATTTTATAAAAAATGTTGAGATAAACTACCATCTCTTCTTCTCTCAGTGTATGCACAGGCACTGGAAAAATAAATCATCCCCCCCTTTGCCAAGCATCTATAATATTGTTGCTAAAGAAAAATAAGGGCGCACTCGACTGCTCATCATATACACCGATGACTCTGACAGATTGCGATGGTAAAATATTTTCCAAGGTTTTGACAGTCCGTCTTTAAAATATTCTTCCAAGTATAATTTCGGACGACCAGACTGGTTTCTTCATGGCAGACAGTCCTATTTTAACTTGAGACGACGATTTAATATAATCTATACAAAATCCCACACTTTATCCCCGGAAGCAGGGATTTCGCTTGACGCTGTAAAGGCGTTCCATAGGGTCGGGTGGGGATATCTTTTCTACGCACTTAATAGGTTTGGATTTGGCCCTAATTTTATTAAACATATCAAGCTTATTTACACCGATCCGACTGCCTCTGTTTGTGCTGATTATTTCCCTCTCCTCAGGGGGACAAAACCCGGAGATCCATTGAGCCCGTTACTGTTTGTCCTACTGATAGAACCCTCTCCGTGCCCTAAAGTGTAATAACACCGGCATCACGCACACTGTCTCACTTTATGTGTATGATTTGTTATTATATGTCACTAACCCTATTTCAACCATACTTGTGCTTAAACGATTAAAAGAATTTGGAAATTTATCGGGATACAAACTTAATTTAAATATAAGTGAGAACTTCCCTATTAATAGGAAAGCTGAAGAATATCTAATCTACAATTTAAACTCACAACTGACTATTTTACGTACCCGGGGGTAAAAGTAACCAAATCATATTACAGTTTATTTAAATACATTTTTCTCCTCTCTTACAACAGAACAAAAACAACATTAACCAATGGTCAATTCTGCCCTGGTCTCTTAGTGGAAGAACAAATTCTGTTAAGATGAACATTGTGCCTAAATTCCTAGATTTGTTTCAAGCCATGCCTATCTTTATACCACAATCATTTTTTAAGGACTATAACCAGATGATCTCCTCCTTTATTTAGCACGTTAAACTGGCCGCATAGGAAAAGAATTTATGGAAAGACCAAAAAATAATGGGTGGCCTCCAAATCTACGCTCATATTATTGGGCTGCAAATGTTAATGCTATTTCCCTGTGGTTAAAGGATTGGAATGGTAAGACCCCAGATTGAAATGAACACCAGTAAAGCCCCACACTCTCCCTGCTCTGCTCTGTGCATCTTTACCTTCACCAGTGAATGTTGATGATGGAAATGTTATTGTAACTCAATCATTATAAGACAGTTTAGGAAACTGGGACCTGGGACTCGATTCACTCTCCTATTGAAACAATCATCTTTTCCAACCATCTTTACTTGATAAAGGCTTTCAAATTTGGTATGACAAGGGTATACACAGTATTGAAGACCTATATATCGATAACACTTTTAGTAGCTTTGAACAATTATCCAGGAATTTAGACTTACGAATAACAACTTTTTCCTACAAATCAGAGATTTTCCACGGAAGAAAAATGTGAACTTTCCATCTATTCCCACATCATCTAGCTTAGATTCTCTGTTGAAGGTCAACACACTAAATAAGGGTAGGATTCACTGATAATAATAATGGCTTGGATTTATATAGCTCTTTCTTCACGCTGACTCAGCGCTCGTCCAGAGACCATGATTCATCCACACCAGTCCCTCCAGTGATGCTAAGCTACGTTGTAGCCACAGCTGCCCTGGGGCTGCTGACGGAGGCATGGCTGCCATTTTGCACCAGCCTCCGACCACCACCAACATTCATACGAGGCAATGTGGGTAAAGTGCCTTGCCCAAGGACACAACGACAATGAATGTTGATAGAGTGGGATTCAAACTGCCAACCCGGCGGTTATTGGACGACCGACTCTACCGCCGAGCCACCATCACCACAATATATACACACATCATGGATGAATAAATTCCCTCGATATCTCATATATCAGGGAGCAGTGGGAAACAGATTTTGGGGGGACCCTCAGAGGGACCCTCAGAGGGACCCTCAGAGGGACCCTCAGAGGAACCCTCAGAGGAACCCTCAGAGGGACCCTCAGTCGGATGAAGAATGGAATTTGGCACTCGAAGAGGTTCATTCATCCTCGATATGTGCACAATATGCCCAAATACAATTTAAAGTACTACATCGGCTAAGGTTTCCTGCCCTGAGCCCAATATGTGATCGGTGTACACCGGCTCCAGCGGCTGCTTACCACGTTCTGGTCTGGCTCACATCTTACACAGTTCTGGTCATTATGTTTCCAGACTCTCTCCAAGTCTTCTGGCTGCATGGTTGTCCCCTCTCCCCCTGTGGTACCTTTGTGCTTTCAACTCCCATAGGTTTGCATTTTCCGCCCTATTTGCAAGATGTTCAATACTCTCCAGATAAAAGGATGTAACCTCTCCGTCACACAACCAACGGAGCAAAGATATGATGCAAAATATCAAGCTAGGAAAACTCGGCTGCACCCTTATCGGATCTGCTAATAGATTTTATAAAACCTGGGACCCATTCTTGAACTCTGTGTGGACTTTGTCTGGCCTGGAACCGTGAGTTTACAGTCCTTTAGGTGGTTTTTCACTACGATTTTCTTTTCCAGCAATGCGTTTGTATACGTTTGTCTTTGATTTGCTTGTCCACGATGTTGTACTTTTTTGTATGTATCAGTGTGATGTTATGTAAAACCTTTATAAATAAAGTGTTTAAAAAAAAAAAAAGAAAATGTTTAATGTTAAGCTACTTTTTGTAGCTAATATTTCTTTGTGATTTTAAATGTTTTTTTACCACCATCAGAATACGCATACCTTGAATACCTTGAACCGGAATCAAGCAGAGGAAACACAGAGGTGGAGGAGCCAGAGACGAACAAGGTGGGAGGACAGTTTGAGTTCATACAGAGTTCTACTCTTCTGACCTCCTTGGATGCATTAGTGTAGGAGATGAAACTCCAGTTGTTTTTCACGTGATCACACTGACATTTGTTGTGATCAGAGCCCTTCACCACATCTGTAAAATATATGATGATGGATTGGTTTATTTAACGCCAATGTCTGTTCTATTATATGAAAGTTTAACTTGAGGTGAGGCTCTCCTTTGGATGCGTACATAGATTTTTTTTTTTAATTCTTCAAGAATTAACAGCCATTTTGTTGTTTTGCAAAATAGTGACTCCTCGTGGTCAAACAAATAGTCACGGAGCTGATATAGTGCATTCAAATAACTTTATACATGTCATATTATCATTAAATTATTTGAAAACTAATTTTGGGTTTTGTGAACATTTCAGGCTCCCTCATACTTTGAGTCCGAGGTATTTCATGAGCATGGGAGGATTTCTTACAGGTAATCAAACTTAAACTCATCCAAATATCGTTTTCTCTCTTCACATGAAATACCATTCCGCATAACTTCTGGTTTTTACTTTATTTTTGACTCCAAGTTTAGAAGTTTTATGAGAGTTTACATGTAACTGAATATACATTTTTAGCAAGATTACTTCTAAATTTCAAACAGCATATAGGAGGTTGAAAAAGAAATTCCACAGTAGTTGAAACATATTTCCTTATTTTTAATTTTGAAACCATTTAAAAGTTATGAATGAGCAATGAAACAGGGGGAAAGTTCTATATTGTTAATTTGATAGTGATTTCACAAGAGTTGGTGCAAAAGTCAACACGGCAGCGGGTCACCAGTTGTACATAACAACTACAGTGTTTACTATCACCAATTTATTCAAGATATAGTAGGTCAATTGACAGACACAAAGTGTTTCCTATCAATAGAAGATATTATCACAAGTCCTTGAGAGGCAGCAGAAGATCATTTAACCTGATCTTCTACTTTATCTGTAACAAACAAAAACACCTCCGATGTTTTGTGTGTCTGGCTGGGGCCCTGCCATCCCAGGAGGAGTCGGTTCAATTCAATTTAACTTCTATAGCACCAAATACAACACAGTTTGGGCGCGGGCTACTGGAGAAAGACAAATGTCCGTGACATCTAATAGTAACACTTAGAGAAAGGAGAGAAGCTCAACGTAAGTCCTTAGGCTGTCATAACCTAAAGCAGCGTCACGAGGAGATGGTCCAGGGTGTCCTGAGCCAGCACTACCTGGAAACTTTATCAAATAGAAAAGTCTTAGGCTTCAAAGTCGTATAACTGAAACTGGGATCTGGTTCCACATGAGAGGCTCCTGAGAGCTGAAAGCTCTGCCTCCCATTCTACTTTTAGAAAACTGAGGAACCTCCAGGGGGCAGCACTCTGAGAACCAACTGTTCTTGTGGTGAGATACGCGACTAAACGGCCCTCCATGCGTTCTGCGTCACATCAAAATGGTCCTCCACCCTGTGCAGTCGACTGCTCAGCCCAGATTTTGTGACAGCGCGACTTGTGCACACTGACTGCTCCTGCTCCAGAGCTACTGGACGCTTGTGTGAGGAGATCCTCCGTCTCCCCGTCTGAACAGTCACAATGTAAAATCAAAAAAGGATCCAGAGGCTCAGACCTCCTGAAGGGAAACATAAACTACTTCAGGAAAGGTGGAGAACGCCACAACGAGAAATGGAGATATTTTCAGGATTGTTACGTTACGCTATGGATCACACAGGAACGTGAACCCAGAGTGTCGCATGGAGGCAGTCTGCGGACACACTGTGTGGAAAGCGTAGAGGGGCATCACAGTTCTTTAGGATACATTTCAAACACACGGCGATCATCCAGGCTCTTATGTCTTCAAGATAAACTTCTCGTTTGATGGGTTGATCAGCAGCGTTGCCAGATCAGATTGACAGTTTCCAGCCCAATCACATCTTAGAACCCACCGATTCCAATAAGAACCAGCCCGAACCACCGAGTTGCCAGACACCCGTGCAAACCCGCAAAATCATAACACATGCAAAATAAAACACATCCAGAGCTTCATATCTGCATCAAATAACCACATATAAATCATAGATAAATAGGTTTCTGCAAATTGTAACCAACAACAGCGCAGTAAATCAACTATAGGCACCACAAATTGCAAAATGAACCTCTGACATTCTGGCGCCAGGCTCTGATTAGTAATGATGCCAACTGCACGTGGAAATGTGACTTTTAAGCCGCGTAGGCTTCATATATTTAGTTATTTACATCACAAATGACCTGTATGAGGACTACATGCAAAACAATTCAAAACTAAACTACATTACGCACATATAGAGCGCATCTCCCCCCCTCCCTCCATCCCTCCATCCCTCCCTCCATCCCTTTTAGAAATAAAGGAAGGTTGGATATCGACCTGTAACCTGCTGAGACACCTGGGTCAAGGTGGGGTTTTTTATGAAGAGGTTTAACAACAGCAACCTTAAAGGCTTGTGGTACATAACCTGTTATTAGAGATATGTTGATCTGATCTATTATTGATTACTAATCACGGGGAAAATATCTTTAAACATCTTAGTGGGGATTGGATCTCGCAGGAAAGTTGTTGGCATAGATGAAGCCACAATCAAGGAGTCAAAGAGCTCTATAGGGTGGAAGCTGGATAACTGGAAATTGGATCTATTGACAAATCTGAAGATGTGAGAATGTAATGGTTGAAGAAGTTTATAGTGATTAAAGCTCACAGTAGAAGAGCTGTGAGTGCTTGTCAGCCTGGCTATAGTGCTGAAGAGAAATCTAGGGTTGTTCTTGTTTTCTTCTATTGAGGAGGAATAGGAGGTTGTTTGAATCTTGCAGAAGACTTTTCTATAGTTTAATAAACTGTCTCCCCACTTTTACTTGAGTTAGATGAAATATCTTCTCCACTTTTTGTGCTGACCTTCATGCCACTGCTGAGCAGCTGTTGTGTCTGGGGGACCTTCAGCCGGGACCTTCTGGCGGTGTCCTGAGGAGTTTGTGAGCAATATTTGAAACCCAACTGTTCGTGGACAGTGCAGCATACTGAGGTAGGGTTGGGACATTCAGGTAACCTGGAATTGTCAATGGTCACGATGGTGTTGGGGTTCGTCGTGGTGGTTCCTGAGATGGGGGCTGGGCCTGAATTGCTCACATTAATCAGGAGCGGAATGTTTGTTCCCCTCACTAATTCCAGTAGAGTCACTGTCAACCAAGAACGGATGGCCAGTATTTAGGATATTAGATAATATCACAATGATGACAATCTTTCATTTGAGTATGAAGACAGTCGCCATTTTGTGTTGTATTGTGTGTTTCTGGCATCTTTCATGTCTATGTGGCGAGAGCAATGTTATGTTGTTATTGCACTTCTGATTCCGACAACGCCACCCGGGGAATTGAACCCCAGGAAATACTAGCTACAGTTTTTACTATTAAGGTCACACAGGTTCAATGATATCACGGTTTCAATTAAGACAAATCTTTATTCCCAATTAATCACCAAAAAAATCTAGACGCCTCAATCAGGGTCACACACCAGTTAAACTCAGGATAAAACAGGATGGACGAGGAGAGGGGGATCAGGTCAGGGCCGGGGGCTTATCATGCGGCAGGGCAACCAAAGAGACAGGGGTCCTGAACTGAAATCAGCCATCACACTGCAAAAAAGGTCTAACCTTAACCCTGGAGACAAAGAAACACACGTTAATAAAACACCTCCAGGAGGATATAAAAACTGGTGTGGACTAAAAACAGGATTTATAAGAACATTAGAATAACCCCAAAAAAGAAACGATTGATAACCGACACTAACGGAAAACCTAATTGATGAAATTATGAAAACACAGAAAGAAAACCTATTAAATCCTGTTAAATTTACACAATTTCACAAAAGACGAAACACAAGCTTAAAATACTGAGCCTGACTCAAGAAGCCCGGGGCGATCCCACAGGCCCCAGGCAGCACTCTCCTGGGCCGGGCCCAGACACAGTCCAGGCCAAGTGCTTAGAAACAGAGGATGAAGACGAAAAGAAAAGTAAAGGAGGAGGAGAAACCCAACCCAAACCAAAAGAACCAATATCAACAGTATCGAACCAACAAATCAAAACAATCAATGGAAATAATCAAAAGAACAGAAATCAAAATGAGTGAACCAATGAATCATAAAGATTGAATCGTCTGTGACGTCCAGCAGCTCAGGAGAACTAAAGCAGCAGCAGGGCTCCAGGAGCGGCGGCAGCAGCAGGTTTAACACCACCTGACCCGCTGCAGAACACAGACATGAGGTGAAGGAAAAAAAATAAACAAAGAATCAACTCAAAAGGTTGAACAACAGTAAATGCAGACCATGAGCAGTGATCAGTCAGCCACCGGCCGATGTGATGCTCAGTGTGTAGCTGAAACACACACAGGAAGCAGCGCTCGCCGTGACCAGCTGGAAACTGGGCCTCGGCGACGGCGGCAGCAGAGGCTCATTACGCACAGCGGCCATCGGAGTGAGCGAGGTGTGGCAGAGACGCCACTGGGGCACACGGGACTTTAGAGGGCACTGGGCACCGCCCAGCCACCCCGGGACCCACGCTGCTGGAACAGCGCCCCTAGTGGCCTGGAGGAATATCACCTCTGGCTACATATATATGTGTTACTAACACTGCAGTGTGAGGAAAACAAAGGCGCTCTGGTTGGCTCTCTGCACATTTAACAGCTGGATTGTACTGCACAGGTTCCGAGGCCTGGGTCCAGGTGTGTTCCTGTGTAAGCTGACTGGGCTTGGCTTTACAATGACTCGAAGGGGAGAGTTATTCTACAACATCGTCCAGTGGGATGAGGACCTCCTCCAATCAGCTGGAAAGCTCCCTGCAGGTCCTCTGTTTGAGATCGATGGTTCTACCAGTTCTGTGTCACAGCTGCACCTCCTGCACTGTGAACAAAACCCTGGTAAGCATGTCTCAGTCGGTGTAGCAAACCTGCATCATTAAAGTATTTGGATGACTTGGTGTGGAAACCTTTCGGGATTCGGAATGGTGTGGATTTAAAACGCCTTTGTCTTTGCAGCTGCACTTTCCCATAGTCTGCAAGCAGTCCACATGAGCGATGAAGGGTTGAGCATCCTTGAACCACTGGAGTTAAACGACACTACTGTTGTTGTGGATGTCAGCCACTTTTCTGGTTTTGGCCTGGTTTCGGTAATCGATTTCTTCAGAGGGATTCTAAACATTCCGAGACTAATAAGAAGCAAGGTCCTGCTGTTCCACCGTCCGACCTGGACGGAAGACAGCCAAAAGGTCAACGTCTTCCTGCTGCCAAAGAACGTCCCACTGGAGGAGGTACAAGGTCATAACAGCAAAACTTCTCAACATGATTATGAAAGTATTCCTGCTGTTTATACTTGTTATTAGAGGTTACTGTTACTGTCCGTTAATAATTGACCTGCTGCCCCCTTGAGTCTGGGGCATATTGCACCATGTCTGCATGTACCCAGCATACTGCATCTGGTGCCCAATGTCTGATCTCTTCCCTTTACTATTGCCACACCAGGGACAGTTACGTCATTGCTAGGACTGTTGAGATGGCTATCTCTATTTAGTTATCCTGTACCTTTTATTAAATAATTTTCTGGTTATAGTTTTGCTTTTATGTTAGTATCATTGTTTTTATTCTTGTTTCTATTTTTTGGACTTTTGAAGCTGTTGATGTAAAACACGTTTGATGACTTTGTCAACTGGTATTTATCTCTGTTGTCTAGTTAATGCAAGTTAAAGATGACTATGTGCTTTTGGTGTATAAGCTCTTTAATGAAGCATCCTGTATTGTGTACAAACTCATTGTTCTTCTTCTGAAGGTAAAATCTCAACAAGAAAATGCAGAGTACATTGAGGCCACTTCTTTGTGTCAGCTGATAGTAAATCACACTTACACTCTTCAGTGTCCCGAGTCAACCTTGGTACAACCTAAGGTGAGTATTTGCAATACTGGCAGACAGTATAAAGTCCAAACATCATGAGAAAATAAGCCACGATTCAAAAACTCTTTAGAAGTCAATTGTAATATATTTCTTGTAATTGTAATAATAAATATTTCTATCGGTTGCCTAAAACATCAGTCAAGAGTGAAGGACACTATATTTTTCATAGTTTGTCACAGTAAATAATTCTTTGAGTACAATACTTGAATGATTACTCTGCTACACTTTTCAGAGTTCACTATTTGACTTAAGCTTTGGAAAAGAACACCACCCCAACTTTGAAATCCGGCTAACGCGGACAACCAAGGATGCTGCTGTGGTGGTCAGAGAGCAGGACGAGACCACTGTGTGGGAATATTACATGAAACTGACTGGTAAAGAAAGTTTGACTGTCTTTTTAATCGTCCAGTCACCTGTTTACATGTCAATACAAAACTATGTTTGTACTCCTTCAACATTACTTGTGCCGGTGTCTGTGAGCACATGGTAAGTCTGGAATCTTGGCCTCTGCTTCAGCCTCAGGTGCGACTTCAGCCTCAGGCTCTTCCTCACCGTTGGATCAGCCTCCAGCCGATCAGCCCACCACAACCACTGTTCCAGCTGAGGGCTCAGGTGAGCAACACTGTTGTTGGGATTTATGGTTGGTTATTAGCATTAGATTACTGAAAGTAATAAATCACTGGAAGTTCTTATTAATGGAAATAAACTGTCACTCATTACCACAGAACCTCGGTTTGGTTCTGTGGTTCCACTTTGGGCGGCAGAGACGTGCGTCTCTCTCGGCGGTCGGGTTGAGAAGCGAGGAGCAGTTCGTTTCACCAAGTTTAAATGTCAGACCCCTGCGGTGTCTGGGTCGGGTTCGACCAATGAGCGGCTGGCAGCTCGGGCTCTGCATTCGCTGCTGAGTTCCTATTGGTTTCAAACATGTGGTGTGCGGCCCTCCTGGGGTCACTGCCTTCCTCCCTGCTGTTTCATGGCCCGTTTACTGTTCCTGGTGTCTCTCCTTTGGGGGAGAAACTGGAATCTTGAGCCCAACACTGTTCACAGTGAGTTTGATTCTGCTTTGGCAGGTCCAGAGAGAACATGCAGACTCCACTCCACAATCCTTTTTCATGTCATGCTAACATATATATGGACCAAGTACTCTTGAATTAGACCTACTCTTCAAGATAGTAAGCATTCTTTCAGTTTTTGTATAAACACTGCTGCATTGGATTCAGTAAATTTACTTGGAGAGATAGTTTGTATTTAAAGTAGTTGAGTGGCTCAATCCACCAGCTGGGACCTCAACACATACCTGAACACTAGTGCTCCATTGTGACTTGACATTCTTCAATGTTAATCACAAATTAAATTGATATTTGAGATATTGTTATTGTTTTTGACTCATGACCAATGAAATAATTTGATGCCTTGTTATACAGGTCCTGACTCGGGAACACAAGATCTACACGCACCACTGAAGGCGAGGCTGTCCTCTATGCGGAACGGGTTTATTGCCAGAGTGTCAGAGGGTAGTCTAATAATGCTGATGGATGAACTTCGGCAGGAAAATGTAATAAATGAGCTGGAATACAAGCACCTCAAAGTCATGCAGCCAGAAAGCAAGGCAGCAACTGCGCTGATTGACATGGTGAAGAATAAAGGAGAACAGGCCAGTGGAATAATGATTGAGGCTTTTTCTAAAATAGACAGTTTTCTTTACGCTGACCTGAACCACTGAGCCAGGCACATTGTCCTCAGAGATGATCAAGGAGTTTTGTTGGATTAATGCACTTTTACAAGTTATGTGAAGTGAAGTATGTGAAGTACTTGCCTTCGTTAGAGGCGTGCTCGAACGTTGACATATTTACCCAGAATCTGGTGCCACTGGAACACAAGCTCTCTGCAGGAGGTCAGAGTTTGGAGAAGAAGAAGGGAGTGCTGAGCGGGACGGAATGGAAGAGGTCCGGTGGGCCGGCGGTCGAGACGGGCTGAACAGAGTTCCCAGGCTGGAAGGCTGGAGACAGAGCTTCGGGTGGATCTGTGCACCAACAGATCTCTGGGATTGAAACTCAGGCTGGAGTGGAGTGAGGATTTCACTGAGGACGGAGGAAGACGAGAGATTAGTCAGGAGCAGATATTCTGAACACAAACTTTCTTCTAGTCTAACGACTGACTGTTGTGACGCTCCAGTGGAATCTGAAGTCTGGATAAATAGCCCAGGAACGCATCAGGTAACCATCTTCACCCGGTAACTGCAGCTGAACGGAATCAGAAAGTTAATCCAGTCGGTACCCTCACGTCCGTTAACAGCCGCCCGGCCACGCCCACCTGGCCACGCCCACCCGACCACGCCCACCCGACGACACGCCCACCTGAGAAATAACTGTTTAAAATGGCCGTGCGGCTGTCGGCTTTTGTCAATAATCAACTATGCAGTGTACTATTTCCACCAACTGATTTCAAAATAAAAGCTCACATCACTCCCCAGGAATGCTTGGAAATTTTTAAAAAAGAATGATTTATTCAAGCTAAAACCTACTTATCAAAGGTTTTCAATAGATTTTTTTTTCAATAGAATGAAAGTTTATTTCCGACATGTGGGCACAAATTTGATTATTCAAAACAATAAGAACAAAATTAAATAAAAACACACAAAGCAAATAAACACAACGGAGCAAAGCAAAGCCAAAAATAAGTCATTAAATAAATGATGCCCAACCATATGAGAAAGGTAGTAGGACGAAAGATTCATTTAATTCATGTTTGTAAGGATTATCAAATATTCTTTTCAATATGATATTAACAAAAACATTGTGATGTTGCATTTCAAAATAAAATCCCTTTGAAAATTTTGAATATTACCAATCACTACCTCATTTCAAGGTGGAATAACTCCGAAATTCTTATTTGCCCCGGCGTCATTCCACATCACAGTGATAGTAGACCATCCCAAGATGTCACTCAGTCAGTATAAAGGACTTCTCAAGTGTCATTTCAAAATAAAATGCAATTGAAAATTAGATTATGACATCTTTTCACTGAATTTCAAGGCAGAATAACTCCAAAATTCCATACTTGTGTCATTCCACATCACAGTGATAGTACACCATCCTAGGATACCACTCAGTCAGTTTGAAGGAATTCTGATTTATAATGTTACTATTGTAGCATTACTATTGTAGTGTTACTATTGTAGAGTTACTATTGTAGCATTACTATTGTATATATATAAATATAGTCAGACTCTTCAACCAAGCCTGCTCCCAGGAGACCACTGCACACCACAACCGGACAATATCACTCCACTCCAACTGGGCAATAAGTGGTGCTATAACTATAATAATCTATAAGAACGTATTTACTATGTAAAATACATCCACCCCCATATTCTGTACATGTCCACACTTATAGGCTCCGTGTGCATATTTTTTAGTATATTGTATTTTTATCTGCTTTTTTAGTTTCTGCAGTGTGTGCTTCTTTCTCTTTACTATCCTGTTGTACCACTGCACATTTCTCCACATGTGAGATAAATAAAGGATATCTTATCTTATCTTGTAGAGTTACTATTGTAGTGTTACTATTCTAGAGGTTCTATTGTGGAGTTACTATTGTAGAGTTACTATTGTTACTATTGTAGAGTTACTACTGTAGAGTTACCATTGTAGCGTTACTATTGTAGAGTTACGTTGTAGAGTTACTATTGTTACTATTGTAGAGTTACTATTGTAGAGTTACTATTGTAGAGTTACTTTTCTAGAGGTTCTATTGTAGAGTTACTATTGTGGCATTACTATTTTAGAGTTATTGTAGAGTTACATTGTAGTGTTACTATTGTAGCGTTACTATTGTAGCGTTACTATTGTAGTTTTACTATTGTAGAGTTACTATGGTAGCGTTACTATTGTAGCGTTACTATGGTAGCATTACTATTGTAGAGTTACTATTGTAGAGTTACTATTGTAGAGTTATTATGGTAGCGTTACTATGGTAGCGTTACTATGGTAGCATTACTATTGTAGAGTTACTATTGTAGCGTTACTATTGTAGAGTTACTATTGTAGAGTTACTATTGCAGCGTTACTATTGTAGTGTTACTATTGTCGCGTCACTATCATAGAGTTACTATTGTAGAGTCACCATTGTAGAGTTACTATTGCAGCACTACTATTGTAGAGTTACTATTATAGAGTCACCATTGTAGAGTTACTGTTGTAGAGTTACTATTGGAGCTTTACTATTGTAGAGTTACTATTATAGAGTCACCATCGTAGAGTTACTGTTGTAGAGTTACTATGGTAGTGTTACTATTGTAGAGTTATTATTATAGAGTTACTGTTGTAGAGTTACTATTGTAGAGTTAGTATTATAGAGTCACCATCATAGAGTTACTGTTGTAGAGTTACTATCGTAGCATTACTATTGTAGAGTTGCTATTATAGAGTTACTATTGTGGAGTTACTACTGTAGAGTTACTATTATAGAGTTACTGTTGTAGAGTTACTATTGTAGAGATACCGTTGTAAAGTTACCGTTGTAGAGTTACCACTGTAGAATTACTATTGTAGAGTTACTACTGCAGAGGTACTATTGTAGAGTTACCGTTGTAGAGTTACTAATGTAGAGTTACTATTGTAGAATTACTCTTGTCGAGTTACTGTTGTAGAGTTACTGTTGTAGAGTTACTAATGTAGAGTTACTATTGTAGAGTTACGGTTGTAGAGTTACTGCTGTAGAGTTACCAATGTAGAGTCACTGTTGCAGAGTTACTAATGTAGAGTTACCAATGTAGAGCTACTGTTGCAGAGTTACTGTTGCAGAGTTACTAATGTAGAGTTACTGCGGTAGAGTTACTAATGTAGAGTTACTGTTGTAAAGGTACTGTTGTAGAGTTACTATTGTAGAGTTACTGCTGTAGAGTTACTAATGTAGAGTTACTGTTGTAGAGTTACTATTGTAGAGTTACTAATGTTGAGTTACTGTTGTAGAGTTACTATTGTAGCATCCAGCAGGATGGGTTTCTCGTCTGCAGCGCCGCTTTATTAGTAAACAGAACCTGCCGACCCCCATTCTCCTCCAAACGGACACAGACATACACAGTGCATGCAGTCTGCACACTCACCTGCCCCGCCCCCTTCTCCACTCTCAGCCAATCACAGGCCAACTCTCTCTCACAGTGCGTTCAGGAAACACAAAAGAATCAGAACCAACAAACATCACGAAACCTGTAATCAACCCCACTTTTTCAACCAATCAATGAAAGACTTTATTTGCCCCCAGCAGGGGGAGATTAAAGGTTAAATATAAATCAGCAGGAGGTTAAAGGTTAAACATGAATCAGCAGGAGATTAAAGGTTAAACATGAATCAGCAGAAGGTCAAAGGTTAACCATGAATCAGCAGGAGGTCAAAGGTTAAACATGAATCAGCAGAAGGTCAAAGGTTAAACATGAATCAGCAGGAGGTCAAAGGTTAAACATGAATCAGCAGGTCAAAGGTTAAACATGAATCAGCAGGATGTTAAAGGTTAAACATGAATCAGCAGGAGGTTAAAGGTTAAACATGAATCAGCAGGAGGTTAAAGGTTAAACATGAATCAGCAGGAGGTCAAAGGTTAAACATGAATCAGCAGAAGGTTAACCATGAATCAGCAGGAGGTCAAAGGTTAAACATGAATCAGCAGAAGGTCAAAGGTTAAACATGAATCAGCAGGAGGTCAAAGGTTAAACATGAATCAGCAGGTCAAAGGTTAAACATGAATCAGCAGGATGTTAAAGGTTAAACATGAATCAGCAGGAGGTTAAAGGTTAAACATGAATCAGCAGGTTAAAGGTTAAACATGAATCAGCAGGAGATTAAAGGTTAAATATGAATCAGCAGGAGGTTAAAGGTTAAACATGAATCAGCAGGAGGTCAAAGGTTAAACATGAATCAGCAGGAGATTAAAGGTTAAATATAAATCAGCAGGAGATTAAAGGTTGAATATAAATCAGCAGGAGGTTAAAGGTTAAACATGAATCAGCAGGAGATTAAAGGTTAAACATGAATCAGCAGGAGATTAAAGGTTAAATATAAATCAGCAGGAGGTTAAAGGTTAAACATGAATCAGCAGAAGGTCAAAGGTTAAATATGAATCAGCAGGAGGTTAAAGGTTAAACATGAATCAGCAGGAGGTCAAAGGTTAAACATGAATCAGCAGAAGGTCAAAGGTTAACCATGAATCAGCAGGAGGTCAAAGGTTAAACATGAATCAGCAGGAGGTTAAAGGTTAAACATGAATCAGCAGGAGATTAAAGGTTAAATATAAATCAGCAGGAGGTTAAAGGTTAAACATGAATCAGCAGAAGGTCAAAGGTTAAATATGAATCAGCAGGAGGTTAAAGGTTAAACATGAATCAGCAGGAGGTCAAAGGTTAAACATGAATCAGCAGAAGGTCAAAGGTTAACCATGAATCAGCAGGAGGTCAAAGGTTAAACATGAATCAGCAGGAGGTCAAAGGTTAAACATGAATCAGCAGGAGGTCAAAGGTTAAACATGAATCAGCAGGTCAAAGGTTAAACATGAATCAGCAGGAGGTTAAAGGTTAAACATGAATCAGCAGGAGGTTAAAGGCTAAACATGAATCAGCAGGATGTTAAAGGTTAAACATGAATCAGCAGGATGTTAAAGGTTAAACATGAATCAGCAGGATGTTAAAAGTTAAACATGAATCAGCAGGATGTCAGGCAGCGATCCAGTGAGCAGAGAGTTTTTGGTCAAACTGGTTGTTATGTTCATCGTTGAGACGATGGGGCATGTTGTCAGCAGCTGCTGAAAGTAACTCAAAAGTTACTTGTAATCAAATTTAGTTACTATTAAATACAAGTAATCAGTAAAGTAACTAAGTTACTTTTTTAAAGTCACTAGTAATCTGAAGTCAGATTACTTTTCAAGGTAACTGTGGCAACACTGTCTCGCACATGTAAAAGGTCTAAAAAGAGGTGCAGAAAGAAGGGAGAGATGTTCGTGATGCTGCTCACAGCTTCATGCAGCAGGTCATCAGACTGAGGTTCACTATCAGAGGAAGACTGAGGAAGGTCCACTGCTCGGCTCTCTTCAGCTCAAGTAGTTTGTTCTGTATCAACTCCCATTGACTCTGGTGTTAACGGAGAACGAGATGAACTATCCAACATGGCGGCGACGGTGCGTCACTCTACAGCACGCAACGAGGCATCTATCTCTATAATGTTTATGTGTGCAGCCAAATTACCCATAAAGCATTGGTAAGAGATGCTGGAGGAAACACCTGAGTACCTGAGTACCTGAGTACCATTTAGATGCTCAGATGCATGTTTCTACTAATTGCTCATTTCAGATTGTAGCTCCATGAAACAACATTTTCCTTTTGTGATGAAAAACGGTCAGAAATTGTCATATAACGAATTCAAAGTCATTTCTTTTTGTTTTTATGACCTACTGGGTCACAAACCCAAACCTCTGAGAGAGAAGTTCAACCAGACTCATCCTCTGATGGTTCAGCAGAGGATGAGTCTGGTTATGGTCTCAGCACAAAGAGCCAAACCACACTGGGTAAAACCTGGTCAGGTGGACCGCCTCCTCCAGGTCTATCCAGTCCTGAGGTGGTCCAGTCAGGTGGACCGCCTCCTCCAGGTCTATACCGTCCTGAAGTGGTCCAGTCAGGTGGACCGCCTCCTCCAGGTCTATACAGTCCTGAAGTGGTCCAGTCAGGTGGACCGCCACCTCCAGGTCTATACCGTCCTGAAGTGGTCCAGTCAGGTGGACCGCCTCCTCCAGGTCTATACCGTCCTGAAGTGGTCCAGTCAGGTGGACCGCCACCTCCAAGTCTATACCGTCCTGAAGTGGTCCAGTCAGGTGGACCGCCTCCTCCAGGTCTATACAGTCCTGAGGTGGTCCAGTCAGGTGGACCGCCTCCTCCAGGTCTATCCAGTCCTGAAGTGGTCCAGTCAGGTGGACTGCCTCCTCCAGGTCTATCCAGTCCTGAAGTGGTCCAGTCAGGTGGACCGCCTCCTCCAGGTCTATACAGTCCTGAAGTGGTCCAGTCAGGTGGACCGCCTCCTCCAGGTCTATCCAGTCCTGAGGTGGTCCAGTCAGGTGGACCGCCCACCACAGGTGAGTACAGACTTGAAGCTGTCCCGTCCGGCGGTGCTCCTTAACATGTCGGAAACCCGCCTTCCGACATGCTAACGGGCCGCGGGGCTCATCCAGTGGAGACCTGAAATGATAAATCTGATTAAGATATGAGTGATAGTCCAGCTGGCTCCAGGCTCAGCACCAGGCCCGGCCCGGGTTTCATCCGTTTCCAGGTGTTGAGAAGTTTAACCAGGCGAGCTCTTCACCAGCTCAGTCACGGTGGCAGACAAAGCCACTGTTCTGGAGTCCCTGGTGCTGGTCCAGCTCCTCCATGGTTCTGATGGGGAGCACTGTGGCCTCCTCTGGTGACCCGTCTCGCTTTACCAACACCTGACACTGTGATGTCCAGCTGGACTGGAACCTCCTCTGTCTCCTGAGGAAGCCTCCACTTCTGGACGTGTCTGCATTGTTCTTTGGAAGATGCTCGTTCACATAAACATCAGACCCCTTCAGCTTTTCCTTGTCTGAGTAATGCACTTAGTTTTCTGTTCCTAAAACAAATTATTATTATTATAATTTTTATTACCACTTTGGTTTTTCCGTAGAGGATGACATGCCTCAGTGTTCGTATTGGAGGTGGAGATGCCTTTACTATGAAAGGAAGCAGTTCCCTGTTGCTCCACGGAGTCCCCATCTTGGTCGGTTGGTTCTGGTGGATGCTGGCTGCTGATGGGGCCTGGTTCTGGTGGATGCTGGCTTCTGATGGGGCCTGGTCCTGGTGGGTGCTGGGGCCTGGGCCGTTAGAGTTGAAGACGAGCCGACGCCAAGCAGACGCGGAACCGCTGCCTTGTCCACGGTGATCCGCCTCCACGCCGCCGAGCCACGCCGACCAGGAACTGCTTCCAACTCTCAGCCGCTCTGCTCTCGCCGTCAGTCGCAATGACCCGATCCTACGGCTCGGTGCAATTCCCCTCACCCTCCTAGTGTAGTAGTGCTGGTAGTCATAGCAACGCAGCGTGATAGGCACCAGAACTGACTAATCAACGGGCCAGGTGCCAGGTACTTGCCACACCTTTTCCGTCAGGTCATTTCCAGCTACTGCAGCCGGCCTTGCAACTTGAGGGGGCCCCCTAGTGGCGCGGGGGCCCTATGCACCCGCATAGTCCGCTTATAGCAAGAAACGGCTCTGCATCCACAGTCGGAGGAAACGCTTCGGAACCCCGCTCTGATTGGCCAAGGCCATCGTGAAACCAGCAGGGAACCAGAACATGACACACAGATATAAAAGTCCGACCCGCGAAAACACACCATCTCCAAGACGGATTTGCGTCGATACAGACGCTGGACTTCGTACGGAGACACAAGGAGCTGCGTGTTAACTCACGGGGACCGGGTCAGAACTTTTTTAACTTGCTGGACGAGTTGGAAAAGCCGTGGGATTACTTTCTTTTCTTCAACCGGACCGCACCGCTGCCGCCACATCCTCCTCTGATCCTGCAGCTGAATTCCGACCCGGTAACAAGAAGTTACGGCGGCCTCACAGAACCACACAGCACCACCCGGTGCTGAACAACACGGCACAACGAACAGTAAGAGCTGAGCCTTGTTAGATTAGTCTGAACTAATCTGCAATGTGCTGATGTGTCATTGGTTTGACCGTCGCAGTACGAACTCGGGTTCCCGCCGCAGAAACCAGAGAATCAACTCAGCTTTCACAAGATACTTCAATCTCTGAGTCGAGAACCGGGTTTCGGAACCGAACCATCTGCGCCCCCTTCACTAGAGTTAGGGTTAGGATTACTTCTAAGTAATTACTCAATTACTTTAGGAGTTGTTAATGAGTAAATGACGGTTTACTGCCATTAATAATTCAGATTTTTCATAAATCACTTCCCGTGATTTATTGCTTTCAGTAATCTATTACTTACAGTAATTTAATGCTAATAATCAAACATAAATCCCAACAACTTAAATTCTGATTAAAATCAAATAGTTAAAAAATCATTTCACACACAAAAAAAAATTTGCTAAAAAGATTCGCCAGGCTGGAAAGAGCGAGGGCAACTTGGTGGGTCAGGTCTACCAGTGAGGGGAGCTGGCAACCTGAGATGAAACCGATGTGCACACATGTTCTGTTCATGTCCAAAACGGACCTGTTTTTGAGGGATATACACTGCTCAAACTGAGGAGGCCCTAATCAAGACAATGTACCTCCAAGTTTATCACCCTGGTGTGAAGTCAACCTGTCCAGGTAGGAAGCAACACTAACTGTGAATCAATTTCACCTGTTGTCCAAATGAAACAGGCAACATGAGGAAATGAGGCAACGAGCAAGACAACTGCTATAAAGGAGGTTCTGCAGGCGGTGACCACAAACCATGACGCTGTTCTCCTGGTTCCTGGCTGAGGTTCTGCTCACTGGTGAATGTTGTTAGTGTTCTCCGTCCTGGAGGCAGCAGGAGGCGAGTCGACAACCAACACAAGTTGCTCAGGTTGAGCAACTCATCCAAGAATGGACATCAATGTGAGCTGTGGTGAGGTCTGCTGTGTCTCCCAGCACAGTGTCCAGAGCATGGAGGAGACACCAGGAGACAGGCCAGGACACCAGGAGACGTGGAGGGGGGTGTAGGAGGGCAACAAGCCAGCAGCAGGACCTCTACCTCCTCCTTTGAGCAAGAAGGAACAGGAGGAGCCCTGGAAGAGCTCTGCAACATGACCTCCAGCAGGTCACTTTCTGCTCAAACTGTCAGAAACAGACTTCACCAGGGTGCTATGAGGGCCCACGTCCACCAGGGGGGGCTGTTCTTACAGCCCCACACCCTGCAGGGTCAGAGAACAGCAACACTGGCAGGTTGGCCAGTGGCGCCCTGTGCTCTTCACAGATGAGAGCAGCGCCACACTGAGCATGTGACAGACGTGACAGAGTCTGGAGAACGTGGAGAACGTGGAGAACGTGGAGAACGTTCTGCTGCAGCAACATCCTCCAGCATGAGCGGTTTGGTGGATCAGTAATGGTGTGGGGAGGCATTTCTTTGGAAGCCCACAGCCCTCCATGTGCCAGCCAGAGGTACCCTGACTGCCATCAGGTACCGGGATGAGATCCTCAGACCCAGTGTGAGACCAGATGCTGGTGCAGTGGTTCCTGGGTTCCTTCTGATGCAGGACAATGCCGGGCCTCATGTGGCTGAAGTGTGTCAACAGTTCTTCCATGATAAAGGTCTTGATGCTCTGGACTGGCCTGCCGGTTCCCCAGACCTCAATCCAACTGTCTGGTTCCATCCCCCAACCACACCTTGACCACAGACGGTCTAGGAGGTGACTGATGCTTTGGTCCAGGTCTGGGAGGCCGTCCCTCAGGAGGCCGTCCCTCAGGAGGCCGTCCCTCAGGAGGCCGTCCCTCAGGAGGCCGTCCCTCAGGAGAACGTCCCTCAGGAGAACGTCCCTCAGGAGAACGTCCCTCAGGAGAACGTCCACCACCTCTTCAGAAGCATGCCCAGGTGTTGTAGGAAGGTCCTCCAGGCAGGTGGAGGCCACACACACACTGCAGAGCCTCATTTTGACTTGTCTGGAGGAATTTTACCTGCAATGTGATTCTCCACTTTTATTTTGATAGGATTCCAAATCCAGACCTCCATGGGAGAATCATTTAGATTTACATTGATTATCTATGTGTTAATGTGTGTATTAAGACCTTTAACTGCAATAAGGTGATAAGTTGATAAGGTGGGGGAACTCTAAGGTGTCAAATCCTGGAGGTCCCAACCAATCGGTGACTGGCTGAGACTGGGGGCGGTCAGTGTCTGCTGGACCCCCTGCAGTGAGATGCTCAGGTACATTCCTGGATCAGACTCCATAGGGGACCACCTTCTATTGTGACAAAGGAGGAGTCTTTCATTAGAGATGTAAATGTGTCATTAGTACATTAGTGACTGAATGATCCAGCAGTTAAATACTCACAATTAATATTTATTAGAAATGAAGACCAGAGAACAGACTTTGTTTCTCCCACAACAGTACACACAGAATAAATGTATTACTTCATATTCAAACAGAAAACATGAAATGAATCAAAAACTGTCTGAATATCTGGACCCTTATTGAGAAATAAAGAGACATTTTTAAAGTCCTCCACGTTTAGCTGGAGCCCATCTTGGACGCCGCGCCCGCCACTTTCGTGGTCAGCAAGTATTTCTAGAAAGGAAAGAAGGGAACCAGCTTTAGTTGGAGATCCAGAAAACAGAGAAGCTTCTAAAATAAATACAACTGTTCACTCAAACACAAGAACAGCACATGTAGAGTATCACTCAAGTGTGAGTACATCGCTCACATTTCTGCTAATATTTAATTATATTCTTTCATGTGAAGAAATGACACGTTGATAAAATGCAGAGTCGTCAGCGTAAAGCTTTTTACCGTCCTCTCAACACTCAGTCATTAATGTCGCACCGGCCGGTAACAATAGCGACTACACCCCTCAATGGAAATGTCCAAATTGGGCTGACTGTCAATATTTCCTGGTATTTATTTATATTCTACACAGTGTAAATTCACACCGTCATACAAGCTGTACATCAACTACTTTACTTTGAATCAAAGTGTCATTTCGTCACCGTTGTCACGTGGACAGATATGTCAGCAGAAATGTGAGATACTGCATAATAATGTTCATGCCCAAGCTGTCAATCAATCTGCCCTCAGCCAATCAATGCCTGCTGTCAGCTACGCTGTGCAGTGATTGGCTCATGGGGCTGCTGGCCTACCTGCAGGTTCTCGTAGTGTTTGATGGTCTTGCAGTGGTTCATCTCGGCCTCTTTGGCTCCGCTGAAGAACCGTCGGCACACCTTGCAGAAGAAGCCCGTCTTTGGGATCAAGAACTCCAAACCTGAGGACACACAGCTTCAAGTTTGTCCTCCGGATGGTTCTGGAGTTCTCTTCTTGAAAAGAAATCTTTCAAATGTCTCACCAATGGGGCTGCTGGGGTCAAAGGGAGGAAGGGAATGGTTCGTCCTCTTCACGTCGTCCTCCTCGCCGGGGTTCACATGGTGCTTGGACCTCTTGTGCTTTTCTGTGGGAGACAAAGTGAGAACAAGTGGGAGGATCAGACCTGAAACACTGTCTTCATGTCCACGGAATGAACGAAGAGAAGAAGTGAATCCAACACCAAACATCTTTCAGCTGGTGCGGAGAAGGTTTCACTGTTTGAGCCTGAACATGGAATGTTTGTATATTACGGAGAGGGAAGTTGTAAAAACCAGCAACACGACACACAACTCACAGAATCATCGAGTCATTATTGTTTAGATGTGGAGTCCCGTCTGTTCCTCGGGCTCTGGTTACCCAACACCCCTCAGGGCGCTGGCAGCGACCGGCAGTGAGTGACAGCTTGGTGTCCTGTTTGTTTTCATCAGTTTTATACTTTTTAGTTTTATCTCTTGGTCGAGCGACGTTGTTTAGGTGCTCCATGTTCTACTGACTGAAGAGAACACCATGGATTCCTTTAGTTTGGACTTTTGGCTTGTTACTACGAGGCGAGTTACCACAGCTACCAGATCCTATACGGAGAGATTTTAATAGGACGAGTGACCAGAAGAAAGGGAAAAGAGGGAGAGGCGGAGGAATCAAAACTACGCCCGAAGAGCCAACAGCTCAGCCGGACTCCACTGCTTTCCGTTATCCTGGGAAACGTTCCGTCCCTGAGGAACAAGTTGGAGGAACTCCAGGGAAAGGT
Source organism: Lipophrys pholis (assembly GCF_963383615.2). Taxonomy (NCBI): domain Eukaryota; kingdom Metazoa; phylum Chordata; class Actinopteri; order Blenniiformes; family Blenniidae; genus Lipophrys; species Lipophrys pholis. The sequence continues at coordinate 33,361,695 of NC_137628.1, forward strand.
GAGGTTCCAGAAGGACTTCAGGGACTGCTGTGTAGAGGTCTTCACTGAGACGTGGCTGACAGAGCAGGACCTGGACGCCGACCTGTCAGGCCATGGACTTGGAGCCCCACCTCATTTGGACCAGGACTCGAAGGTGACGGGGAAACACAAGGAGGGGGAGTGTTTGTTCCTGTTCCTGCAGCGCTGGGACTGTCAAAAGTTCAACATGTGGGGTGCAAGTTGACTATCAGTCTCACTGAGCCCATTTGACCTCCCCCGTGAGTTCCCCCAACTTTTTATTACCACGGGCTACATCCCGCCGCCTCCGCCTGCAACACCACCAGAGGCTGCAGTCGAGTCGCTCTCCCCCGACGCCCCATTATTTATTATGGGTCATTTTAAACAAGTCTGCCTCAAATCAACCCTGAAAAACTTTGATCAATACGTGTCCTGTCCTCCCAGACGGGACAGAATGCTAGATCTGTCTTATGGATCAGTGAAAAACACCTAGAAATCCCTCCCTCTTCCTCCTTTAGGATCCACTGACCATAACCAAACACCTCCTGCCATCTACAAGACTTTTCTAAAGATGGAGACGAAAAGGACCAAGGACTTTGAAATGTGATCTGAGGACTGTGCTCTCCCTGCAGGAGTGTTTCTACTGTCCAGACTGGGGTGTTTTCACCCCCCCTGTGAAGACCATCTGGACGCTCTGGTGGATGTCACAAGCCCTGTGACTTTCAGTAAGGACATGATCACACCATGGAACTGTGTTCATGTGGACCCTAATAACAAACCATGGGTCACAAAAAGAGTCGGCTGTCTCTGACCTTCAGTCTCCCACCAAAGACCTCAAAATTAAAGTTCTGACGGCAAAAGAGCCACAAAAGCCTCCTGGAAAGTAAAATGGCCACAAACAATCTTAGTTCTGCCTGGACATGCATGAAAACCATTGCAGGTCTTCATAATCCCCAGAGCAGCAGCCAGACCTTCTTCAATGAATTTAATTCAAAAAAAGATTTTGCAAATGCTTTTTATGGCCGTTTTAATTCCTCTGATTTTCGCAAGGACATTTTGAACTTGAAAAGGGCCTGATGGACGCTGAGCTCTTTAACATTGAACTTTGCGACGTCAGAAAGGCTTTTAGCAAAGTGAACATAAACAAAACCAGGGTCCTGATAACATTAGTGGTCTTCCTATTAAACCATGTGCCAGTGAACTCGGTCCTGCACTTCAAGTCATTTTTAACAAGTCTTTGGAAACGCAGCATGAACCTTCTCTCAGGTCCTGGTCCTTGTTTCAAGTCCAGCCTGTTGCCTCACCTCAGTAGTAATGAAGGTCTTTAAATGACTTCAGGCCTGTTGCCTCACCTCAGTAGTAATGAAGGTCTTTGAAAGACTTGTGAGGAGTGTGATCCTGAGGGAAAGTGAATACCAGCTGGATCAATGCAGTTTGCATTCAGGCCCAACAGAGGAGGTGAGGACGACACTCTACTAAACATGATTTTTAAACGTGTAGAGAATAAAGCGACGTCTGCTAGACTTTTATTGATCGTCTTCTCTGCATTTAATACCATCCAGTCCCACATTTTAACCAAAAGACTTCTAGAGCAATTTGAAATCTGTAAAAACTTGGTGGGCCGGATTTTAGACTTTTAGACAAAGAGTGAGAATAGAAGGGTTCTGTCTGACCCAGTGTTCTCCTCCATGGGTTCAACACAAGGGGGTGCTGTCGCCCCTTTTATTTATCCTTTATACAAATGTGTCGGAGCAGAAATGACAACAGAACTATCATCAAGTGTGCAGAAGACTGTTATTGTCAGCCTCCTCAGGGGTGAACCAGTCACGACCCAGTCAATAGTGAGTTTGTACAGTGGTGTGAAGAGTCCCACCTTCAATTGAACATATCAAAAACAAAAGATATGGTCACTGATCTTAGAAAGCAACAAGACAGGCACAGAGTCACTTTAATCAAAGGGCAGAAAATAGAGCAAGGGCGATCATATAAATACCTCGGGACCATTACTGATGAAAAACTGAATTTGGAGGAGAAAGTCTGTAAAAAGGGCCGTCAGCCTCAGGAAACCTGCCTTTTCCACGTTGACAGAACAATCCTGAGACTTTATTATTGGTCTTTTACCAAGTCTGTTTTATCTTTTTGCTTGGTGGCCTGGTTCGGTCAGAACTCTTTAAAAGAGAGAAAGTCACTAAACCAAATAGTAAAATGGTCCAGTCATCTCATTGGTCAGTCTTTTCCAGCCTCCCTGTTCACTGAACAGGTACAGAGGAGCTTCAGCAATCCTAAACAGTGACTCCCATCCTTAACCAGGCCAATTCCAGCTCATCCCCTCGGGACGAAGGTTCCTGGTCCCACGGTGCAGAACAATGCGCTTTAAGAACAGCTTTGTTCTTGTCGCCGTCACTGAACTGAATAAGACCCAGTGACTTTGCACTTTATCGTATTTATTCTATTAATCAGTTTTTAGCTCCATTTATTATCGCTACTCTTCATTGAATGTTCTCATCCTGGTTTATGTTAGTGACAGATCTTTATCTTTAAGGTTTTATTGTATTTTTATTGTGGTTTCTCTTCATCTATTTTTGATCTTAATTATTTCTTGGTGAATAGCAGAACATTGAGCTCTTGTCTTGTCTGTCTGACTCGACCAACTATCTGCTTGTTTGGTTCATTGTGTGTCTTTATTTGTTTTGACGTGCCAAGCGATCACAAAACCTGTAAAACAAGCCGACCTCCAGGAACCAATAAAGTGACCTCGACTGTGAGCAGGAGCTTTTCCAAACTAACCTTCTTCTGCAGCTCCAGCTTTCATCTCTTTGTGGTCTTCAATGGGTTTTTCCTCTTCTTCGTCCTCCAGGATGTTCGGCGCCTCCTCCTGCTCCTCGGCTGCAGTTGCAGGCGTGGAGCGAGAGGAGTCTGAGGAACAACCACAGGTCATCAGGTAAATACAGTCATGTACACACTGAAAAGACGTGGGAGTGTGGAACTTTACCTTGCTTGGGCCTGGTGTCGGCATCTGGTGCTTCAACAGCTTCTGGTGCTTTAAGATCTTCTGGAGCTTCAGCAGCTTCTGGTGCTTTAAGATCTTCTGGAGCTTCAGCAGCTTCTGGTGCTTTAAGATTTTCTGATCCTTCAGCAGCTTTAAGATTTTCTGATCCTTCAGCAGCTTTAAGATCTTCTGATCCTTCAGCAGCTTTAAGATCTTCTGATCCTTCAGCAGCTTTAAAATCTTCTGATCCTTCAGCAGCTTTAAGATCTTCTGATCCTTCAGCAGCTTTAAGATCTTCTGATCCTTCAGCAGCTTTAAGATCTTCTGATCCTTCAGCAGCTTTAAGATCTTCTGATCCTTCAGCAGCTTTAAGATCTTCTGATCCTTCAGCAGCTTTAAGATCTTCTGATCCTTCAGCAGCTTTAAGATCTTCTGGAGCTTCAACAGCTTCAGCAGCTTTAAGATCTTCTGGAGCTTCAGCAGCTTCTGGTGCTTTAAGATCTCCTGATCCTTCAGCAGCTTCTGGGGGACATGTTGGCACATGTTCTTGGTCGAGGGGAGACTTGTGCTGTGAAGCACTGGCTGCTGAATCTGAAGCTTCGGCTGGAAAAGCTTCAGCTTGTGTGGAAGAGTCCTAGAGGTGAAGACATGATACCATCAGGCTGCACAGAGGCTCACATGTTGATCACCATGAGATGAAGGCTAATGAAACCTCACACGTTTATTCTTTTGAATGCGTTAATGCTGGTAAGGATGTTGAACTTGAAACCTTTGCACCGGGACAGGGCGGGCGGGTTTTCGTGCGTCTCCACCGACAAAAGTTGTGGATGTTATGGAAAAAACCGTAACCACCAGCTACATATTTCATTGCCCCTCCGTTGAGGTACCTAGCACTGAGGAACAGGTCTCATGAAGGCGGAGCTACAACGCAGCCGTCTGCTGATTGGTCAGTGACGATCGTCACTCTGGACAAGCAGCAATACTTAAATATTTCATCGGCCGTAAACCCTCCCATTGTTTACATACGCTACTTTGCGCTCACTGGACGTCAAGTCATTTTATTGAAATGTTGGCGCTCCACTGCCCCCTGGCGTTCAGACGAGGTTCAGTCGCTCCTCTCAGCAACAGGAGAAAAGGAGCCTCAGCAGGAGCTGGTGTTCACAAGGAGAAAGTTTAAGCTGTGTCAGAGAACGAGGCTCGCGGCTGCCTGAGCTGCACGCCCGACTACTGGTGCGTGATGACGACACATACCTGCATGGTTCATAACCCCGCCTTCATTTTAACCGTATCGTCTGTGGTGGGACCGGGTGACAGTTGTGTTTGGGAGCGCTTTATCTTACCGTACCCTCATGCCCTGCCCCGGCACGTACTGCATGGTGGAACCGCAGCTTTATATAATAACGGTACATTTCAGATCAATCTCTTGGTCTTTGTCTCATGAAAACTATTAAACAAAACATGAAAGAGCACCACGAGCGAACCAATACATAGAATAGTGAAATATGAAATAAGTGTAGGGACCTCAGGATGTGTGTGAGCGTTAGCGGTTTCCATGGTAACAGCAGGCAGGTCGGCGACCTCTCCTACTTCATCGACGGTCACAAAGTCACTCATGTTGAAGGGGAACTCCTCCTCTTCTTCTTCCTCCTCCTCCTCCTGCCAAATTAAAAAGCAACCATTTACAGGGTGAAGGATTCTCCCTCCGTATTTGAATTGCAGGTGTTTTCTTACCGTCTTGGTCTCGGCCTCCACTCTGGGGAGCTCGTCCTCCCACCAGGAGTTCAGCCTGCGACCTTCAGACCTGGACCTGGACAGGTCGTCATCATAACCTCTCTTTCTATCCCTCCTCTCCTTCTCTCGCCTCTCCCTCTCTCTTTGGGCCTTCTCAAAGCGCCCCTTTTCTCTCCTGGCTTTCTCCTCCTTTTTCCAGAGCCTCCTGTCCTTCTCACTCCTCTCTCGCTCCCTCACCTGCTGCTTCTGTCTGGCCTCCTTGACTTTCCGCTCCCTCTCCTGCTTCTTCAGAAGGTCTTTGCCACATTGTTTTGCCTCCTTGGCAGCAGAGGAGGAGTTTCCCTCCTGTTCTCCACTAGGGGCAGTTGCTGTGTTTTTACCAGTTTTTATTCTACACTCCTCCAGCAGGGCATTAACCATGGCCTGAGTCATCTGGAAGACAAAGATCTGAGCTCAGACAGGTGCTTTCTTCTACACAACACATGGCTCCAGAGCGCTGCTTACCTTTGGGATGGGAGGTACTGGCGTCTCCTGCAAGGCCGCCGCGTCTCCAGCGGTTGGTTCAGTCTCCAGCTCAGCAGGAGCTTCTTGGTTTGCTGCTTCAGACTCGCCAACACCTTCGTTCACAACGGTCACCTCTGTGACCATTTCTCCGGCCGATGTTTCCCCTTGGAGTGTCACCGAGTCACAAAGAGCCGGCTCCTCACCGTCTTTGTTCCAGACTCGTCTTGACGCTTCGTCTTCGATCATCGTCTCCGTGTTCGATATTTTCTCCACATCACCATCTGCAACATTTTCCGATCCCTCCAGTGGAGGCGCAGGAGTCTCTTGGGGGGCCGTTTCTTCCTCATTTGCTGCTGTTTGCCCACCGTTTGCAGACGTGTCCTGTGAACACACAAACACACACCTTCAAGTCCCCGACACAAATTAAAGCTGCAGAGGTGTGCCCGGAACTCAAACTACTGACCTCTGGAGGCTCCAGATACGCCGTTATGACTTTAGTGTGCAAGCTGGCTTTGGGGTCGGGCTTGCGGGAGAAAATCAGCGGGTTCCTGTGGATGATGCAAGGGAACGTCTGGAAGCGTTTGTACACGGACAGCGCCATGGCCGCTGTTGCCATCTCACAGATGACCTGAGAGAGAAGAGGAGCAAGTGAGTTTCCTCCTGGTGGGATATTTTGAATGTTTTCTCTGGCAGCGTGAGCTCAAACTCACACCCAGATCAATGACGTCATGAAGAACCAGTCAACACAAGCATGCCACTAACAAGGAGCGTGGCGGTCATCACTGAACGGGCACAACGCAGTGGAGGGATCGTCTAAACGTCAGCAACTAACAAGTCAACAACTAATAAGTCAGCAACTAATGCGTCAGTAACAATAAAAGAAGATTGCAAAAGAGACCAGTTCTGAAGATGGAAGAAAAGAGTGGAAGTTCTGAGCACGTTTCATTGTTTGACATTCCAAATAAATCCAGGCTTGGTTCTCGCGGCGACTGGAGGACGGTTCAGGACGCAGCTCTCACCATGTTGTCCAGCACCAGGGTTTTGATGACGGTGCCGAAGCGCCGCACCAGTCGCTGCACTTCACCGGAGCCCGACGGGCTGTCGGGGACATTTCGGATCACCAGCAGGCGGCTCCAGCCCACCCGGACCGGGCTCTCCTGCAGGAAGCAGCAAGTTACACAAAATTCGTTCTTTGTTTAGATTTTGTAGAGAAAATGAGAACAACTGTAAAGTAATTCCAGACCACGTTTGATGACATTTGAATAAATTGTGAGACAAATGACAGCTTGTAACTGCTTATTTCAGTACTTACAAGTGGATGAACTGATCCCATTAGGAGGTTATAGAGAGCCACCTGGGAGAAGAAGTTTCAGCATTAATTAGACATTTACTGATCAATGAGAAAAGATTAAAACATCCTGCTGCGCACAAACATTCTGCAGAAGGAGCAAGAGGAGAGTCGTACTGGTGAGCTGAGGCTGATGTTCTGTTGGATCAGAACAAGCTTCACGTCAGTGTCTTTAATCCTGGCCGGCGTGACGCTGTGAACTTTGATCATCTCCTGTACAGCTTCCACGTCCGTCACCGACACCAGAGCCTAGCACACAAAAATAGCACGTCCAGTTATCATCACATCAAGTCAAAGAATCAACAACGAGTGTCAAATTTAAAAGTTTGGGCGGACCTTTCCAAGGTGAGTTGCCATGATGACGTGACATGGAGTCAAAAAAGACAGGAAAAGATCCAGGATGTCGCTCTGTGAGCAGCCGCCGTCCGGCAGACCTGAGATCAGCACCGTGCTCTTCTGAGGGACGGCGTGTAGCTCAGTGGTCTTCTGGTTAGCCTCGGCTGCAGGTAGGAAGGAGAGGCAGGTCAGCATGTGGACGCCACACAAAAACAGAGTTTGTGACAGTCCAACCTAGAAACACTAAAACGTCTTGACCCTGTCTTAAAAAATGTTTTAATAAATCCATGTATAACTCTTTACAGGAAACTGACCAAAACATATTAAATGGTCAATTGACTGACTCAAATCAACACCACTATGTTCCATTTATTTAGAATAATAAAGGTGAAAATGTCTGTGCAAAAATGTATTAATCGATTTAAAGCCTAAAAACACTGAATAGGAAATATTTCTCACTGTATTTGGGCCAAATGCTGCTGAACTTGTTCCTGATATGTCTACCATCACCTACTTCCCTGGGAAATATGATGTGATCGTTTTCCACGTTTTCAAAAGGCCTTGAGCGCTCACTGGAGAGTTTGAGGTTAAAACACGCATAATGTTAATATATGACAGGATTCAAGCAAAAGCGTCCCATTTGATCATTATTTACACGACTGTGGTTGACCCTCGGCTCACTTGTTGGGAGTCGTAGGCACTGGTTTCTTATTGGATGTGGTTCAGACAATTGATTTTGTGTGTTTGACACAACTCATCCCTGCAGTCACCTGTAGCTTCCACTGGGCATCAGGATTCCTCGTCGGAGCGCCTAAACAGGGTGGGGTTTAATACCAAGCTGCACTCTTACCTGTGCAGGGGGGATAAAGGGGGTGTCGACCTGCATGAGCGGCATTTTTCCGAGTATGGAAAGTAATGGGAGAAGCAGCTGCCAGAGGAGAGGGTGATCTATCAGCCACAGTGTTGTCTTCTGAGACACTAATCGGTTAGCGCTGTCGGATCGAGCTGTCCAACGCGAGCAGTGCGCTCAGAGGCAGCGTGATCTGTGAAAGTGGTGCCTCTAAAGACAAGTCCTCTACACTATGGAAGATTCCTTTTTTTTCTAACGCCCTTGGTGCACGGAATGAGGTACGTTATGCAGTATTTTATTTGACCTCTTACTGCAAGTGAAGCGGGTTGTGTTGTCTCATTAGTAAATACAGTTATTGCATTTATTTACTCCGTTTATTTCTTTAATATTAAAGGAGACATATCATGCTTTTAAATCCTTCCTTTTTACATATAAATCATACAGTTGTGGTCTATACAACGCGAAACTGCAATGCTTGGGTCTGAATTCCTCATTATTATAGCTCCACAGGCCCCTTTTCAACCCCTTTTCTGATGCGCTTCTGAGAGCAACTCGTTTTGGGGCGGTCTCTTCAAATGCAAATGAGACACTTCATACCCCTCCTCCTCTCCAGGTTGCAGAGGTCACACTCGGTTCAACGTCACCCTGTTCGGCCATCTTTGTAGTTTGATAGAACAGATACAATTATCTAGCGGCGCAGAAACTTTATATTCACACATTATTTACAAAATGTCAACAACGGAAGATTTGTCCATCCAGCCATACATGTTGGAGCCAGAGTCGGACCCGGCGGAGCCAGATGAAAATGACGATGATGCACCTTCAGAACAACGTCTTCATATGGATGTAACGCAATGGTGTGTTACTATATTTACACTAACTTCTCCATCCATGCCCACTACTACAATACTGCCTGTATTACAACGACTATTTAACACAGAAGTTACATTATAATCTAAAACGAGCACACAGCGCTAACATATGAAGACGGTGCAACTGCTAATGCTAACAAAACAATGACAGGGACGTCTTATCATCACACTTTTTAGCGTTATATACAGCTTACCGAAGTGCTCTGTTCGTCGTCTCCATAGATAGAAGGAACTGACCGCTCAATCAGACGAAGTCTTTCGGCAAATCCTTCTTTATACTGGCGGAGGTTGCTGAAGCAGTCGTCCTTAAAGTGATTCGCGCACACAAAAATGACCTTACCCACAGATGTGGGTACATTTCTGTGAAAAATAAAACTCAACCAGGCACTTCGAAAAGGTTCTGATGCTGGGAGACGGTGTAACGAAGCTTGTGGGTTACTACATCCAACAACCGAACATTTCGACTTATCCTCTCGTAACTTCGGTTGGACTACAAAATCGCAGCGAGAAACAAAAATGGCGGATTGCTCGAAACGTCGATGTCCTAATTTGGCAGTTCCGCTGAGAATACTGTGACGTCATTGTTCAAAAAACGTAATAGAGAATAGAAAAATCGAAACCGATCGCAAAATATGACCAAAACAGAATATAAAGATATCAACGGAGCACCTGAAGAGACTACTTTGAACTTTTCTGTACTTCTAAACACTCTAAATATACACCAAAATGCATTTAAGGGCTAAAAAAGTGGATTTAGCATGATATGTCCCCTTTAAGGTAAAATGAATTCTACAATATTGAAGATTGACAGTTAGTTGTGTCTGGTTTTACAAAAATTAAATGATTAAATAAAGTATGTTTATGAATTGTTTGCACTGTATTAGAACTTTAAATAACTTGTATTTTGTATTGTCTTGTAGTTTTCACGGTGCTCAGCTATGCTCAACATCAAAATATAAAGGGCATTGAGAAGCATCGAGCAGTCGAGACTCCAGCATCTTGTTCTTTCAACCCAAGGGCAGTTATACACTAAATTCTGAAAATTGTGAACCAGCAACCCCATTTTATGTTTTCTGTGACTAACACACCTTTATGAGCTGCGTTCTCTTGATTTTAAAGGCTTAACAAGAATATAAAGAGCAGACAGAGCTGTCTGATGAATATCTGGTTATGTCTGATTTTCCTACCGGACTTGCTCACGGCTGCTTTGTTCTGTTCTGGATTTCTGTGAAGACAGGAGAACAGATATTTTACTGAAAATGAAATCAGGTGTAAAAGGAGAGGCAGGCAGCATTTCAATGTCGGTACCTGTTGTTAGCATCAGACGGCTGCTCTGCTTCAGGTTTCTATAGAAAACAATAGACGTGTTCAGAATCTGCAGCAGACACAAACATTAAAACACTGCTGGTTCATTCTCTGAGTTTGTTGATGTGTCATTCAGCAGTTTTTGTTTTCGAAGGAAAGAAACCTGATGAGGTTTCTTAAAACACTAGAATCAGAAAACTGAAATGGTCACACGAACTCAGAAAAACCACCGAACAGCTTGTAAGTCATCATCTTCTGTTCAGGAGTGGAAGATTAGATTTTTATAGGCGTTCTAGACCTTGGCTCCGGAGGCGGTGATGATCTGCTCTCTGATGGAGAGGTTTGTGGAGGTGGAAAGAGCCTGAGCGTCCTCGGCCTTCAGCATACACACCGACGCCTGCAGAGAGAACACACAGTGAACGTCTGCCTCACGTTCCCGTTCCGGTCGGTTCTCTGTGCCGTGGCTCCACCTTCTGTCCCAGGGCTTTCTCGCTCTCCTCCTCCTCAGAGCTCGGCATCAGGATCACATTGTTGATCTTTCCAAAGGAACAAACCAAGTCTGTGACTTCCTGTTCGGAGGCGTCGTTTGGGATTCCCGTCAGGTACACCAAACGATCAGCAACCAGAGAGTCCCTGGAGGCTGGAGTTCCCACCTTCTTCCTCTTCTTGACTGGTGGAGCTTTAAAAGCCTGCAGACCACAAGCAAAGACTCAAGATTATCAAACGCTTTATGTTGTCATTACTATCGTGTCTGAAGCTTTCTACAACTCAAAGAACATAAAGAGCTTACCGTCTTGGTTCCAGGTTTGGTCATTGCCTTGACACTTTTTACCGGGGGATGTTTGGAGGTGTGTGTGGATGGAGGGGAGTCCTCATGAGGACGCTTCAACCCAAAGTGACCCGGGCCGCCTGAGGGCAAGCACGTTAAAAAGACAAAACACTTAAATGACAATGGAATGGATAAAAAAAAAAAAAGAAAAGTACAGGCTGCACTAGCCACTGCCTGAGCACCGGATCTCAAAACTCTTTGCTGGGCCAGAGCGAAGCCCGGCTATGTCAGAAGCTGGGGGCGGAGTTATCGCTGAAGTCGACTGCACAAAGCCCAATTGTTGACTGCGCCAGAACCTACTGGACACTTGTGAGGAGATCTGCCGGTATCGCCGACTGTACTACCGCAATTTAGAAGAAGATAAAGATCCAGACGGCTCAGAACTCCTGCAGTGAAATATCAACAGCTGGAGGAAAGGAGGAGAACGCCGCCACCAGAAAAGCAGACGTTTTCGGGATCGTTAAGTTACGGAACAGGCAAGGAAGTGAACCCAGTAGTGTAGTATGAATCCAATAGTAGGTCTCCTGCTCAGGAGGCAAGAACTTTACAATGAGCTACGACAGCTACATGAGTGATGTGGATTCCTAGAAGGCTTTTAGGATTCTATACAGTATGATGGATGAAGCAACGCACTGGTGCTTTATGGTAAAGCAATGATGTGGCTCTCATTCGTCAATGGAAAAGCAACCGGTTCTGAGGAGGTGCCAGATTTGAATGTGCACCAAACTAGCACCTGGCTCTTCTTGATAAAAATTTCTTTAAAAAATGGGGTGAATGTGGAAAATCTCATTTAATACTTTCAGTCCCTCTTCACCCCCTGCGCCTCATTTGCATAAAACTGGCTGGATTAACTTTTATGACTATTAGCCACAGGGAGCTCCAAGAAGACACAACGCAGCTAGAAACACACTGCACCCAGCATGCACTGCGGTACGTTTCAGACAATAAATGGGATGTGGTAAATTGTCAGATTTTGTGGACACACCGCTTCAGAAAGCATTTGTGGAAAGGAAAGGAAGAAAATTTCAAATAGATTATATATACTGCAAGTCATTAACACTCAACGTTATCGCATGTTTTCCTAAAATCATGCAGCCTTGATTGGTATAAGTCTGATTAGGAGGTTTTTAAAAAAAATCTGATTATGTTGGTTCCATGTACATGGGCTGATAAATCAGTGTTCATCACGATGTGATTTTGTTTGGGATCGTTGAGAGATGTCATGTTATCGTTTCTCCTTGCGTCTCAGTAATCTGACCTGATGGGAGTCTGTCCCTCCTGTGAAGCCACTGCACCCTAGAGGAGAGATTGTGTGGATGAGGAGGACTGTGAGAACCCGAGTGGTGCTCAGCATGGTGTCTTCGCTCTGAAATCAAAAGGACAAAGCACATCTGCAGTGAGGTTGCAGTCACATGCACACCAACCTTGAGGCTTAACAGTGTCCAAAACCTACACAAGTGAAGAGGGGTTTCAGTTTGTGACACATACGAGGAAAGTAATCAACTACGGCAGAGTATTATTAAGCTCACTATTAGTCTATTTCTTGGCTGAATCAGCTGAGTATCTTTTAACATTTCAAAATTTAGTACCCATGTAATGGTGTTGTCTTGCACGACGGTGGGGAGAGCCCGGTCTCCCATGAAGCCTGTGGGCACGGGCGTCCACCCGGAGTTTTCCCGGCGAGAGGTTCGGAGAGGGAGATCGAGACGTGGAGAAGCAGGGAGAGTGATCTTTGTGATCCCACAGAGCTCTTCTGCCATGTTGTCTGCCCCGACTGTCAAGAAGACCAGAAGTGAAGCAGAGAAGAGCACATGTTCACAGCAGAATGAGCAGATAATCTTATTGATGCAACAGTTTAGGGACAATAAAGTTGAAATAAGTCATAACACACCCCAAAAAATCTGAAGAATTCTGGAATTGTAAAGGTACTCGACCAGAAAATATCTTTAAAACATACATCCCGGGGAGGACTTCTGAGTCGCAAATGGAGTAGACCTGCTTCCCTGAGCTCTTGTTACGTTTTGTGTCTCACTTTACTTTGATGCCCATTTTCCGCCTCCCGCTGAGTTGATCCAGCAAACTATCCTCTAAACAGCTTTCAGACAGACATCGCAGCGAAACAAGTATGCAGCTATGGAGCACAGCTACAACAAACTCAAGGCAAAAACGATAGCTCTCGAGTCGCGTAGCCGACGTACTATCAGGATAATCGGCCTACCTGAGTTCATAGAAGGCACACAGCCCACCGTTTACTTCTCTAAAGTTCTGGAGGATATCCTCGGTGATAAGAAGCTCCCCTCGCCCCCAGAAATCGACCGTGCGCACCGAGCTCTCACAGCTAAACCTGACCCGAAAGCAAGACCGAGAGCCGCCATTGCCTATGTCCACAGCTACAAAACCAACGTGGCCATAGTCCAGGAGGCCCGGAGGAGAAGAGGGAAGCTGACCTACGAGGGGAGGCCGGGGCTATCATCGAGGACTACTGCCTCGAGGTGGTGGAACAGCGCTCGGCATATCGAGAGGTTATGGCTAGTTTGTACCAGAAAGGATTCAAACCATCACTGCTGTACCCTGCCAAGCTGAGGATTACAACCATGGACGGAAATAAAAGATTTTTCACAATGGTGGAGGACGCCACGACATTCCTGAGGACCCAGCGAGAGACTGTCACCTCACTGGGGAAAGCGGTAACTGCAAGCGATCAGGACCAATTCTCAATTATGTGTTTTCCAAAATATTTTACAATCACAGTTCATATTAAGAGCCTTATCTTCTCTGAAGTTCCTAGTTTTCATGGCATATCGTGGTTTTCACAGCATTGATGAAGGGCATTGTGACTTTAATGGCTCCATGCTGCTCTTGTGCACACGACAATCTATCAGCTAGCTTAGCAGTTAGCACAACGGCTGCGTCCGTCTTGTTTACACCTGAGAGACCGTTGTATGGTGAACGGAGAGTACATGCGCTTGGCGGACACACCACACACTCGCTCACCAGCTCAGACTTGTATACAGGTACATCTCAAAAAATTTATATCATGAAAATGTTCAATATTGTTTGTCAGTCATTTCAGAAAGTCAAACCCATATATGATCTAGGATCATGAAACATTTCAAGCCTTTATTTCTTGAAAGGTTGATCATGACTTACAGAAAGTGAAAACCCAAAATTCAGTGTCTCAGAAAATTTTAATATTGTGGAAAACTTCAGTTTTGGAAATTGATGGTGTCACTATAAAAATGGTCTCTCAGTCTGGGTCAGTAGGGGACACAATCATGGGGAAGACTGCTGACTGGACAGATGTCCAGAAGACAGTCAATGACACCCTCCACAAGGAAGGTAAGCCACTAAAGGTCCTTTCTAAAGAAGCTGCTTGTTCACAGAGCGCTGGATCCAAGCATGTTCAGAGAAGGTGGAGTGGAAGGAAAAAGTGTGGGAGGAAAAGGTGCAGCAGCAAAAGGGAGGAGCGCAGCCTGGAGAGGATTGTCCAGCAAAATGCAGTGAAGAATTTGAAGCTTCACAAGGACGGACTGAGGCTGGAGTCAGCGCATCAAGAGCCACTAGGCACTGACCAATCCTAGACATGGGATCCTAATGTGTCTTCCTGGGGTCAAGAAACTCCTGAACAAGAGACCAGGTCAGAAGAGTCTCACCTGGACTGTGGAGGACAAGAACTGGACTGTTGCTCAGTGGTCCAAAGTCATTTTGTCACATGAAGGAACATTTTGCATCTCATTTGGAACTCCAGGTCCCAGGGTGTGGAGGAAGAGTGAGCTCCAGGTCTCAGAGTGTGGAGGAAGAGTGGAGAGGCTCAGAATCCACCTTGCTTGAAGTCCAGAGTGAAGTTTCCTCAGTCTGTGATGACTTGTGCTGCCATGTCCTCTGCTGCTGTCCCTCCACTGGGTCTTCTGAAGTCCACAGTCAAGGCAGCATCCAGCAGGAAACTTTAGAGCTCTTCATGCTTCCTTCTGCTGATGAGCTTTATGAGACGCTGAGTTCATTTTCCAGCAGGACTTGGCACCTGCCGACACTGCCAAAGGTACCAGAAGCTGCTTCAATGACCCTGGTGTTACTGCGCTGGATTGGCCAGCAGACTGGCCTGGGCTGAACCCCAGAGACAATCTCTGGCTATTGTCCAGAGGACGGTGAGAGACACCAGACCAACAATGCAGATGACCTGAAGGCTGCAATCATCGGAAGTATTTGTGTAATAATAGTTGGGGAGTAGGAAGAGCATGCAGTTGCTCATTGGGGTTGCTATCCGGGATGTATGAGGATTTGGAGTTCGTGTTCTGTTTTGAGGGTTCTTGAAAATATTTTTGGGGATGGGGTCTGGGAAAGGCACAACATTTGGGCACACAAGCGAGATGCCCTCTACTTTCAGCAGGGATGCGGTGGACAGCCCTGCAGAGCCCAATTTTATGGTTACTCACCATTATATTTACAACATATGAGTGGACATCTTAATATTGTGAGCTGGAACGTCAAGGATCTAAATCATCCAGTTAAAAGGAAGAAGGTTTTTACCCATCTTCAACATGTCAATCCAGACAATGCTTTCTTGCAGGAGACCCATGTGCGCTGTTCAGATCATTCTAGATCGATGGCAAGCTGGGCGTGTTAGCACTTCCAGTCAACATTCCAGGCCAAGGAATACCTGATGAAATCTGGGAAACTGCCTTGGTGTCCATACATAAATCATCATTATGTGCAAGGCACTGCCTTCTGCAATTCAAACTGGTCCACAGGGCTCACGTGTCAAAAGCTAAATCATCTCAATTCTACCAAAATATTACTCCCATCTGTGACAAATGTAGCGGACACTCCATTTCAGTTCACTGTTGCAGGCAGCAAGCCTCAAACGGTCATTCTGACGGTCAATTTTCCAAAAAGACAGCGGATAAAATAGCACTGTGCACTCTTCACTGGCCGCCTGTGCCTTGCAGCGAAGTGCCGTAAACCGCGCGCTGCTGTAAAGCGGTATCATGTGTCGTGGTATCGGTGGCAGTTTTATGAGTACGAGTACTCATGTCTGGTATCGAACAGATACCCGATATTGGTATCAGTGCATCCCTAGCGATAATGCTGCACCGATCCATATGTACTGGCTATGCCCCCAGTTTCAAAGATTCTGGAAAGACGTCTTCCAAACTCTATCAAACATTTTAAGGAAAACCTTGGATCCTAATCCTGTCATTGCCCTGCATGGTGTTCCTGGTGGAGATGGCCCACATTTGACATCTGCGGCGCGTCGTATAGTTACCATTGCTTTGCTGTTAGCAAGACGTGCAGTTTTGCTGAAATGGAAGGGTGCTGCCTCGCATAGACTTAAATAATGGCATGTCTCAATTTGAAGACGCTCTGTGCATCTGTCGAACAAATTCTATAGAATCTGGGAGCCTTAGAGTTGTGCTCATAAGTTTACATACCCTGGGAGAATTTATGATTTCTTGGCCATTCTTCAGAGTATATGAATGATAACACAAAAGCCTTTCTTCCGCTCATGGTTAAAGGTTGGGTGAAGCTATTTATTGGCAAAGAAAGTACCCAAATGATCCTGATCAAAAGTTTACATACCCCAGTGACTTTGACCTGATAACATGCACAAAAGTCGACAAACAAGTTTGAATGGCTAATCCAGGTTCCCATCCTGACCTGTGACCTGTTTGTTTGTAGTTAGTGTGTGTGTATAAAAGGTCAGTGAGTTTCTGGGCTTCTGACAGACCATTGCATCTTTCATCCAGTGCTGCACAGACGGTTCTGGATTCTGAGTCATGGGGAAAGCAAAATAATTGTCAAAGGATCTGCGAGAAAAAGGTAATTGAACTGCATAAAACAGGACAGGGGTATAAAAAGATATCCAAGGAATTGAGAATGCCAATCAGCAGTGTTCAAACGCTGATTAAGAAGTAGAAAATGAGTTGAAACCAAACCATGGTCAGGTAGACCAGCAAAGATTTCAGCCACGACTGCCAGGAAAGTTGTTTGAGATGCAAAGAAAAATCTACAAATAACTTCAGCTGATATACAGGACTCTCTGGAAAATTGTTGTGTGGCTGTTTCAAAAAGCACAATAAGGAGGCGGTTGAAGAAAACTGGGCTGCATGGTCGAGTCGCCAGAAGAAAGCCACTTCTGCAGAAATGTCACAAAGTATCCCTCTTCCATTACGCCAAACATGCACAGAGACAAGCCTCAGAACTTCTGGAACAAAGTCATTTGGAGTGATGAGACCAAAATTTAACTTTTTGGCCACAACCATAAACGTCACATTTGGAGAGGAGTCAACACGGCCTCTGATGGAAGGAACACCATTCCTACTGTGAAACACGGAGGTGCATCACTGATGTTTGGGGATGTGTGAGCTACAGAGGCACAGGAAACTTGGACAAAATGGATGGCAAGATGAATGCAGCATGTTATCAGACAATACTGGAGGAATATTTGCACTCATCAGCCCAGAAGCTGCACATGTCTGGACATTCCAACATGACAATGATCCAAAACACGAGGGCAAATCCACCTGTCATTGGCTACAGCAGAACCAAGTGAAGGTTCTGGAGTGGCCCTCTCAGTCTCCTGACCTCAGTATGATTGAGCCACTCTGAGATCTCAAACGTGCAGTTCATGCAAGACAGCCCAAGAACTTACAAGAACTGGAGGCTCTGTATTCTGAGAAAATAAAGAACCTCTTCAACAACTCCCACAAAATAGTTGAAGCTGTCATTGATGTTAAAGGGGTCAATACACAGTATTAACTGGGGTATGTAAACTTTTGATCAGGGTCATTTGGGTACTTTCTTTTGTCATTTTGATTTAAAAAGAGTAAACACAGTTGATTGCCAATAAATAGCTTCACCCAACTATCAACCATGAGCGGAAGAAAGGTTTTTGTGTCATCACTCATATTCACTGAAGAATGGCCAAGAAATCCTAAATTCTCCCAGGGTATGTAAACTTATGAGCACAACTGTATCTTACTTCCATGACACTAAAACAGCTGCTAAAAATAGGTCCTGACTTGACCCTTAACTCACAATACACCGCTGGCCTCTGTGCGGCTTGGCTTGCCTCATTGCTTGCCAAATCATAAATATGGTGCTTTAGTTTAGTTCTGAATAGTTGGAGTGGGGGAGGGGAGGAGGGGAGGGCAAATCCATTTTTATTAACCAGGTTACAGTTCTTTCTGCTACCGTTTACTGTACATATTGCCACTTGTTCTCTGCCATTACGTACATGGAAATGTAACTGAGTCCGAGCTTTAAAGACAGAACTAGTTTATTATGAGATGATGACGTCACACAGACCCCCACATTGTCCACATGGAACAAAAATCCTTTTCTGACCTGATACTAACCTCACATTGTCTTTTGAGTGAATACATGCAAACAGTCCTACATTTCATACTTTACTGCAGAGGGGAGTTTATTACAGCCTCATATAAAGTCAACAATAATGATCATAATGATATTTAGCAAACCGAGCTCCGGTATCGGCATAGCATCGTATCGGCAGACATCCAAATACAGGTATCGGGAATGGAAGTGAAAAAATGAGGCTCACTGCATCCCTAAGAGGAAAGTGGTAGAAATAACCTTTGTCTACTCCATTTTCACTCATTTGTACTTTTTTCACCTTCAGGCGTCACGAACCTTCGCCACCGTCAGATTATTATTACGCCACCTAGTGGAAGTGCAGTCAGATTGTCAAAAGAACGTGATCGCCTTTCCCTCACACCTTTCCTTAACCCTGTGACTTCACCCACCGGGGTTAAGGAGAAATGGAAAGGAAAAGAGAAAGGAGGGACTATGAGGAAGCACCCAAAATGTCCAGGTCTGGAGCTGCAGAGCATTCAGTGTTTCAGTCAATGGGCTGTTTGGTGCGGTTGGAAAAACTGAACCGTTTTTATAGCTTTACAGACTTTCAGTCCTCTGATAAGAACGTTCAAGAAACTGATGAAAAACAATCAATGAATGATCAGATCTGTTTGCACAAAACATCTGAATAATAGAATGTACAATGAGGTCTGTGTCAGCTTGATGCAAAGACAAGGTTATAAGGAGTCGTCGTCTATAAACAGAAGGTAGAAACTTCACACTGACCTTGGTGTGTCTGGTTTCCAGTCTGGGTACCTTCAGAGAGACAGAGCAGTACATCATTCACCTTTTCACTGCCAGTGACAAGACATTACTGACAACTTCATTTACCAATAACCAGCTAATAGAGCATTTAAAGCTAAATGTGGCAGACAAATATAAATAACACTAGAAGCTCCACTGTTTTGAGGTCATTGTAAGGCAACACTGTGTATAACAGAACTGTAGATGTAAGAGGCTTCATCTGGACTGTAAGTGCTCTCACTTGTTTCGTAGGTCTCGGCAGGCCGCTGTGTGGACGACAGTGTTAACATGTTCAATCCACTCCTGGCAAAAAGGACAGAAAAAGAGAACCGTCACTGTCACAAAAACACATCAACTTCTCATTTCACATGGTTGGAAATAACTACCGATTTATAATCTACAAATAAAGCCCTGAGACATGAGCCCTTTTGTTCTTTAGCTCGGGCGTGTAACCTCTGAACTCTGGTTCAGGTCTCCACCATAAACACTAGAGACCCCACATGGAGCAAAAACACGTCTACCATCGTGTGAAGACTATTTTCCAGGATCTGAAGAGAAAAAATAATTGGTAACATGAATACTGCTCAAACAATGTCTTTGTAATGGTTCAGTGAGTCTTAGATCAGACGTGTCAAACACTGCTTAAATTAACCTAAAGGGAGCCTCTTAATAAACCAGCGTGAGCGCCAGTAACAAACATTTGTACACAGTGATAGGTGAGGCTGTATGTTTGACACCCCCATCTGATAAACCACGACATTTAACAGATAGCTCACTCCTCTAATCACGCCGACAGTAAGCCTATGTTGCTGATGGCTCATTAAAAACGCATTAGAAACCTGACTCAGTCCTTTAAAGAATTCAACATCAGCAGAAATTAATTTAGGCGTGGCTCTTGAGATGTTTCACACTGGGAATGTATTTCACTGTCATCACAAACTAAACTTGGCAATTACACAAAAAGCGCGAGTCAGAGCAGATAGTAGTAAAACCTGATTCCTTCTACATTTGGATGTATCACAACACATTTAGAAGATACTAAAAAAAACCTCACTGTGAGGCAAGACACCAGGCAACATGAGACCAAACATATTTATTGGTCTGAAAACCGAAAAAGAAAGAGAAATGACATTAACTGACTTTTGAGTTGAATTTGAGAAGAAATTTTCAATTTGAAAACAATCACATACTTACTGTTAATTTGACCTGATGGATCATTGCTGTACAACTCCAATAGAATATGAATGGAGAGGTAACAGCAGGTTTATTGGATGGAAGTAATGTCCAATTACCATTTAAATTATAAAATTATAAAAAAAAATTTTTTAACTTAGTACCTGTATGGATTGAGCATGTACCGTTAGACAGTGTCAAACAAAAATGTGTCTGACTTATCTCCTCCCCCCTCCAATCTGATCACGTTGGATTTGCTCCATTGTTTATGGAAGTTATGATCTAGAGTAAAACAGGGTGTGCATAAACTTTGGCTTATATCTTCTTTTATTTATCCGATAGGTCTTCATATGTCTCGTACATGTACTCAGTATTAGAAGACAGTTTTCACCAAGCCAAAATTTACTCGAAATTGTCTGTTGCACTTCTTAAAAATCATCACTCACCCTGAAAAAAATAGCATTAACTTTATTAAACCAATACTGATGTCTAATTTATGGGCAGTTCGGTATGAAGCAAATCCACAATGATTAGTCAGACAGCCTCTGTGGATGTCAAATGAAGTACCCAAACATGTTGAGAATTACACTGCACTTAAACCTGGAGCTGCACTGTACTATCTGAGAAGCTTTAATTCAGCCAGTGTCGTGGAACAGGCGTCTCAGTAATACTACCTATTGAAATGGCATGACTTAAGAAGCTCCGTCGGCTGCCTGCTGAAATCAGTGGTGTGGACTAAATCTCAACATTTTAAGATATCCTTGTTGGGAAACTATTGGGAGTGTTAAAACTCACCTTTTCCTGATCACACTGTATGTTGCACAGGGAGCAGGTATGAGGATACACCTTTGGAGACACAGCTGAGAAATCACTTATCATGGTGGGTGTCGGTAACTTCATGCCTCCACCGTGTTGTTTTGAGCCAGACGAAGACGACAGAGACCTCCTGGATGAAGCTTCGCTCCTGCTTTCAGATGATGGCCGTGGTTTAGTCCTATCATGCCTGTAGTCTCGGTCTTGTTGGCGGGATTTTGGTGACGTTTGAAATTCCGTGTTCTTGCGGGGGTTGCCACTGGTTCTGCGGTAGTCCCTGTCCCCATGCTTGGCTGAATCAGAGGCTTCCAAACGGACTTGGCGTCTTTCAGTTTTTCCTGCTTTTGGAGCCGATGGCGTGGCCGACGAGGCGGGGTACATTTTAACTGTTCTTTCACTGGAGAGTGGCTCTCTTTTGAAAGTCTGTCCTCCGTCTTTTGCTCGGCTAGCATGCCCATAGTCGATGACTTTCCCCGCGGTCTGTGTAACAGTCAGAAAACTCGGCACTTCCGGGGACGCTAGCGGAGTCGAGCTGGACGGAGGCAGCGGCATATCATGAGCAGGGCGTGAAAACAAAGACGCAGAAGTGGAAACCGTGGGGTTGCTTGACTTATGAATTTGGATGTCGCGCAGAATGAAAGGTAAAGTATCTGGGGTCAGCTGGTCGTCGGGGTAGTGACTCAGCACCTCCAAGTCCTCGTTTGAAAGTCCAAAACTTGCCAGAATACTTCCTGCACTCTCTGGCGTGTACAAGTTCTGACCCTCTCCACCGGCGCGAGGCTGCCGTGTTTGGGCCGACGGGGAGTCACTAACCGGGGGGGCCCAGTTTGGGACTCGTGCCCCTGCCTGGATGTTTGGGGGCTGCAGTAATTGCCCGTGATGTTGTTGGGGCTGGCAGCTAACGTTTGGTGGTGGATTAGCAAAAAGTTTCACCGGAGGTTGGAAGTTTGACCAGTCCACTCCTTGCTGGAGAGCAGGTGTGTTGTCAGTGGGCAGAGACATGGGGTTGGAGCCATAATTCCCATGCTGAGTCATCCTAGAGGCCGGGCCTGGGTTTTGGTTGATATGATCAATTTGGCGGTGGTCCATGTCCCGGGCACCCCGTCCAGACAGAGCAGACTCCAGCTCATCGGGGAGTTGAGTGGGACGAGGAAACTGGAAACCCATCCGCTGCATGTTAGGGTGATTAGGATGTTGACTTGGAGGTGGCTGACGATGAGAAGGCCTGGGTCCGTTAGAGAAAGGCTGTTGCCCCTGTTGCTGGGAGTGTTGGTGATACATGATCCTGTAGGAGTTCCCGATGGACCCCAGAGTTACCCCTGGCTGCTTGTTGAGAAGGCTCAGGAGGGTCTGGGGAGGCGATAAGGCTGCTGTCAATCCACTGCTGTGCCGCTGGCTACTGACAATGATGGTCACAAGAGTAGCGAGCTGTTGGAGAGCAATCAGCGCCTGATTCTTGATGTGAGCCAACCGGAGAGCTGTCACTGCAGCAGCACCAGCCACAGGTCCAAATATGAAATGGGTCCCTCTGGCGATGGAGCGTGATGAACTGCGCGTCAAAGAAAAGGTAGGAGTCACGTGTGAATTACTGTCTGTGTGCACAGCGAGGCTGAGGTGGAAAGCAGAGAAACTATTACAAACCAAACCAGATTCAGTTATTTCAAAAAGGCAGCTGTCAAATCAAATCGCAACCTTTTCACCAACCAACTTCTTCAACAAGGTCAGTCCAAAGATCATTGGTGGAAGTGCCGAAAGGAAAGCAACAAAACGTTAAGCAACAACAAATAAAGAAAGGAGGTGGAAATCCAAAAGAACAAATATTGTTTTTTTTTTTTTTTACAAACAACTGATAGTGAACAGTCTGGATCTCAGAGCAATTATAAACTCCCAAAGCAACATCGACTGTCTCTCCACAGGATGCTTCTCTCTTCAGAGCAGAATAGGTACCACGGGGTCCTTCTGGGATTCAGAGATCCTGGAGCATCATCAATCACAGAACTACAGGATTCCAAATCCTCTTACTATCCACAGACCACCACTCGCACAAAATTAACCCTGATTCCAAGAGAATTGGGATGTTGGGAAAAAGTGAACTTGGCCATAAATGAAAGGACGCCCAAATCCTAGAAATTAAATATATTCTACTAAAATTTGGAAAAAAGTTAACACGATAATCAATAACAACAATTACACACACTGAGTTTGAGGACACCAGACTGTTGTCCCACTGCGGACTCTCAGATCACTCTCAATACAAGACAACCCGTCCTTTTACAAAGCTCAAGTTATGAGCCTTATGTTTATTTACTGAAATAAAGAACGAGACCCTGAAATTCGACAGCTTGTGTTAACATCTTTAAAAACTGCTCCGATGTTCCCTGGTTACATGCAGTTTAATAGATATCCATTGTTCACAGTGGGAACTTGACGTTCAACCGGCATCATCAAACAGTCAGGAGCTGAATATTAGACTTTGAATGTAACAGCATCACTTTTTCAGAGCTAAACATCTTAGATTCAGGCCAACGGGGTCTATATTTTATTATAAACTTTAAAGTTTTTAGTGCAACTTGTTGAGAATGAAATCCAAGTGGTACAATACTTCAGCACTACTAAAACTCTGTATAAACATGTTTCTAAGAGAACAATTGTTTTGTTGTTGAATTGTTTTTTGTTTGTGAATGAAGCACTTTAAAACCTGATTAACTTTAAATCCCAGATGTTTGTATTTACTTCACTTGTCTGCCAGGATGTAATGATTCACGATACTGTGCCCAACATTTCTTTGTCCTATAAATAAATTTTCCTTACGACTTGTGACTGTCATCTTTGTAATATTTCTGTGATCTCCAATACAGTATTTTCACATGTTTTCAATATTGTATCAAATTAAACTTTTTTAAACCAGATAGGTACAGTAATTGACTGTAAGGCACAAACTAAGGCAGATTTACTTTTCTTTTTAACAGAGTAACTTAAAATAACTTGTCTTAACAAAAACAAAATAAAGATAATTCATTTTTAAACAAATCTTACGTAGTGTGAATTTATTATTTTCAATACACAAAGGCTAATATTTTATTCTCAGTTTGGAATTTATGTGTTTTGAAAGAATATCTGTATGTCCAGATTCTCGGGCAGCAGCTGAGACCTGAACATTCAAAACGTCTCCTGCTGCTGAAAGAATCCTTTCCCTGGAAATGGAGGTGGCTGGTATGGCGAGGAAGGCTTTGCCAGAGGGGGAAGCAGTGGATACAGACTTGTATTTTCCCTCCACCAGCTGAGTGGACCGCTTCCAACTTATAACTTTGCTGTACCAATTGTCTTGCATTGGATGAAATCAAAGTGATTTGCAACACCTTTGCATTGAGATTGAACATTAACGCCGTCCTCAGACATTGTTTTTAATCTTTTTGTGCTCGATTTAGGGTGTATTTATGTTTGTGGCATAAAGATTTGCAGAAATTCTTTTCTGTCTTAAACTCCTTCATGTCATCTATACTCCCTAAGACATTTTCACACTCTCATTGTCTTTGTGGCCAAAAATGTACATGCACAAACAAAACTGGCATTAAATCATCACAATCTTATCAAACACCAGGGTTTTTCTTCTCATGAATCCCTACAAACCTTTTTAAAGCCATCAAACATTGAATGATTTTATTCATTTGAACCCCCACCCCCCCATAAAAGCAAAACAAACAATTTAAAAAAAAAAGAAAAAAGAACAAATTAACTAAATGTCATTGAGTTTACAACACATTTCCACCTGGTTTGGTTTGTTAGGAAAGCAGACATGAAGTTCTGTCTTTGAAATATCCAAGACTTGAGTCACTATGTCAACCCCGTCCTGAGTTCTGATTATCGTATTAATGTAAAGCTTCCTCAATAGGAGTGAATGTAGTGGCGGAGAAGGGGGTCTTCATCCAAAATGGCGGCCAGGCTGCACACTAACACGTCACAGTGGCGACACAAAGAGGTACTTACTTCTATCTGTGTGACTACTTATCAGAGGGTGCATCTGAAAACATTAATACAAGGAAACAACGTTTATTAAACACTAAAAAATCTATTGTTTTAAATTTCTTTTACATATAAATTAAATTACTTCAAAACCTTTGTTTTATTTTGTCATTTGTCCTTTTAAGTCATCAGGATAAAGCACCTAAAATCATAGGCTAATTAGACTAACCAGAGGCCTATCTATAGATATATATATATATATATATATTAGTGCTGTCAATCGATTGAAAAAATTTACTAATTGCACAATTTTCTGTAATTAATTGTGATTAATCACATTGTTTTTTTTACTGAAGACTGAAGTTTGTAGTGGATATGTATTCATAGAAAACCACAGAATTAATGTCGACTCAGCACACAACGACTATTTAAATTCAAAGACTATTTTTTATAAGGTCCCTTTAGCTTTTGGTAAAACTGTTTCTCTGAAAGATCAGCAAAATAATAAAAACATAAATAAATAAATTAATGAGGGTAAGTCTGGGTTTAGTAGAGTACAGCTCCACCACTTTCACAATTTGAATATTTCTAGAAACAAAGTTGTGAACTTATTACATGAACTGTCAATAACACACACACACACACACACACAGAGAGAGAGACACACAGAGAGAGAGAGAGAGAGAGAGAGAGAGAGAGAGAGAGAGAGAGACACAGAGAGAGAGAGAGAGAGACACAGAGAGAGCGAGAGAGCGAGAGAGAGAGAATAAATTAATATTTTACCAGTATTTCCTCCAGCTTTAACAGTTTGGTGGCTCCTGGTCAGCCAACATGGCATCCTGCAGTTTTGCTGCAGAATTACTTCCGTGGTCGTTAAATTCAGCTTTTCAAAGTAAAACTAATGACTTTCACTTTCTCAATCAGCCGTCAGGGAACTTTTTAAAGTGAAACTTTCTACCTTGATATTATTCCACTCTGTATTGTGCTGCTCTGGAGTCATGGTGCTGCACCCAGAGATGCTGCTCATGCTGCTAAGGGAGTTAAAAAAAACTAAACGGAAGTAAACAAAACTACATTAACTACGCAATTTTTTTTTTAACAAATTAAATTTTTCAAATCAATTAACTCGTTATTTCTGACAGCACTAATATATAAATATATACACACACTTTTAGGTGTATATGTCATTAGTATAGATATAATGATCTAAATTATTAACTAACCAATGTTTGTCACTTCTTGAAAATAGCTGTATGAATGTCTACTTGTGCAAGCCTACTTAAATATGTCTGATCCCGCGTTTCCAAAATTTTTTTTAATTAATGTGTCTGTGCTTAATAATCTACAACTTCATTTTTTCCCAACCAGAATCCATACATATCACAATTTAAAGGAAAAACTTAAAACTATGTCACTTTTATCAAAACATTGGATAAATCTTTTAAGTTTATAAAAATATTGTAATTTTCTGATGTGCCTCAATGTATGTGTGTAATTATATTAGTCTGTGAAGCTACTGATATTTCTAATAGTTTGACTGAGCATGTCACCAACTCAACTTGTCATCAAGATGCAAAGCATTATGGGAAATACAATCAAAATAAACAGGCAAGCTGGCTAGCTTTTTTCAATTCTTTTTTTTTTTTTTCATTCTTTTCAAAGTACAAGCTTGGTTGGGAGAAGATTGTTTTGAAAATACTTTGTTTTGACTTTTATTTTGAAGTTGTGTCCAGGAATGTTGTTGGTAAATAAGGTAGAGTATGAAGCGCTTATTCAGTTGCGGATCTCGGGTCAGAGTGCAGGAGCGCTCGCGCACCCCGTCTCAGCTGTTTTTTTTCCACACCTCTCAGAAACCAGAGTGCAAAAAAAAAAAACAGAGTGCAAAATTTTTTTTTCAAAAGCCGGAGCGCTGTTTCCCACACTTTCGATTGTCCAAAACATCCCGTAACTCCCCCCACGATCACGTAAAGAGCTGTCAATATCTCGCGTGCACTCTCCATCAACGATGCTCTCCACGAGGGATCCCCGGTCATTCGCCGCTCCCACATCTACAAAATCCATAGTGAATGAAAGTCAGAAAGCGGAGCAGCCAGCCGACGCCCCCCCACAGAGAGACTGAGTGACGACTCTCCTCGGTGCAAATGTCAACACAGTGATGCAGAAAACAAAGATAGATACCGGTACCAGCCGGGCCCAGTATAGTATCGTTTTAAAGGCGTCAGTACAGCGATACCAATACAGTACCGGTATACCGAACAACCCTAATACAGTGCAATAAATAAATAAATAAATACATAAAAACAAAATAAAATAGTATCTGTTGGTCAGCATTAACTGCTACATTGGAAATAACATTGAACAGACCAGGCTTAAGAAAACTAAGTCGATTTGTACGGCGGTCTCAACAGGAAGCCAAAGGAAAGATATAAATAAAAGATAATGGACTGGATCTGTATGAGCATTCAGTGTCAGCAGATGTTAACCTGTCGCCAACCTTCCAGCACTGAAACATTTATAATATGATTTTTAAGTGTGAGTTTCTGTACAAACGAACTGTCCAGCAGCTTCAGATCACTGCAGCAGGTTCTGGTCAACTACTGTGCATTCAAAGGTTTCCTACTGCTTACCGTCTCTTTACTTATCCCATGGTTGAAGCAAGTAGACGGCCTTCCATAACTCACCAGTCTGGACTGGGTTCAACCTAGTCTGAGCCTTTCCCTCTGCTCTGCAAGTTGGTTGCCTTGAGTTCCCATAATGCTTTGCATTCACCATGAGGAAATATCATTGATGACAACACATCAATAGCAATCTACATTGTTCATTTCCATCTTTATGTGTTTAATAATTTAGGTTTATTTCGTTGTTTATTTCCATGTTTAAGTGTTAACAAATATATTCTTAAATGATTATGCAAGGGTGTCAAACATTTTAGTTCAGAGTCTACATACAGTTTTCATTTCATTTCATTTTGAGTGGGCCAGACTGGACAAATAGTGCCATAATAACCTTTAGATTTTCTTTTTAGTGGCGCAGTGTACCGTTTTCACAAAAACAAACACACAACTGAAACTTGCTACAATTGCAATGAAATAAAACGATTTCAGATGTTCTGGTGCAAAATACAGTGAAATGTCCCAAAATAATTCTGAAAAAGTTTCTTTCATTGCTGTATCACAAACAATCTCAGCTCGAGTCTCAATGTTGACTCTTACTTCCGTGTTGAACAGTCATAGCTTCTTTTGACTCGTTACCGTTTGCTCGGTTCGGCCTGGATTTGGCCCACGGGCCTCATGGTTGACACCAATCATATTCAGTTTAGATTCACTTCCGGGTTCTGATGCAGCAGCGCAGCCACGAGACAAGAATGAGAATTACCTTTAGCCTCTAAGTGCACCAATCTGCACAAAAGCGTGTTTATTCCTGAAAGATTGTGTTTCTTTAACGTGGAGGCGGTTTAATTCATTTGACTCAACCACCGCCATGACAGTCTCACCAGCTCCTTCAACAAATACACTCTATAGACTCTGAGCACATGTATTAATCATTCGCCCAGCAGCAGATTAGATATAGACTGTTTACATGCTCTCAGTCCCTCCATCGGGAGCAGATACAAGTGAATAAATGTGGAAACAGTGGACCTCCGACCCTCCACACAGAAGCCATTTTGGCTGCGTGAGCTAGCAAACGGATAAATAACTGCCGCTCTTTAAACACTGCAAGAAGTCAGTTTGTACCTTTAACACCGAGCATGGAGCTTTATCTTCTGTCTCCTCGCGGAAAACCCACACAAAGCTCCGTCCCCTCACGGAGAGGCTCGTACTTCGTCTCTGTCTGCGATCCCTAACAATCAGCATCCGCCGCCATCACGGCTGCAGCAACTTCCGCCCAGGCTTTTCACAATAAAAGGCCACGCGACCGTCAGTCCGGAGACGCGTAAAATAAAAAAAAAAAACGAAATTACGAATTCGAATAATCAAATCAAATCAAATCAAACTTTATTTTAAGCCACTTTTCAACAAGGTTGTAGCATAAAGTGCGTCACATACTATAAAACACACACACACGCACACACAAATAATCAACCAATTGGAAAGTATTACAATGATTGGGTTCTATTGATGATATTAGATTCTATTGCAGTGATTGAGTTCTACTGATGCTGATATTAGATTCTATTAGAGATTGAATTCTATTGATAATGATATTAGATTCTATTAATGATTGAGTTATATTGATAATTACATTGGATAATATTACAATGATTGCGTTCTATTGATAATGATGTTAGCACTAGTTATCAACCTGTAAACCAACGTTACCTCTGCCACACACACACACACACACACACACACACACACACACACACACACACACACACACACACACACACACACACACACACACACACACACACACACACACACACAGGGTCTGCATGCTAATCTTTGCTTTACTAACTAGTTAACTACCAACCTACACATTTCACATTAAAGACAACCTCACACAGTAACTGAAGACCGTCTGACCCTCCAGACGTTTTACAACAAATCAGCTTCACATCAACTCATTTTAGAAACGTTCCTTTAACAGACACTCAGGAAGTCGACGCTAAAGACGAGTTTCTATGTTCTATTGTTCTCCAACACCTGGTGGAGACCGAGGACAGAACTTCCTGCTTTCTGGTAACCTCCATTCTGAATGGAGTTTATTGTGATCCGCCATCTTGTTTTGTAGTTCTGTCCCAGGTCACACACACTCCCTCCACCCACCCACACACACACACACACACACACACACACACACACACACACACACACACACACACACACACACACACACCAAGCTGTATATAGGTAGTCAGAATCTGTGTTTTATTTGTTTTCATTATAAATAAATATAATTTTTGGACTCATACTTGCCGTCTTATTAATGAGCACAAAGGTGAATGAAATGTCGACTCCAAATCCCAAATCCCAAATCCTTCAAGCTTTACTGTTAATTCTGGTAGTCGTAATTAATTTAACTATTAATTCAAATTCCAAATAGTTTAGTGTATCTTATCAGACTGATAGAACTGAACTGGTTATCATTTCCTGTTCCAGGTGGAGCTCCCGAGGTATCTGATACTGATCCGATTACATTTTCAATAACATAATTAATAACTATCTTTGATAATTATTATTTATTATCGATAACCAAACTGCCAAAATGCAACAGAAATGGTACCCTGTGCCCGAACTCACAACATAAATGGTACCACATGATCCTCATGAGGAAAGAAATCCCTACAACACCAAATGGACTTCCTGTTGGGTTGCAGTCTGGATGTCATGACAGTTTTGTGTGTCCTGATGTGTTTTCCTACCAATCTCAAGGATTATATCACAATGTTTGGAGCCATAGTATTTGGAATATAATGCCTTAATCTTTCTATCACCAATAGGTGGAGCTAAGACTGTGTATGTACATTAGCATATGGACGTGTTCAGGGCAGCATGTAGAGCAGAGTTACACATCACTTCCTGTTTAATGGCAAACCATTAGGTATTCATTGGAGCGCCGTGGCTACGCCCGTTCAGTTTTGAGTAAGATATTGATCAGTTTCCATCAAGAAAGCCTGTTGTTTATACTGGCCAAATTTCAGGCGTCTCGGACTTAATGCCTATGAAGCGTTTGTTACACGCATTTCACGTATGATGCAAAATGGCTGGCTGTCAGGTTTCAGTATTACACATCAGGCTGGTTTCAGTAATACACATCAGGCTGGTTTCAGTATTACACATCAGGCTAGTTTCAGTAATACACATCAGGCTGGTTTCAGTAATACACATCAGGCTGGTTTCAGTATTACACATCAGGCTGGTTTCAATAATACACATCAGGCTGGTTTCAGTAATACACATCAGGCTGGTTTCAGTATTACACATCAGGCTGGTTTCAGTATTACACATCAGGCTGGTTTCAGTAATACACATCAGGCTGGTTTCAGTAATACACACCAGGCTGGTTTCAGTAATACACATCAGGCTGGGACCAGGATTCAGTAATACACATCAGGCTGGTTTCAGTATTACACACCAGGTTGGTTTCAGTAATACACATCAGGCTGGTTTCAGTAATACACATCAGGCTGGGGCCAGGATTCAGTAATACACATCAGGCCGGGGCCAGGTTTCAGTAATACACATCGGGCTGGTTTCAGTAATACACATCAGGCTGGTTTCAGTAATACACAACAGGCTGGGGCCAGGATTCAGTAATACACATCAGGCTGGTTTCAGTATTACACACCAGGTTGGTTTCAGTAATACACATCAGGCTGGTTTCAGTAATACACATCAGGCTGGGGCCAGGATTCAGTAATACACATCAGGCCGGGGCCAGGTTTCAGTAATACACATCGGGCTGGTTTCAGTAATACACATCAGGTTGGTTTCAGTAATACACAACAGGCTGGTTTCAGTAATACACATCAAATGCAGCCTCTTGTCCAGGATGTGGTCACTGATGAGGCAGGATTTATCTGTCAGTGATTCTGATGTTGGAGGATCTTTCTGGAGGTTAGAGCAGATTGGAATCCCCTCCATGTTTTCCATCCCAGTCAGCAAGCAGCGGTCTGGCAAAGCTTGAATTCCAACAGTGGTGGCGCTCTGATGACACGTTGGAGGTGCGACAGTTTGACCAGAAGACCAGAAGACCAGAAGGGTGGGATGAAGCTCCTGTGCTGTCATTAAACAAACTTGCAACGGGAGCGTCTGTGAATGTAACCAATGCAATTATGAACTAATACATTAATTAATATTGTAATTAATGAATAAAGCTTGATACAAGCAACTACCAGGCGAAAACAGAAACTTTTTACTAATAGAGAGGAACCGTCAAGAATAGACTGAAGCAGATCCGTGGAAGCAGAAACCTCATCTGAAACATTGCTGCATGTCCAGGGTTTTAGCTGTGCAGGTGAATATCTTGCTGACAAGCAGAGATTTCACAAAATCATCAGGGTGGATTGGAATAGCGGCAGCGTCCTCACCTCGTCACGTCAAACTGCAACAACTGCATTGTGTTGATACCTTGGTGTTTGGTGCTGATATATATTATTATTATTATTATTATTATTATTATTATTATTATTATTATTATTAATAATATTATTATTATTATTATCTTATTATTATTATTATTATTATTTTTGGAAATACTGAATAAATTCAGTGTTATATGAAAGACTAATAGTTCCCTTACAGTCAGCGCAAGCTAGCATTAGTTACTTGGTTACAATACATACGACCACACTCAGGCTCCGTCCACACCGCAGGTCTTGATGCTCAATTCCATTTTTTTGCTGGGATTCGATTTTTTGTGTGAGATCATTTCAAATGCGACCTGCTGTGTGAACGTGATTAGACCGGATGTTTTCAGGCCCCCGAGCACAGAAAATGATATGAAGTCACGCCGGTCAGCTCCAGGGTTGCCAGATGTGGCTCACTGTTTCAGCCCAAACCAGGTAAAACCTCAATCTCAATAAAAACCTGCCCAAACTTCAGTCTGTGTAAGAACCATGTTAAAACCATAAAACTATTATATGTGTAATAAAGAAAAATACATAAACACACAAGTGAACCAAATAAACAAAGTAAAAAGGTAAAAAAGTTTGGCTCCCTGATTGGAGGATACCTGCCATATCTGGCAACGCTGGTCAGCGCCGAGAGACTCATCTTCAGGAGGTTGTTAAATACGAGCGACAGAATCTAGAGAACATGAGGAGGAAAGAAGATTGATCCCAGAAAAAAAATGGAATTGAGCATCAAGACCTGTGGTGTGGGCGGAGCCTGAGTGACAGGGAAAGGAAAAACTCCTTTTTCACCTTTGCAGTTCTGTTACGACAAAATACATTTATCCTTTTATTGATCTCATTATGCAGAGCTGCACAGAGCCACAGTATGCAGAGGATTCATTATAATGTTTACGTTCACACTCACAGGTCGAACGTATCATGTTTGTGAGGGACATTTAAATAGTTTGTTTTAGGCCCCGTTTACACGACAATGAATTAGAGTGTATCCGCAAAACTTTCTTCCCTTTTGGGGGGGTCCGTTTACACGGCACCAGTGTTCTGATCCACTGTATCCACAAAGTTTTTAATCCGGCTCCCAAAGTGGAAAGATTGTTTCACGGTGCAAATCCCTCCTGCTGAGACTGATGGAGGCTCCAGAGCCTGTTACTGCTCATCTCCCCCTCCCTCCTGCTCTCCAGTTGTAAACAAACATGGCGGCCACGTAGTGGTACGACCCGTAGTGGTACGACCCGTAGTGGTACGACCCGTAGTGGTACGACCCGTAGTGGTACGACCCGTAGTGGTACGACCCGTAGTGGTGGTACGACCCGTAGTGGTACGACCCGTAGTGGTACGACCCGCGGTCCATATTCTAGTTTTATCCTCCAGATCAGTAGTTTAATAGTTGAGACTCTCCCTGATATCATCCGGTTCCTCATCAGTCCATACGGATGTCAGGTTCTCTCCATTTTCTTCACCTTTATAGTGTTTTGTTCTCTGCACACGTCTGTGTAGTTTCATTACAAAATCAAGCAACAGCGCCCTCCAGTGGCCCGGCAGACTAACTACATCGTTGTCTCTGTGTCCGCTGCTGCAGTGGAAACACCCACTTTGTTTTAGCAGATTAGGTGTTGTCATGTGAAACGTTGTCGTGTAAACAGGGCCTTACTTATAAGCATTTGGTTGTGTAATGGTGTAGTGTTCAGTCCCATGCAATACATATATGTACAGTATCAGCATACAGAGACACAGTACTGTGTACTTCTTAGTACTTCTTTCTCTCTCCATCATGTTCTCCTTTATTACAATTCATACCATCAACATTCAGTCTCCATTCTTATTTCCACTTTCCTGTTGCTCTGCTTCTCATGCTGACACCAGACTCGTCCTCCTCCTCTCCTGCTTCAGCCTCCAGTTTCCACAGACACCCTCTCATCGAAACACTCAGCACCACAAGTGGTTTTAGTTAACTCAGGTCTCAGCCCATTCACTATGGGTATCATATTTGTGATCTGGATATTTGGTTTGGCATGAGTGTGAGGCTGGACACCTGTCCTGATGGCGCCCCCTCTGTTTATATAGGCTTGGGACTGGTACTAGTGTCACGTTGGTGTGTCTCATTATGTCAGAGGACACATGATAGATGATGCTGGCAATCGCACTAAAGTGAAATCTACCAAAATAACTGAAGTGTGAGGATGTAATGTGCTTGCTATATGAGAAAGAAAGAGGAGATGGGAAGAACAGAATGTAATCAAGTGACGGTGATGTGGTCATCTGTTTCTGCAATTCGTTCGCACCGTTGCCTACTCATAACCTGAATGTCAGAGGTTGAGCTTTATTAGCAACTGGTCATTGAGCTCTCTCTTTCTTGCCTTCCCTCTCTCTGTCTCTCTTTCTTCCCAGCTCAGGTCTTCTGGCGTAACGGACAAGCTCTTTTATTGTGAACCAAATAAGTGCTTCCACATCAAACACAAGCCTTTTTAAAAGTGTTAAAGCTATTTCCATACTGATGCTGTGAATACTTAAGCATATGTATCCTGCTGGGGATGACCCACATGCTCTAGATTAGCCCCCATGTTCCAACTCAACCTGATACTTGTCACTACACCCAGATAACATTTGTGGAATGACTTTAATGGATCACTCAATTAGATCATCAGGATCAAGTGTTGGCCTGGATAGTGGCTCAACATAGTGCCTGAGAGTGTCTGCTGTTCAGGCATGTATGTAAAGCTCAGGATGGAGAACGGACAAATGACCGAGGCAGCGAGCCAAGGTGGAAATAACTGAACGTTTGGTTTCAGTGTGTTTTCAACCCAAACAATCAGGAATGGAAATTAGAACCCACCACTTGCATTGAATTGAATCAGTTGACCAGCTGCTGTGGCGAGTTCATTCTAGTCAGGTCTGATCCACTTAATCTTACTGATCAATATCTGGTTTAAGGCCTAACAATGTGCTTCCACAACCCTGGAGTTAGACCCACTCAAATTATAGGTTTCTGTTTGGACCAGCTCAGTAGGTAGAGCATGAGACTCTCAGTCTCAAGGTAGAGGGTTCATGTCCCCCGTCCAGCTCAGTAGGTAGAGCATGAGACTCTCACTCTCAAGGTAGAGGGTTCATGTCCTACGCTGGGCGCCACCTTCCTGTGGGCTCTCCACCTTCCTGTGGGCTCTCCACCTGCAGGAAGGTTCTTAATGGGTCAATGTGATCTGGGTGACGGTGCTCAGACTGACACCCCCACCACCCGGGAATGGAGAAGAGGGAGGAGATGGATGGATGGATGGACCAGTTGGACTTTTCTAGCCAGTGTTGTGCCGAGATCAGAGGGCAGGGCGCTCCATTTTCTTCATGAATATAGCGAATTGTTCTCTGCACACGTCGATGCAGTTTCATTACAAAATGAAGCAACAGCGCCCTCCAGTGGCCCGGCAGACTAACTACATCATTGTCAGTGTGTCTGCTGATGCAGTGTAAACACAATACTTTTTTAAAGGCGTTGTCACGTGAAACATTGTCATGTAAACGGGGCCTGAACAGCTTCTGAACAGCCGGGCGGATTTACAAATCAAAGCTGTCGGTCCTGAAGTGTCACTCCTGTCTGAATTTATGGCGTCCATCTTCGACAACACCAAGGCCCTTCAAAACCATTGTTTGTTGAGAACTTAATCATGACTGAACGAGGGGAGAGTTGGATGTTCATCAGGGCTCAGAGCCTGGTAGGCACACAGAGTGCTGGGACCACCACCCAGCGCTACACCATGCTCCATCGCTATTTGCTTCCTGAGGTTTACTACGAATAAAGATTCTCCAAGTGACATAGAACACAACTGAATGTATGTAGAGCTGCATTATGTAATTACAGTGCAATAAGTAATGATTGTGTAATTACAGTGCAATATGTAAATATGTAATAATGGTTCAATATGCAATCATGTAATACATGTTTAACTCATTATGTAATAAAACCGTATTTTGTAATAATCTGCATATTTTAATAAACGTTGCAAATTGTAATAACATATTACAACAATTATTACAAAATGCAGCTGCTCTCCTTATTTTAATAAAATGTACTAATTTGCAGCATTATGTAATAAATCATTAAGATTGCTGCCTTAATGAGAAAAGCCATCCCACCATCAGAATAACATGAAGCTTTCCAGCTTCATTAGGATTTATTAAACAACAACTAGTAGGATGTTTTATTGCTCAGACCGAAATCAAATGGAACTGGAGTCATTATAAAGGAGAATGTGTTCACAAGCTACAAAGTAAAGCTACACTCATTATTATTACTGCCACTAACATTATGGCTGCACTGACATTCTCCAAGACATAAACACCTGCAATCTGCATTATTTTATCTGATTATTATATCTGATACAAAGCATAAAAAAACAAAAACTTTTATTATATATTGCATCTTTAATACATAATGCGGCTCTACACACCTGCATTTTGTAATAACTGTAGCAATATGTAACAAGTTAGTACAAAATGTGGCGTTATGACATAATGAGCTGAACATTTATTCCATTATTACATATTGCACCATGATTACATAATGCAGCGTGACAACGTATTTCCGTTGACCACGGTTATACAGCAGAGGTACAACAGAAAAGAAAGGAATACACCACAATGAAGAAGGTGTTGAAAGAATGCGTATTCACGTGGACGGTCACCTGTCCACCCCACGACCCCTGTGCAGCAGCCGGGGAGTGGGTGAAGCGGGGGTTTGGTGGTCGGATCGGCTCGTATGAAAAAACCAGTGAAGCACAACGTGGAAACCGTTTCCAAGCTTCTACCATGGGTCACACCGGCGGAGGGCCGCGGCGGAGGGCCGCGGCGGAGGGCCGCGGCGGAGGGCCGCGGCGGAGGGCCGCGGCGGAGGGCCGCGGCGGAGGGCCGCGGCGGAGGGCGGAGGGCCGCGGCGGAGGGCCGTGGCGGAGGGCGGAGGGCCGCGGCGGAGGGCGGAGGGCCGCGGCGGAGACACCGGCTGCCAAGACCACATCAGAGAAAGTCTGCAAGATTCCAGAGGTTCGACTAGACGGAGACCCGTCCCCAATATTGAAGTGCACTTCAAGAGATGAAGGATCGAAACACGTAATACTCAGAGCTTTAAGTGGGAAAAAGTCAGTGGTGGTCCTCCCCTTAGTGACCTTTCCTCAGTCTCTCATACAAATATGAGACTAAAACATGATATTCAGCAGCACCACAGACATTCTGGGCAGCAGGGGCTCACCTTGTGCAGTGTGTGGATCCACCAGCTGCCTTACTATAGTAGTGTCAGATTAAAAAAACATTATAAATACATGTTGTAAGTAATTGCATATTTATTTGAATATTGGCAGATTTAAAAAGAATTCCCTAAAACAAAGCAAGGAAAGAATGAGAGCGAGAGATGAGTGGATGTCACTACACACCATCCTGAAGACGTTCAGATATACTTTTATTGTCCCTGTGGGTTTTCTCTTTATCAGCCTGTACTGCAGTACATGGACTGGGTGGAATCTAAGTGTGTAACTGTGAAACATTAAAGCTGCAGTGAATCCATTTGAAAGTTGACACAGAGGAAGCTGGAGGCATGTAGAACAGGAAGGTGGTGCAGTTTGCTGAAAACAATTAGATTAGAATGTTTAGGGATGTTCTGGCTGTACAGTAATATAACGTTTTGTGTGATTTAAGTGTGTAATTGTGAAAAATGTTGATGTTGTTGATGATAATGTCAATAAGAGCCACAGACAATACAGTGTCCACAATTCTTTTTGAAAAATGAACATAAGCGTCACTCACCAAATTTAGAAATAAAAAATACATTTGTACATGTCCAGTATAGGCCGCTCTTATCTATAAGCACATGTTTCCACGTAGTAACAGGACATGAATTTCACTGTGGGATTACAAGTTTTAAAGGAGACATATCATGCTTTTAAATCCTTCCTTTTTACATATAAATCATACAGTTGTGGTCTATATAAAGCGGAACTGCAATGCTTGGGTCTGAATTCCTCATTATTAGAGCTCCACAGGCCCCTTTTCTACCCCTTTTCTGATGTGCTTCTGAGAGCAACTCGTTTTGGGGCGGTCTCTTCATACCCCGCCTCCTCTCCAGGTTGCAGAGGTGACACTCGGTTCAACGTCACCCTGTTCGGCCATCTTTGTAGTTTGATAGAACAGATACAATTATCTAGCGGCGCAGAAACTTTATATTCACACATTATTTACAAAATGTCAACAAGGGAAGATTTGTCCATCCAGCCATACATGTTGGAGCCAGAGTCGGACCCGGCGGAGTGTTGGGGCCGTAGATTCAGTGAGCTGTTTCTCCAGCTTGCTCCCCCGAAGGAAAACACCACAACAATGGATAGGCCATAAAACAGCCAGACCCCGGAAGTGGCCAATGAGGACGCTTGAATCACCACAGGGGTCCAGGCCCAAGTTGGTGACAGTCACGTTCTATCAAAGCTCTCAGCTATTCTCAACTAACCATGGAGGGAGAGACATCTTTTTCCCTCATCAGAATGGTAAAGAGAGCACCAAGCAGAAACAAAGAGACAGAACCAACGCCAGCCCGCTGGACGAGCAGGACCCAGTTTGGACTACATCTTCTGTTTTCCGCTATTTTTCCTGTTGTTGGGAGATTCTGGAGACCAGAGCCAGTGTCGTCTCCTCCCAAGATCATCCTCTCAGTTGCACTCCTGCAGCTGGAGCCAGGCCTCTGAATTTCAGGACGCTGAAATTAAGACCCGGTAACAACCAGTTACCACCGCCTCCCAGAACCAACAGCACCACGGACGGTGCTGTCCAGAACCGGAGGGTGAGCGCTTTTGTCTGGGCAGAGAATAGTTAGAATGATGTTCTGTTGAAAATGCAATATGTTTCCCTGTGCCGCTCAGAAGGCCGCAGTATCTCATATGTTTGTGTAGGAGCGTTCACGCGCACCAACCAAGTCCAGAACTCTGGTTTTCCACCTCAGAACCAGAGGTCCGAGTGAGCTCCAGGCCCACTGGGAGCTCTGTGTGGAGGAACCAGGGTTCAGAACCGAGCCTCAAAGAAATCTCTGTCTTTCTCTTGTCTTCATTTTCTCTCATCTCTCCCTCCTCTTTCACTAACCCGGATCTCCTCGCAGCCCTGCGCCCCCCTTATCTGATCAAGATAAGGTCTCACACACACCACTGCATGTAACACCTACATGTCAGCTGCTGCAAGAGCAGATCTGCCGTGATCACAAGAGCCCTGACTGCCGGTCCCGACCTCCACTTAGGTGCTCAGAACCGGGCCAACGGAACCGCCCGTTCGTTACGCCCTCGGTAGACTAACTCGCTCCGAGACCGCCCTCGCGCACGCGCGCGCGCACGCGCGCACGCACGCACACACACACACACACTCTTTGTACATAGTGTTGCTGTTTAATAGATTAGATCTCTGTGTTAGATGTCGTTTGCTACTTGAATGTGTTGATTTATGAGATGATTTCAGAATTATTTATGAATTAATACATTTTATTAATAAACGCCTGTTAGCTGAATTGTACGCTTCTTGGTGATTATTGTGTATTTATTGTTGACAATTCACTGGTTTGTAACAGTCTGTGCTCGGATCTCACACCTTCCAATTTATTTAAGATTGTTATATTTTATGCAGAAATATTAACTAACTTAAATAAACTTTTTACAAACGAGACTGATATTTTGGTATTAGCTATTTCCAGTTTATCTGGTGGTGCCCCGACTTATTATTAATACATAAATAACAAATTTATGCAAATTAATAAATTTTTTTATTAAAAATTATTTTTGATAATTTTTGTTTTTTTTTGTTTTTAAAGTAATTATTCAATTACTTTAGGAGTTGTTAATGAGTAAATGACCGTTTACTTCCATTAATAATTTCAATTTTTCATAAATTACTTCCAGTGATTTATTACTTTTAGTAATCTGTTACTTACAGTAATTATATAATTATATGCTAATAACCAACCATAAACCCCAACAGGAGCGAGATGAAAATGACCATGATGCACCTGCAGAACAACGTCTTCATATGGATGTAACGCAATGGTGTGTTACTATATTTACACTAACTTCTCCATCCATGCCCACTACTACAATACTGCCTGTATTACAACGACTATTTAACACAGAAGTTACATTCTAATCTAAAACGAGCACACAGCGCTAACATATGAAGACGGTGCAACTGCTAATGCTAACAAAACAATGACAGGGACGTCTTATCATCACACTTTTTAGCGTTATATACAGCTTACCGAAGTGCTCTGTTCGTCGTCTCCATAGATAGAAGGAACTGACCGCTCAATCAGACCAAGTCTTTCGGCAAATCCTTCTTTATACTGGCGGAGGTTGCTGAAGCAGTCGTCCTTAAAGTGCTTCGCGCACACAAAAATGACCTTACCCACAGATGTGGGTACATTTCTGTGAAAAATAAAACTCAACCAGGCACTTGGAAAAGGTTCTGATGCTGGGAGACGGTGTAACGAAGCTTGTGGGTTACTACATCCAACAACCGAACATTCCCACTTATCCTCTCGTAACTTCGGCACCCTTAGGTTGGACTACAAAATCGCAGCGAGAAACAAAAATGGCGGATTGCTCGAAGTGTCGATGTCCTAATTTGGCAGTTCTGCCGGGAATACTGTGACGTAATAGTTCAAAAAACGTAATAGAGAATAGAAAAATCGAAACGGATCGCAAAATATGAGCAAAACAGAATATAAAGATATCAACGGAGCACCTGAAGAGACTACTTTGAACCTTTCTGTACTTCTAAACACTCTAAATATACAACAACATGCATTTAAGGGCTAAAAAAGTGGATTTAGCATGATATGTCCCCTTTAAACATATCTTCCATGGTGGGGTGACGGACGGGAGGGAAAGACAGAGAGAAGTAAAAATACACAAACACTGAGGGTTTTATCTCTGTTGATAAGAGATGAGAGATTTTCCTCTGAGGAGGACGATTGGTCAGCCATGAAGCGCAGCAGTTCAATGACTTGATGCACCTGAACGCATCACCCATGCAGAGTCGGCATGAAGCTCGTTTACCCGTAAAAATCCACAAATTAGCTTCATTGTTTAAGCCGCCGGGTTTAAAGTGGCGGCTTATAGTCCAGAAATTACAGAAAGTTCCGGTACACGCTTTATGTTAGAAAAAAGCCCTGGTAGCCTGAGGGGTGGAATTTACAAGTGCCGGCACTGCAAACCAGTGCATACCGGCCCGCTTAAAGCACTGATAATACTCCACTGTTAGTATGTATAGGTCCCCACATTCAGGTTTAGTAAAATGTTTGGTTCAGTGAGTTTCTAAAAAGCCACTTATTTGCTGGGTTAATTAATACACCCAGTTTTCTTTTCCACTTGTGGCCACTTTCTCTCACTCCTTCTAGAGGAGTGTAGTTTTCCTCTCAGATGGAATTCCTGTTTTGTTTTAAGACTTTTTATTTTTTATTTTTTCTGTTATGAACAGCTGGCTTTTGTTTTTCAATTTTGTTTGTTGAAGGGCACACGATTGCATGAAGCAGAAAAGATATTAGAAAAACGTTTTCCTAAAAATTTTGTCAGTAAATGTATATGGTCTAAAGCAGGGCTTCTCAATCCTGGTCCTGGAGGGCCGGTGTCCTGCAGGTTCTAGCTCTCCCAGCTTCAGCACACCTCAATCTGATGTTGATGACATCATCAAGCTTGTAAAAAAGCCAAGTAAGGAGGTCTTATTGCTTTCAGGTGTGTTGCAACTGGGAGGAACGTAAAACATGGAGGACACCCGCCCTCCAGGACCCGGATTGAGAACCCCTGGTCTAAACGGTCCCATAAGACAGTACAATCATAGCATTATAAAGGGAGAAACGTTCACAGTGCATTAGTGAATTGATACAGCGCGGCTACGCTCTCTAGCTAGTTGGCGGGTTTAACAGGCAGGATGGCAGCGCGAGAGACGATAAAGACATTTTCACTACTTTCTTTAGAGGACAAACAGCAGCTTTAAAAGATGAGAGACAAACACCTGAGCTACAGACCTCCAGCAACGGAAAGATCAGAAAACTGTTCCTACTTTCATGTCAATCTGAGGAGCAGACGCTCTGCAGGCATGGTTTCATCACTACAGACGCTCTGCAGGAGTGGTTTCATCACTACAGACGCTCTGCAGGAGTGGTTTCATCACTACAGACACTCTGCAGGCGTGGTTTCAGCACCACAGACGCTCTACCGTCAGAGTTGTTTTCATTTTCTCTGTTTCTGAGTTTCCAACATGAACAACAGACGCTCTGCCAGGTCATGAGATTGATCTTGTTGGGAGAGTCTGAAGATCTAGAATCATTGGTGAAGTTTCTTTAAAGCTGTTTTACCATCTTGATTCTGTCAGATTAACACTTTACCAGCAGAAACATATTGTAG
Source organism: Lipophrys pholis (assembly GCF_963383615.2). Taxonomy (NCBI): domain Eukaryota; kingdom Metazoa; phylum Chordata; class Actinopteri; order Blenniiformes; family Blenniidae; genus Lipophrys; species Lipophrys pholis. The sequence goes on from NC_137628.1 coordinate 33,404,004, forward strand.
CGTCACGGAGCTGATCGCTGCAATGCATTATGGGAGTTGGCTTGACAGTGTTCCAAATGTCTTTATCTGAATTATATTAGGATTGTTAAGGCGCGGTTCCACCGCACCTTCTGTCACCGAGCGTTGCGGAGCTCGGCGGGTTTTCGTGCGGTCCGACTGAAAAGTTGTGGAAGGTACGGAAAGAACCCACGACCGCCGGCTACGATGTTCCGCTCCCCCTCCGTTGAGGTACCGAGCAGCGAGGAACGGGTCTGTGAGGAGGAGCTGTAACACAGCCGTCTGCTGATTGGTAGTGACGATCGTCACTCTGGACTTGCCCGAAATATTTAATTATTTCATCGCCCTAAACCTCCGTTGTTGTTTACATACGCCGCTTTGCTCACTGGTTGATTTGTTAACTGGTTTATTGAAAAGTCTTTTAATGAGATACAGACGCTCCTCTCAGGAACAGGAGGAGGAGAACAGGAGCTCCTCCTCTCAGGAACAGGAGGAGGAGAACAGGAGCTCCTCCTCCTCTCAGGAACAGGAGGAGGAGAACAGGAGCTGGACGCTGCTGTTTACAATGAGAAAGTTTAACCTGAGTCACAGAGAACAACTTGGACGGCCTCCGGCTGCTTCCATGTTCTTCGCTGGACGCTCTCCGAGTCGTTCTCAACCCCGCCTACATTCTTACTGTACTTTCTGTGTTGGACCGCGAGACAGAGTTGGTCCTGGGTGAGCTTTACCGTACCGTAACCTCCTGCTCCGCCCCGCTCAGCAGCATACTGCGGTGGAACAGCGGCTTTAGTGTTTGTAATGATTATGTTGCCAACTCAGTAGGTAGAGCATGAGACTCTCAGTCTCAAGGTAGAGGGTTCATGTCCCCCGTCCAGCTCAGTAGGTAGAGCATCAGACTCTCAGTCTCAAGGTAGATGGTTCATGTCCCACGCCGGGCGCCACCTTCCTGTGGGCTCTCCACCTTCCTGTGGGCTCTCCACCTTCCTGTGGGCTCTCCACCTGCTGGAAGGTTCTTAATGGGTCAATGTGATCTGGGTGACGGTGCTCAGACTGACACCACCACCACCCAGAAACGGATCAGAGGGAGGAGATGGAGGGATGGATGATTGTGTCGCTTAGTTTGTGTAGTTAGTAAGTTGATCTAGTTTAGTTTAGTTTAATGTTTGTAAGTTGGCAGCCATGAGTAAAGAGGGTTTGTGTGTCATGTGGTCCTGCCATGGAGTTCCTGTTTGGCGTGTCACAATAAAAGCCTTTGCTGATTGCAGTTGGTGTCAGAGGTCCAGTTCATTGTAATCATCCAGTTGTCATTGATGTCTGCTTTTGCAAGGTATTGCCTGCGGGTCACTGGTTAATGATAAGAGGTGGTGGTTCAGTTTGTTCATCCAGCCTCCTCCACATGGAGACTTTGCAGGTCTATCATTTCAATGTTTTGTTGATGAAACTAAAGCTTCCTGACATCAACCAGGTCGTTGGTCTCCTTCCTCCACATCGTAATGTCTGGTCAGAGCTGAACAGGCTCTCCCTGGTTGAACCGATAATAAAAACTACTTTTAGATATATGGATGTTCATCTGGTCTTCATGTTTCATGACTTCCATCATTAAATGACAGATGCTTAAATGCTAGAGGTCACAAACGTAATCGCTGGCCACGTTAGTATGAGTCATTACAAAATGGCAGCTAAAGTGACTTGTGAATTCTTTTTTGATGAGAAGATGCTCCATTCATATCTGGTTCTGAGACGTTTATTATGCTGCCAATGTGATTTTCATGAAAGTCTCTGCCTGTTGGTACCTTGAATGTGTGTCACACTGAAGCTGTCATGTCTCTGTGTCCGCCTCTGTGTGTCTCGCCTCGTGTTTTCAATTAACCAATGTTCCACTTGTGTCCACTCCTTCCTTGTGTATTGAAACTCCTCTCCCTCTGTTGTCCTTGTTGGATCGTCTCATCAACATGTCTTGTCTCCTCGTCACTTGTCTCGCCTCTGGTCATCCCATCGTTCCTCTCGTCTTGTCACCCTTCTGTCCCCTGTGTCTCCTTGTGTTACTGGGACTTTTGTTACAATAAACCTGGTTTTTCACGGAACTGGCTGAGTCTGCGTTTGGGTCCACCTGCACAACCCTGACGGAGGAGGAGGAGGAGGAGGAGGAGTTAAATGAAAGGCACCTCAGATATTAGATCTGGCTGGTTTAGGATTCTTCATAGGATGTTAATGGCCGAAGCAGAACAGCTACCAGGTGGGCAGCAACTCCTTTTCTTGTTTTTAGAGAGGAACTTGCAGACATTGAACAGAGAACTGTTGGTGATTGCTCAGTGTTTCCTTGACCCTCTAGGAAACCTGCCTGGACTCACAGTGGGGCTTCGGATCTCTCTCCAGCCCTCTACGTGTCAGATGAAATGCAGACTTTATGCCCGGTCTCATGACCGACATCCAAGAATGTCTGCGAGTCTGAGTGACGACTCGTCGTAAAGCTGTCCATGATTTGTGACTGCAGGATCCTGAAGCGCCGTCTCCTCTCCCCTCCACGAGAAACCCCACATGACTCCTCTCTTCTTTAGACAGATTACACTCCTCACAGAGTCGGGCTGCACTGGGCTTCACTGAATCCCAGGATTCCTCCAGTGGAAATCTGCCTTGTTTTTAACCTCTTATATACCAGTTCGCCTGCTAAGAGTGTCGCGTCACGTGGTGGAAGCATGGGAAAACATGCTGTGTGGGGATGTGTGTGAACTGTAGTCATATAACAATGTACAATATGTTGTTTAGTTGGACATTACTGGTGATTAATATCTACTAAAATCTCCACAGAAACTATTAAACTAACTAAAGCTTAATGGCTGGTCTGTGTGGTCCCGTCCTTTAGATGACTGACAATAGAAGAGACTGCAAAAAAACATTGTCGGTGTACATAAGAGTACACACAGTAACTTGCATATGTAAGATACCAGGTGGATAACCTCAGTTAAACCATGAATACAGTGAATATTCAAGTGTGAAGTGAGCTGTGGACCATCGAGAGCACTGAGCACTGACTTAAAACAACATTTATGCTGTTTGGTGGGACTCGGACAACTGGTGACATTCAATTAATCCTAAATGGAGAAGAATTGAAAGAGTGTATGAGACCAAATTCCTGGGGGTAATCCGAGATTATAAACTCGGTTGGAAGCCACATATAGAAAATAGAAAAAATTTATTATTGAGAACTATTGGTATTATTATAAAACAAGTGACTTTATGAACAAGAAATGTTTGTGTATACTATATCTCTCAAATATAATTTTATTTATATTATAATTATTATGCCATATATGACATATTGTGTTGAGGTTTGGGGAAATATATACAAAACACATATAGACCCTCACCCTCTAGAAAAGAATTATTAGAATAATTTAGAACATTAGAAATATTAGAACATTAATAATATAGATTTGAATATTAGAAATACTATTTTGAGTGAAGAATAAAAGTGTTACGACAGGTATTAAAATTTTATTCAAATTAAGAGAAAATAATTATAATGTAAGAGGATTGTCTGTATTTGAAAGAGGTGTGAGAACCAACGTTAAATATCAACGTGTTTCCTTTCTGGGAGTCATTTAATGGAACGGACTTAGTGACGACTCAAAATTGGGTAAATTTCTGCTGTGCTTCAAAAAAAACATTCAAAAGTAAGACAATTAATGAAAAATGACTTCTGGTACATTTTATTTAGTTTTTCTCTTTGTATTACTTCTGTTATGTTCTATATGGCTTATTTGTTTCTCTTGTATCTCTGGTGTCATGAGGAACTTTATGGGTTTTTAAGGGAAAGCCTCGACCCATCTCAGCTACAGATAGTGTGAAGAAAGAAAAGAAAAGAAAAAAACGTGTGTGTGAACTTCAAACTATAAACTGAATGCACAAAACTGAATGTTTGCACTGAAGCTGTAACTGAAATAAACCATTCATTCATTCATTCACTTCAAAACAGTCATGATTCTCCAGAGCAAGGTGGGAAACTCATCGTCTAAATAGCAGAAGAAGAAGAAGAAGAAGAAGAAGAAGAAGAAGAAGAAGTGAGTGGAGCGTCTTGCTCGGGGGAACCGGAGCACCAGGATGAAACCCTCACACACGGAGAACATGCAAACTCCACAGAGAAAGGCCTGGGCCCGTATTTGAACCCACGACCTTCTTGCTGTGAGGCGCTATCCACTGTGCACATAAGTTGACTTGATTTCTGCACAATAATAAGATTCATCTCTCCATAGAAAGCAGTGGCACTTTTTCTTCCCTGGACTCTGTCTGGAAATCAGGATTACATTTCCCTAAATTTTGAGTTTGGTAAATTAGCAAATTAAAGCTGTATTTTTTTTATCCATTTTGCAAGGTAATGATCGTTAGCTCTGCTCGCCAAGGCTGCTGGTGTGGGTTGCTTCCACATCTGGAAAGGCTCCATCAAGGCCAAAAGGCAGATTAAGGTTTTATATTAAACCACAGACTCCATCACAACTGCATGGCCGGCTCCTTGGTGGAGGTGCTCAGCCCCCTGCTCAGCCCCCTGCTCAGCCCCCTGCTCAGCCCCCTGCTCAGCCCCCTGCTCAGCCTCCCGCTCAGCCTCCCGCTCAGCCCCCCGCTCAGCCTCCCGCTCAGCCTCCCGCTCAGCCTCCCGCTCAGCCCCCTGCTCAGCCCCCTGCTCAGCCTCCCGCTCAGCCTCCTGCTCAGCCCCCTGCTCAGCCTCCCGCTCAGCCCCCCGCTCAGCCTCTCGCTCAGCCTCCCGCTCAGCCTCCCGCTCAGCCCCCTGCTCAGCCCCCTGCTCAGCCCCCTGCTCAGCCCCCTGCTCAGCCCCCTGCAGTCCCCACAGTTCACCTGTTTTGCTCATTATGCATCAAACAATCTGGCAATGAAAGCTGTGGTTGTTTTGTGTTCGTTGCATTTTGTGGGGCCTGAAAATGAGGAGCAAAAGACAGCAGTGGACCACCTCACCTTGTTGGATGAAGAATGTAGGTAAACCTATTTACATTTGTTGAGGAGTTACAATATGGTTTGGCCAAAGTGACATTAAGGTTCAGAGCCTTGGGAATTGCATCAGCTGGAGATTCCACATAATGCCTGTAAACTCAGTCAGAAGAAGGTAAAGGGGAAAACTTTCAATTTGTTCTTGGAAGTTTCAGATGCTGTGTACGAAGAGAAGCGGGACAATCCAGCTTGTGACCAACAATCAATATCATGAAAGGGCACTCGTGCACACGATGTGAGTGACCTGCACTCGTCTGAAGCCACAACATAAGTTTTCATCCGGACCACACATTTTTATATTCCAACAGCAACTGAGCAGCGTCAATCCTACAATCAGATAAAGACATCAGATCAACTTATTTTGGATTACTATAAATGTTCAATATTGTGACCTGTGCTTTCTTCTAAACATGGGGCAACTTCCCAACTCCCCTGGAATCATGGTGCGACATTATACACCCATAATGAATAGTCAAATACCCATATTTTAACCAAATTCATTCAGAAGGATTTACTCCTGTGCCATCTGTGATTAACTGTATCATCACTGTTCAGCAAACATGCATTGGTCCATTTCACCAGCTTGGCTCTCTGAAGCTAAAGCAGACCGTCGCCTCGGACCCGATGCCCCGGGCTGATCCCGTTACTCACCGGCGAGCTGCTTTACTGAGGCCGGTGCCGGTCCGCTTGGCTGGCTTCTTCTTGCTGGACTTCTGCATCTCAGCGCTCTTCGGGAACCTGAATCACAAAGTGTTGAAGATCCAGCGATCACAGTGTGAAGAGGAGGGTGAGGAATAAAGCACAACAGTAATCCATCACCGCTGAAGATCACCGCCAAGGAAAGGTGTGAATTTTGTGCACTGCACACTTGTTTGTGAAGTTTGAAATGTTGTGACCTTGTTCCTTCTCTTCCTCCCTCCCTCCCTGTCTGGCATGTCATGTATCCACACATACACTCCTGCCCCGTCTCCTTGTGTCACAGACACTCTGAACCAGTGTGAGGTATTTTTACTGCTGCTATAAACTCTCACAAATGCATGCCTAAAGAATTATTTCACTGCCAAACGAAAGCATGAATATCAGCTTGAGACAGCTGAAGCCGTATTTAAGGTTTTTATTACTGAATGAGAGATAGAAGCAATTAAAAATGTGCTTGTGGTTTAAATAGAAAGGATCTATTTGAAGCGTTTTGTTTCTGCCGGGGCAGCATGCAGGGATACCCCCCTTTTACAGGATGGGAGGCATTTCTGGGTCACAAGTCAGGGCTGCAGTGTCTCCAGTTTCAGCAGAGCGCTGATTCAGATGAGGAATGGAGAGACGCAGGACGACAGTGAGATGAGAGATGAATTGGAATTATGTGAGAAGAGTGAGACAGAGAGCAGCTCAGGGATCAGGGTGAGATTCTCCCAACTATGTCAACCATCGTTTCTCCAAGACTCAGAGGACCATCTGTGTCTGATACAGCTGATTGGCCAAACTGAAGCCTGAAGCCAAACTCACTGTCAATAACAACAGCAGAAGCCTCACGAGTTCCCTGGAGGTCTGCTCCTCATTCAACAAATGGCCTGAATGACCGAACTCAAATAAAGAGATAGCGCCTTCAGTTTGTGGCCGAATCAGTAGAATACCATGAGTCAAATAGAAAGCCTATTGTTTCATCAGAATCTTACAGCTAAATAGATCACAATTTGGCAAGAAGTAGTGTTGTGCCGATACCGATACCAGTATCGGGAGGGGGGGCCAATACCACACTAAAAGCTGGTATCGGTATCGGCAGGTACAAATTATTAACTCGCCGATACGCAGCGTCGTGTGTTTCTCTCTCCCGACTCTCAGTCACTGCTGCCCTGACTCCTGATCCATGTATGGTGACGTATTCAGTACATACCAAGGAAAGCCTCATAGCTATATTATTTGTTATTTTAATTTAAATTTAACTGCGGTTGGACTACTGTTTTACATGTATTTACCGGTACATGGATATTGCCCTATTTTTGGCATTTGTGAGCAAAAACTCAGGTTTAAGAAAAGTTGATTCTTTTTTCAGTTCCACCCATACCAGGTAGGAAATAAAAAAGTTGTCCTACATTTACTGTGTTGGTGTTTTTGTCCTGTTTCACAAAGGATCAAGCAGCCAGATGAAGCCATGATAGCAATGATTTATACAACCAAGTGAGGATGCAGTTCTTAAGAATAGGAAGAAAAACAGGCCATATCTTTTTAAACACTGCGGTATAGGTAAGTACTGGTATCGGCAAGTATCGGTATCGGCCGATACTATGCATGTATTGGTATCGGTATCGAGACACAAAATTGGTATCAGAACAACACTAGCAAGAAGGAAAGAAAGAAAGAAAGAAAGAACGAACGAAAGAAAGAAGACTTGAAAAACCCTTTATTCAAAAAACTCAGAAATCAATAATTTACATGTTTATTCTCCTGAAAAAAGAGAACAATAATATGTAGACAAACACACAGTTTATAAAAACTGTGTTCCACTCTCAGACCTTTAAAAACATGCAGAATGAAATTCAATAAGACCAATGTTGCCTTTTTTTGTTTGGTGTACTTTGGACTAAAAACAAAAAAGGGGACAGAGGAACCCTCTCCCAGAGCCTCCAGCCTTCGTAGAACCCTGTAAAGGACAGGACACCACTAGATGTTCTAAAGTTTCAGGCTCTGAACAAACAGAGCAGTTCTCCCCAGAGCTTGGAACCAGGCGGGCTCTGTATCTGTTCTAGCTCCAGCTCCAGGTATCACCCTCCACTGGAGGTCACCCATCTGCTTTTCCAGGGGGGGTTAGTACAGGACCCACCAGCTCCCTCTAGGGGAAGAATCAGCACCAAACAAACCAGTCCACCTGGACTCCCTCACTCCAGCCAACTCCTTCCCAGGGCAGGACTGGAAGAGGCCTGGAAGAGGAGTGGAAGAGGACTGGAAGAGGACAGGAAGAGGCCTGGAAGAGGACCAGTCTTGATGTTTTAATGGTCAGTAGTTTCCCCTCCTCCTCCTCCCATTGTCCCACAGCAGGACAAACCTTCAGGGAGAGGAAGACATAATCTTCTCCTCTTCTCCACTGGTCAGCTGATCCTTGTCCTGAGGAGCAGGAAGCAACTGCCACACCTCCTCCACCAGATGCTGGACCACTCTGCTGGACCGGACCCTCATCATCTCTGTTAGCTGCTGTGTGTCTGTCCCAGCTGGACGGACCAGCTCTGTGATCCCTGCCTCAGTGAGCTGCTTCTCAAGGTGGCTGAGGAGAAGCCGCGGTGGAGATCAGGCAGTGTGGAGCAGAGGTTCTTCAAAGACCCACAGCCCAGGCCTGGTGTCTGGATGGGAGATGTCCAGTGTCCTCCATGCCTCCATCATTGACGTATAGAAGGGAGTCGGTCCAGAAAGGTCACATTGAGATGTCCATGTCAGGAATAATTGTTTGTCCAGTCCGAGTCTCCCAGCCTTCCTGAGTAGCCGCTGTGCAAGCGGCGTCCAGACAGAGGAGCCATAGAGCAGTCTCTGCAGACCCTGCAGTCTGAAGGCCACAGTTCTGGAGACGGTGTCTATGAGGCCCCGCCCCCCTCGGCCACAGGGAGATACAGGACAGACGCTCGCACCCAGTGCCGGCCAGACCAAACAAAGTCCACCAGAACTCTGCAGTCTGTCCAGGAGGAGGGACCAGGACTTTGAGTTTGTCCCACAGAGACGAGGAGACCAGATTGTTGACTATGAGAGTTCTTCCCCTGTAGGACAGCTGTGGTAGCACCCATTTCCATTTAGACAACCTGACCCGCACCTGATCCAGCACCCCCTCCCAGTTCTGCTTCTCTCTGTCCTCATTTCCCAACCACAGACCCAAGGCTTTTATGCCCGTGGTCCCCCACTTGGGACGTCCAGGGAGGTCAATAGAAATAATGGCAGTTCAGGTTATACAGTTTACAGAACTCAAAAATGTCTCTCATTAAAAACAAATGATCATGTATTGACCTGTCGGAGACACAGTAAGATTGTTCTCTGCCAATTAAAAGGTCAATACAAACTTTTAGTTTGTTGGACAGAGCTTTAGACAAAATGTTATAGTCTGTGCATAAAAGAGCTCCAGGTCTCCAGTTCTTCAGCAGGGTCACGTCCCTCTTCTTAGGCAGCAGGGAGATCACCGCACGGCGACAGGAAGCAGGAAGGGTCCCCTTCTTAAAAGAGTCTCTATAAACGTCCAACAGGTCACCTCCGAGCAGGCTCCAGAAATGTTTATAGAACTCTGGGGGGAGTCCATCAAGGCCTGGAGACTTCCCAGAGGCCATATGTGACACTGCAGCACTCAGTTCCTCCAAAGACAGGTCTGAGCTCAGGACGTGACGGTCCTCTGGACTCTGGAGGTGACGGTCCTCTGGACTCTGGAGGTGACTGTCCTCTGAACTCTGGATGTGACGGTCCTCTGGACAGGAGGTGACGGTCCTCTGGACTCAGGACGTGATGGTCCTCTGGACTCTGGATGTGACGGTCCTCTGGACTCTGGATGTGACGGTCCTCTGGACTCAGGAGGTGACGGTCCTCTGGACTCAGGAGGTGACTGTCCTCTGGACTCTGGATGTGACGGTCCTCTGGACTCAGGAGGTGACGGTCCTCTGGACTCAGGAGGTGACGGTCCTCTGGACTCAGGACGTGATGGTCCTCTGGACTCTGGATGTGACGGTCCTCTGGACTCAGGAGGTGACGGTCCTCTGGACTCAGGAGGTGACGGTCCTCTGGACTCAGGACGTGATGGTCCTCTGGACTCTGGATGTGACGGTCCTCTGGACTCAGGAGGTGACGGTCCTCTGGACTCTGGAGGTGACGGTCCTCTGGACTCAGCTGGGGCAGATCCTGCAGCAGCTCAGCAGCAGCATCCCCATCACAGTCCTCCGCTCCAAACAGGCCACAGCAGGCCTCCTCATGTCAGCGGGGTCAGAGGTCAGCCGCCCATCCGGCAGCCGGAGACACACCGTCTGTCTCCGCTGAGCCTCCGATCTCTCCAAGGTGAAGAAGAAAAAGGTAGGAGCATCCATGTCCCTCAGCGTTCTGAGCCTGGCTCGGACCAAGGCTCCTTTTGCTCTCCTGAAGAAAAGACTTCAGTTGGTGCTGCTTGCAGAGCAGCAGAGCAGCAGAGCAGCAAACCAGCGTCACAATCAGAACCATTCTGTCGTCCACTGATTTCTGCTTTCCATCTCTTCAACAGCCCTCTGAATCCTGGCTGTGGAGAAGGAGGTGTACTGCTAGCAGAAACCTCTGATCTGGCCCTTCCCCACCTCCCACCACTGACTGAGAGAAGAAAAACCCTCTTGTTGTGATCCCAGTACTTCCAGAACCAGTTAGAACTCTCACAAAAATTTAAATCATTTAAAAGTTTAACATTAAAATGCCAAAAAGAGCCTGATTTTCTATTGCCAGATAAAAACAGCTCTGCTAAAACTAAGTGGTGATCTTAAAACCAGCAGGGACAATGTGGCCGTTTACAACACGAGGGACAAAAGAGACAGACATATAAACTCTATCCAGCCTGGCTGCGCTGATCTGACCATCCACCACTTTGACCCATGTGAACTGTACATCAGAGGAGTGCTTATTCCTCCACACATCCACCAGGTCAGCCTCCGTCACCATCTGAGAGAGGAAACGGGAGGACTGAGGGTGGGGTTCTGCTCCTGTCCTGCCCACACCATCACCTGGACAACAGTTCCAGTCTCCATCTACAGTCTCACCATGACTAATGTTTTCCACGACGGACTTCATTTTTTCAAAAAGAGCCAGACGCTCTGCACCACCTCTTGGTACAGACGCTCTGCACCACCTCTTGGTACAGACGCTCTGCACCACCTCTTTATACAGACGCTCTGCACCACCTCTTGGTACAGACGCTCTGCACCACCTCTTGGTACAGACGCTCTGCACCACCTCTTTATACAGACGCTCTGCACCACCTCTTGGTACAGACGCTCTGCACCACCTCTTGGTACATACGCTCTGCACCACCTCTTGGTACATACGCTCTGCACCACCTCTTGGTACATACGGTCTGCACCACCTCTTGGTACATACGGTCTGCACCACCTCTTGGTACAGACGCTCTGCACCACCTCTTGGTACAGACGCTCTGCACCACCTCTTGGTACAGGCGCTCTGCACCACCTCTTGGTACAGGCGCTCTGCACCACCTCTTGGTACAGGCGCTCTGCACCACCTCTTGGTACAGACGCTCTGCACCACCTCTTGGTACAGACGCTCTGCACCACCGCTTGGTACAGACGCTCTGCACCACCTCTTGGTACATACGCTCTGCACCACCTCTTGGTAAATGCGCTCTGCACCACCTCTTGGTACAGGCGCTCTGCACCACCTCTTGGTACAGACGCTCTGCACCACCTCTTGGTACATACGGTCTGCACCACCTCTTGGTACAGACGCTCTGCACCACCTCTTGGTACAGGCGCTCTGCACCACCTCTTGATAGACGCTCTGCACCACCTCTTGGTACAGACGCTCTGCACCACCTCTTGGTACAGACGCTCTGCACCACCTCTTGGTACAGGCGCTCTGCACCACCTCTTGGTACAGACGCTCTGCACCACCTCTTGGTACAGGCGCTCTGCACCACCTCTTGGTACATACACATTAATGAGGTAAAAACTCAAATCATGAATTTTCGCTGTGACCATTAAAATTCTGCCTTTTTCTATTTCTAAACTTGATCCAATCTTTACCCCCTTTCTGTGCACTTCTCCCCCCGTTCATCTTTAGAGAGGCGACTGTCAAAGGAGGAGAGGAAGACACAGAACAAAGAGAACCGACAGATAGAGAAACACCCCGTGAAGTATGATCACTTTACAATTATTTGGATTATTTCATTTTTGGCCCTTTTGCGGCCTTAAAGTCTTTTTAACTGTAGTGACTTGTTTTCTTAAACGATAGTGCTTCTTCTCATCCAGCACTTCTGTGCTCACCGATTTGTGAAGAGCGCTCACCGTCCGGAGGAACTTCTCTGCATTGGGGAAATAACTCCTCACATCACCTGGCCGACACAAGGAATCCTCCAGAAACTCATTGATCTCATCCACGGAACAAATATCAGCGTTCTGAGAGGCACTGCCTACAAGTGATGTAGTATCAGAGTCAATCTCCTCCTCTGAGTCCAGTTCTCCAGCCTCTGGAGCCTCTGGAGCCTCTGGAGCCTCTGGAGCCTCTGGAGCCTCTGGAGCCTCTGGAGCCTCTGGAGCCGCCTGCTGCTCTGCTGTCTGACCACTCAGGGTCTGCAGTGCCTCCTCCATCTCAACACACTGCTCCATATCAGTCCTCACCTGGTCCGCAGTCATCTGACCCTCAGTCATCTGGTCCTCAGTCACCTGGTCCTCAGTCACCTGTTCATCAGTCATCTGACCCTCAGTCACCTGTTCATCAGTACCAGCCTCAGCTTTTCCTGCATTTTCTACTTCTTCATTTTTTTCCACACTTTCAGTTTCATTGTCATCCTCGTCCCTCCCCACTGTTATCTCCTCCACTGCCTCTGCTGTTCTCTCCTTCTGAGGACCCCGCGCGCCCGCGGGCCCAACGACAAATTCTTAACACCGCCCCGGGTGGAGCGGTGTTAAGAATTTAAAAAAAAAACGCTTACAAAAATAAAAATTTACTGTTTATGCACTTTTGCACCAACTGGAAAATATCATTTTATGAAGTAGTGAGGTTTGTTTCTTCGAGCTCACGACATCTTTGTAAAACTGCAGTGACCATAAACTACATTTCCCACAATGCATGCTGATTCTATTGATTTGATTAATTTGATAATACTAAAGATTTAAATTTGCAGTTTTGCTACAATCTGGCACATTTACAATTTGTGTACAATTTATATATGATTGTTATATTATATTACCTGTGAAGATTGCAGTAAATAAACATCAATGCAAGTTTCAACAAGTAGAACTGAGAAATATAAACGATCCAAAATGTCCAGGAAGAGAAAACTTGATGCAGATGAAAGGATGTTTGATGAACGAAGGGAGGAGAAGACATGTTTGTGCTTCAAGGAGAGAAACAGTTTGTCTTTAGTGTTCTGAGGCGTGTCGGTTTCAAATAGTAAAATTTAAGTTCACATCTTGACGCAGAGTACGGAGGGAAGTATGACAGAGTTAGACTGAACAGAGCAACGAGCAAATAGATATTTTATATCTATGCAAATGCATCTGTAATATTTGTAATATGAGTAAGTAATAAAGTCAGAGTTATTTAAAATTGAGGACTAGTTACATTTATTTTACATTATATTAGTTTACATTTAGTTCCATTTATACTGTCTTACAGTTACATTTAGTTACATGTATACTGTCTTAGTTACATGTATACTGTCTTACAGTTCCATTTAGTTCCATGTATACTGTGTTACAGTTCCATGTATACTGTCTTACAGTTCCATTTGTCCCTTTGAGGACAGCCATGATGCTGACGTGTCCTCGGTGGACATGAGTTGGACACTCCTGCTCTCAGACTTCAATAATCCCCCGACTCCTGAGAACGTCAACAACAGAAAGTGTGTCAGCTTTTAAAGAAAATAGAAATGATGGTGTAGCAGTTGTATATGACTGCATTAGATTACACAGGTGAACCAATGCAGTGGCTGGTGAGTGTTTATCTCCATATAAGGTAATGAACTAATGACTAAATCTATAGTAAAATATTAAGACTTGTAGCATCAGCTTGCACTAGATCTGACAGGTCACTACAGAACTCAGTGACTCCCAGGCTGCACATGACGGAGCAACAGGCCTGTTTGACCTTTGACATTAATAAATAGTGACACATGAGGAATGTCTGCAAACAAAAACACATTTTTGGTTTTTGACCTCAGTGTGTCTTTAAAATGTTGCTCTCTCAGATAACCTCACAAGTAGAGCTGCGTACAGATCTGTCATGCTGCTTTTTATTACTTACCCCACCCTCTGAAGGCTCTGCCTCCATCAGCTGTGGTGTCTGCTGTGCCTCTTGCTCCTGCTGCAGTAGCAGTCAGTTGCCTGAAGCTGGGAGGGGGGCGCCAGAATCAAGCTTGATCTGATTCTGTGTGGTTCTGTGCTAATTGATGCTAACAGACGCTAACGCTGCAGCACCTGCTGCTGGTGCTGGTGGAGCAGATAAAGTGGTCATGTTGCTGGTGGAGCAGATAAAGTGATCATGTTGGTGCTGGTGGAGCAGATAAAGTGGTCATGTTGGTGCTGGTGGAGCAGATAAAGTGGTCATGTTGCTGGTGGAGCAGATAATGTGGTCATGTTGGTGCTGGTGGAGTAGATAAAGTGGTCATGTTGCTGGTGGAGCAGATAAAGTGGTCATGTTGGTGCTGGTGGAGCAGATAAAGTGGTCATGCTGCTGCTGGTGGAGCAGATAAAGTGGTCATGTTGCTGGTGGAGCAGATAAAGTGGTCATGTTGCTGCTTCCAGAGCTTTCAATTGTTTTAGTCGCTGCTTTTCTGCCCCTCCAGGTTGTTTTTTCGGTGGTTGTTTATCCATGTTGTTGTCTGTCTCCTCACCTGACCTCAGCTAACTTGCGGTGTGATTGAAGGTGACTGTATTAGCCCCGCCCATCCAGCAACTAGGTGATTGACAAGCCTCTGACTGACAGTTAACCAATGGGCTGTGCTGTAACACTGTCAGATTGGCCAGCCAATTATGTTAGGTGGGACCTGCTGACCAGCCCGACACATCGGCCCACAGAGACACAGCCCCACAGAGACACGGCCCCACAGAGACACAGCCCCACAGAGACACCGACCCACAGAGACACAGCCCCACAGAGACACCGACCCACAGAGACACAGCCCCACAGAGACACCGACCCACAGAGACACGGGCCCACAGAGACACGGGCCCCACAGAGACACAGCCCCACAGAGACACCGACCCACAGAGACACAGCCCCACAGAGACACCGACCCACAGAGACACGGGCCCACAGAGACACCGACCCACAGAGACACCGACCCACAGAGACACAGCCCCACAGAGACACCGACCCACAGAGACACGGGCCCACAGAGACACGGGCCCCACAGAGACACCGACCAACAGAGACACCGACCCACAGAGACACAGCCCCACAGAGACACCGGCCCACAGAGACACGGGCCCACAGAGACACGGGCCCCACAGAGACACAGCCCCACAGAGACACCGACCCACAGAGACACGGGCCCACAGAGACACGGGCCCCACAGAGACACAGCCCCACAGAGACACCGACCCACAGAGACACGGGCCCCACAGAGACACCGGCCCACAGAGACACGGGCCCCACAGAGACACGGGCCCCACAGAGACACAGCCCCACAGAGACACCGACCCACAGAGACACAGCCCCACAGAGACACCGACCCACAGAGACACCGACCCACAGAGACACGGGCCCACAGAGACACCGACCCACAGAGACACAGCCCCACAGAGACATGGGCCCCACAGAGACACAGCCCCACAGAGACACCGACCCACAGAGACACGGCCCCACAGAGACACGGCCCCACAGAGACACGGCCCCACAGAGACACCGACCCACAGAGACACGGGCCCACAGAGACACCGGCCCCGGGACTGTGCCCGGTATGCCAGATGGCCAGTCCACCTCTGGTCAAAGCATTAGGCTTGAAGTTATTTTGAGAAGTGTTGGCCTATTTCAATAAAAAATAAAAACAAAAACAGTAGAATCAGCAGCAGAAAGCTCATTTGCAGCTCTAAACATTCAGGGTGGTTTTATTTTACTAACTTTGTCTCTTCCACGATGTTATTCCTCTTTTCTACAACGTGCCTTATAATTACATTATGACTAAAGTGAATAATGTGATATATTTATATATTTGCAGTTAGACTAGCAGCAGCACAACAGAGACATTTCAGTGTTCCTCTCTGCAGCTGGACGGCTGGAGCAAGAATGACTCAGTGAACCAGTTAATGAACGTGATGACTCGGGAGTCACCGTTCAGTAAAGTGACTCGCGGGTTATGAACGATTCGTTTAAACTAGAACATCACTAGTTGTGGTCGCCTCTCACCACTGTGAACTGTAGCAGAGCTGAGTGGCTTCAGTCAGAGCGAGGAGCTTCATGCACTGGATGACCTCAGTATACAAGACTGGGCTTGGTTCCCTCCTACCTATGTGCTCCTCTCCAGAGAACCAACAGCCATTATTCCTTACGTTCAAACGACGTTCTTCACCTTCATGTTCCTCATGTTGGGACTGAACTGGGAAAGCGAGCTTTTAGTTTCTCTGCTCCCTCTGCCTGGAACAACCCTCAAACAGAAACTAAAATGTCTGAACTGGTATCCTTAAACCCTTTCCGTTCTTTATGACTCTTCAAACAGCGAGGATCGATAAATCAGTGATCTTGTTTTTAAGGTTTTTACAGTTAATGAATACGCCTTAAAATTATATCGCATTTCATTCTAATTTGCCTTAAAATCTGCATTTTATCTTTTAAATTTTGTCTGTTGAAATCTGCACTATCACAGCAGTTGTGCCACATCCAACTGAAAGCCTAATTACACACACATTTTGAGAGGACATTTGCAGATCTCGGTACACATTGACAAATCTTCACACCGGACACATGGATTCAGACACAAACAACTCTCCAAACGTAATGACCAATAGTTTTTCTACATTAATTCCCTGTATGGAAGCTCATTACTGCCCCCCACTGGGCAGCTACAGGTCCATGTGTTCAGCTACGTCAGGGGCATGTCAGTGGGCTGCATGCCTGTCTTTACTACACAAAGAGTGTAAATGCCACACAGTAGAAAATAGTATAACTGTGAGAAGTTCTGAGCCATGAAATAGCTGCTCCGGACTTCACCTGCTCTCCGGGATCTCTGTTAAAAGGTCAGTGGTGCTCTTTCTCTCTGGAAGCTCACACATGGGAAAAGAGGCCACAATTGTTGATGAGAAGGTAACGAGTAGCTGGGCTGTGCTGCACTGGGAGTTCGTCCTGAGCTGAGTGACAGGTGTTGATTCAAGTGATTAATGACGCTTCCATTTCAGCTCAGGGAAAAATGCAAAACCCTGCACAGCATGAAATTCCATCTGCGCCCGTGTGAGAGCATGTCGGAACAAGCTGAGTTTCAACTGCCTATCATCCATCGCATATGGAAAATACTTGTCAACTGCTTGAGCAGTCCCAAAGCGCTTTATAATCACATTCATCCAGTCACATGGTCACACAAGATCACAAGTCATGTTGCCTCCACAAACTGATGGGTGATGCCCCGACTGAACCTACAGCAACAACAAAAGTGTGATGTTCTGTGTTTCCTGTTTGGTGCACCTCTCCTCTCTCTCTCCCCTTCTCTTAGTGCTGCACTCTCCAGGGACAAGCACACACCTGAGGCTGATCATGATCAGCGTGGTACTTAAGCCGGCAGCTGCTCGAAGGGCGCTGCCGGATTATTGTCGATCGTCCTGAGTGGTCCTGGTATCGCCTCCCGTCTTGTCTCCGACGCCTGCTGCCTGCTGCCTGCTGCGATTACCCGTCTCTGCTTTTGGGTGCTTCACCATCACAGAATAATCCGGCCAAAGGAATGGATCCTGCGGAGGTTGAGCAGATGCAATCTGCGCTACAGATCCAGGGCGCACGGGTTGGGCAGCACAAACAAGCACTACAGGGCGTCACCGATGTAGTTCGGGAGTTGGTGTCCTCAGTCGACCGGCTCACGACGCGGGAGGAACAAGTCTGTCGCCAGCGCCTGGACACCTACGCCGTTGGCTCCTATGATGTCACAGTCGCACCTGCCGCTGCACCTCCCGCTGCTGCCAACGGCGCTGCCGGAGCGGCGCCACCTGCTGCGCAGTCCCGTCAGTTCCGCGAACCATTCATCCCGACTCCCGCCAGGTACTCAGGTGATCTAGGGGCATGCAGCCAGTTTATTCACCAGTGTTACTTAGTTTTTCAGCAGCAGCCGCTCACTTGTTTTTCTGATGGATCCAGGTTCGCCTTTTTGATGAGCTTATTGGAGGGGAAAGCTTCGGCTTGGGCAGCAGCCCTGGTTAACTCGGGTTCCACTGTGTGTAATACACAGGACTCTTTTGTTTCTGAGATGAGGAGAGTTTTTGATCATCCCGTTTGTGGTAGAGGCTGGTAAGCGACTCCTCTCTCTGCAGCAGGGCGCCTCCTCAGTTGCTGAATTTGCTATAGATTTTTGCATTTTTGCAGCAGAGTGCAGTTGGGGTTCTCAAGCCCTACAGACAGTTTTTATGCAGGGGCTGAATGAGGACCTTAAGGATGAGCTAGCAGCCCGTGATGAAACCGCTCGTCTGGAGGAGTTAATTTCCCTCACCATCAGTTTAGACAATAGGCTTAGGGAGAGACGCAGGGAGAGGTTAGCCAGGAGAGCACCCCTTCACGCAGCACATTGGTCCCGACCATCTCCTCCGCCTCCAGTCCCGTCTCAGCAGATGTTTTCCTCGGTGGGTCCTACTGACCCTCCACGTGGTCCCGTTTCTTCTCTTCCTCCTGAGGAACCCATGCAACTGGGAAGAGCAGGGCTTGACCCAGCTAAGCATCGTCGCCGAATGGACGTCTGTGTGTTTATTGTGGCCAGGAAGGCCACTTTGTTGCCAACTGTTCTGAGGTGCCAAAAGAGTGGGCTCATCAGTCCACAGGGGGGCGCTGATGAGCCTGACTTCCGTATGGGACCCCCCCTGTGAGCGTATCACCCTAAAAGGTACTATGAACCACTCCGGAGCCTCTCACCCTGTCCTGGCGTTGGTAGACTGGTGCTGATGAACGTTTTATTGACTCTGATTTTGTGAACCGTAACAAGATTCCCATTGAGCCTCTTCCGGTCCCCAAGAGGATTTCTGCTCTGGTTGGCAGACTACTAGCCCAGGTAACCCATCGCACTACCCTCATGTCCTTAATACTTTCAGGCAACCATTGTGAACTCCTTTCCCTCAACGTTATCCCCTCCCCCTCATTGCCATTAGTTTTGGGCCTCCCTTGGTTAAAGTTGACTGGTCCACCTTTTCCATCACGAACTGGAGTCTTTTCTGTCACACTCACTGTCTTCACTCTGCGAACCCCTGTGCCACTTCGAGTCCTCCGACCCCTGAGCCTGTTGATCTCTGCGCCGTCCCTCCTGAGTATCATGGGTTGGCGGAGGTCTTTAGTAAGGACCGGGCCCTTTCCCTCCCTCCTCACAGACCTTATGACTGTGCCATTGATTTGCTTCCCGAGGCCAAGTAACCCACCAGCAAGCTGTATAAGTTATCCAAGCCTGAGAGGGAGGCCATGGAATCCTACCTCTCCGAGTCCTTGGCAGCCGGTATTATTCGCCTGTCATCCTCCCCGGTGGGGGCTGGGTTTTTCTTTGTGGACAAGGACAAGTCCCTGCGGCCGTGCATAGACTATCGGGGTCTAAATGAGATAACTGTTCGTAATAGTTACCCCTTGCCTCTCATTTACTCTGCTTTTGGCCCTCTCCACAAGGCAACTATCTTCTCCAAGCTGGACCTACGCAATGCATATCACCTGGTGCGTATCAAAGAGAACGATGAGTGGAAGACTGCGTTCAACACCCCCACAGGACACTTCGAGTATTTGGTGATGCTGTTCGGACTCATGAATGCCCCAGCGGTTTTTCAAGCTCTTATGAATGATGTGCTCAGAGACATGTTAAATCAATTCCTTTTTGTTTATCTGGATGATATTAAATTTTTTTCCCAGACTCTCCAGGAACATGTGCAGCATGTGAAGCTTGTTCTCCAGAGACTATTAGAGAACTGGTTATTCGTGAAAGCAGAGAAGTGCCAGTTCCATACCTCCTCAGTGTCGTTCCTGGGCTTTGTGATCGAGAGGGGGCCACTGCGTGCTGACCCGGCCAAGATTCAGGCTGTGGCGGGCTGGCCTGTCCCCTCTACAAGAAGGCAGTTGCAACAGTTTTTGGGGTTTGCAAACTTTTACACAAGGTTTATTAGGGACTACAGCAAGGTAGCCAGCCCTTTACTAAGGCTGACATCTGTGAAAGTACCTATTTCCTGGACTGTGGATGCACAAAGTGCCTTTGACCGGTTAAAGACTCTCTTTTGCACTGCCCCGGTACTGTCGCATCCTGACCCAGACCGTCCGTTCGTCTTGGAGGTGGGCGCTTCAGACACTGGGGTGGGGGCGGTTCTCTCCCAACGCACTGCTCCAGATGAAAGACTCCACCCATGTGCCTTTTTCTCCCGGCGACTATCACCGGCAGAGAAGAACTATGATGTGGGCAACTGAGAGCTGTTGGCGGTGGTTTTGGCACTCCAGGAGTGGAGGCACTGGTTGGGGGGCTCCACACACCTATTTGTAGTATGGACAGACCATAAGAACCTTGCTTACCTTCACTCTGCCCGCAGACTCAACTCCCGTCACGCCCACTGGGCGCTCCTCCTGGTAAGATTTCGGTTCACCATCAGCTATGTCCCTGGCTCCAGGAATATTAAGGCGGATGTACTATCTCGACAGTTTGCCTCTTCGGAAGAGTCGCCTGTCCCCCAGGCCATTCTTCCCCCCCCCCCCTCCTGTGTTGTGGCCGTTGCCCAGTTGGAGATTGAGGAGCTGGTCCAGGAGGCTCAACCCACCACAGGTACCCCTGAAGGTTGTCCTGAGGAATGCCTATTTGTTTCCCCGGCTCTTAGGACACAAATTCTACAGTGGGGGCATGATTCCAAGCTGGCCTGCCACCCGGGGTTCCACCGTACCCTGGCCCTCCTGCGTCAGCGATTCTGGTGGCCCTCCATCTCAGCGGATACCAGAGCCTACATTGCTGCCTGCTCTCTCTCTGTGCCCGGAGTAAGGCCAGTCACAAGGCTCCAGCAGGTCACCTCCGACCCCTACCGGTCCCACATCGCCCTTGGTCCCACATCGCAGTGGATTTTGTGACCGGCCTCCCTCCGTCAGATGGTAACACAGTGATCCTCACGATTGTGGACAGATTCTCCAAGTCCGCACACTTTGTCCCCTTGCCTAAACTACCCTCGGCTCTGGAAACTGCTACCCTCCTGACTCCCCATGTTTTTCGTCTCCATGGAATCCCACAGGACATATTTTCTGATCGTGGTCCCCAGTTTTCCTCCTGTGTCTGGAAAGCGTTCTGTCTGACTCTGGGTGTCTCTGCTAGTTTGTCCTCAGGTTACCATCCACAAACTAATGGCCAGACGGAGCGAACAAATCAGGACTTGGAATCAACCCTCTGCTGTGTCACCGCTCAGCACCCAGCCTCGTGGTCCTCAAATCTGCCCTGGGTTGAATATGCCTACAACTCTTTAGTTTGCTCATCCACAGGTGTTAACCGTGTACTCTCAATGTATTTGTTTTCGTCTTAAGGTTGCAAAATGCAATAATGTTGTTGTTTTCTTTATTGGTTGTCATATTTGTATGTGATTGGCACGGGGCGTGTATTGTGGGGCGTGTATTGTGGGTGTGTTCAATAAAATCACGTTGAGTGAGCACAGCTGTGTCTATGGCTGTGTGTTGCAAGTGAGTCACGTCGTTGCGTCTACTCTGTGAACAACAGGGATGTCCCCTTTTATGGTGGATCATGGTTTCCAACCTCCCCTCTTCCCCGAGCAAGATGTGCAAAGTGCTGTCCCCTCTGTGCACGATCACTTGGATCGTGGACGCAGAGTGTGGCGCGAAGCCCACGCAGCACTTCTTCGGTCCTCAGCCCGAAATCAGAGGTTGGCAGACAGACACAGATCCAATGCACCAAATTACCAACCGGGTCAAAGGGTGTGGCTTTCCACCAAACCTTCCCCTTCAGGTTGAGTCACGTAAACTCACCCCAAGGTTCATAGGGCCCTACGTAATTGAGAGAATTATAAACCCTTGTGCGATAAGACTGAAGATCCCTGCCTCTCTCAAGGTACACCCTACATTTCATGTGTCACTACTCTAGCCTGTCTCCACGAGCCCTCCTTCCAATCCCCCTCCTCCCCCCCGGGTTGTGGATGGCCACCCTGCATTCAGTCAGTCGCCTCCTGGATGTTCGTCGTCGTGGACGTGGTTTCCAGTTCTTGGTGGACTGGGAGGGATATGGACCTGAGGACCGGTCCTGGATCTCACGATCCCTGATCTTGGACGATACATTGCTCACAGACTTTTACACCAAATACCCGGACAAGCCTGGTAGGACGCCAGGTGACATACATTGAGGGGTGGGGGGGTACTGTGATGTTCTGTGTTTCCTGTTTGGTGCACCTCTCCTCTCTCTCTCCCCTTCTCTTAGTGCTGCACTCTCCAGGGACAAGCACACCCACCTGAGGCTGATCATGATCAGCGTGGTACTTAAGCCAGCAGCTGATCGAAGGGCACTGCCGGATTATTGTCGATCGTCCTGAGTGGTCCTGGTGTCGCCTCCCGTCTCGACGCTTGCTGCTTACGCTCCTGTTTGGTTTTTTCAGCCGTACTCCGCCTCGCTTTGTGTTTTGCGGAGAGAATAAACTGTTCCTTTTTACCTCCGATTACCCGTCTCTGCTTTTGGGTGCTTCGCCATCACAAAAAGCTTCCAATAAATACTTTATAAAATGACCACTGGTGCAATCTCCTTATATGTGCAAAATGTTGCATTATTTGTAAGGTGCTGTGTTATTGTGCTTTGTGACTATCTAAAGTGCTGGTTGTGAAGTCCACATTAACATGTGAAATCACCTCTGAAATGCTTTAACACGCATCAACAAACAGATAATTCATACCAAACATCAGAATTTGAAACAAAAAAAAATGTCCATGCAGTCCTCCACAAGCACCATCATATACAACACAGACAAATATTAATAATACAGTTTGCACACATTACCTTCAGACAGAAGTGACCTGGGATCAGCTTCCTTTACTGAACTCGCCTGTTGCTGCTCCTCACAGTTCATCCATCTTATTTTTATTTGTAAATCCAAAGATTCCAACCAGGTTTCCCAGTTTGAAATTGAGTCTGATTTAAAGCAAAGTTCAAGACTAAAGGCTACATCAACACGACGAAAAAAAGGATATTTTTTCTCCCTGGCCTAGTCCCAAAAACTTCCGTCCACACCTCACTGGGGGCTTTTCCACCAGAAAGAACCAGGTTCTAGTTCTGGTCCAGGACCAGCTTCAGCACCAGTTCTTTCCACCACCAAAGCCCCGGCCTATCAGGGGCTAAACTGCTGCTACACTGGCTCCACTTCGTTGCTGGACCAGAGAGGAGCCAGACTGGGACCCGAGGCCTCATTAGCTGGGGGCGGAGTTATCTCTGGAGGTATCTCTGGAGGTATCTCTGGAGTTATCTCTGGAGTTATCTCTGGAGTTATCTCTGGAGGTATCTCTGGAGGTATCACTACCTACAAGGTGGAGGCCAGGTTGAACCGGCTTTCTGAAAACTCCAGCGAACACGGAGCCCCAGAGTGGTTCTAGAGAAAACAATAAAAATAACGCGTGGGAACGAAATAATAAGTCGTTCCCTGAAGTTAATAATACGAGGGAACGGGATTATTTAATCCGCGTTTGCGGAGCCGCGGCTCTCGAGATGCTGCAGAGCTCCACCTGTCAGTCAGCTACGTCAGATATAATTTAGAAGCAGTTTTCCATCCATCCATCCATCCATTTTCTTCCGCTTATCCGGGGCCGGGTCGCGGGGGCAGCAGTCTAAGCAAGGAAGCCCAGACTTCCCTCGCCCCAGACACGTCCTCCAGCTCCTCCGGTGGGACCCCGAGGCGTTCCCAGGCCAGCCGAAAGACATAGTCTCTCCAGCGTGTCCTAGGTCTGCCCCGAGGCCTCCTACCGGAGGGACATGCCCGGAACACCTCCCGAGGGAGGCGTCCATGGGGCATCCGAAACAGATGCCCGAGCCACCTCAGCTGGCTCCTCTCGATGCGGAGGAGCAGCGGCTCTACTCCGAGCTCCTCCCTGGTGACTGAGCTCCTCACCCTATCTCTAAGGGTGCGCCCAGCCACTCTACGGAGGAAACTCATTTCAGTCGCTTGTATCCGGGATCTCGTTCTTTCGGTCATGACCCAAAGCTCATGACCATAGGTGAGGGTAGGAACGAAGATCGACTGGTAAATCGAGAGCCTCGCCTTTTGGCTTAGCTCCTTCTTCACCACGACGGACCGATACAGCGACCGCATAACTGCAGACGCTGCACCGATCCGCCTGTCGATCTCACGCTCCATCTTCCCCCCACTCGTGAACAAGACCCCGAGATACTTGAACTCCTCCACTTGGGACAAGGGCTCTCCACCGACCTGAAGGAGGCAAGCCACCTTTTTCCGGTCGAGAACCATGGCCTCGGATTTAGAGGTGCTGATCCTCATCCCAGTTGCGTCACACTCGGCTGCGAACCGCGCCAGTGCACGCTGAAGGTCCAGGTTTGATGAAGCAGTTTTCCATTGTGGTTTATTTTCCACACTTTTCATGGTGACATTATTCTAACTAACGTCACGTCCAGGTCTTGTTTCACCTTCTGACCGCCGGCTGAGGAGCTGCAGCCGCTGAGCAAGGCAGTGTGAGGCAGCAGGGGGCGCTCCGCTCCGCTCTGAGACGCTCCAATATTATTTTATAACCACAGAACGTCTTTATAATTAATACTTTGGTTCATCAGGAACTACTAAACAAACTACAAACTACTGTAAATGAAAGCTGGAGTTTATAGACATAAAATGAGTCTTTTAATGGCTTCATGTGAAAGAGAACTTTAATCAGAGTGGTTACCTAGGTTACCATGGAAACGGCTGTAGAGCAGCGTTCTATCATTCTACACCTCCATTCCTCCATGTTGAAGCTTTTGATTCAGACACGTCCAGAAATAAAGTGAAAGGAGCAGAAAGTCACTATGGAATGTTGGAATGGTGAAAAATAAGACCTAAACTCATTCATACATTATTATTCCCCTCTATGTCCACTCTGGGGCTCCGGACTAAAACAAGACGGACGTGAACAAACACCAGAAGAAGAGACGTAATGTCTTCTGGCTCTTTGGTGCATCAGAGGTTCTGGTGCATCAGAGGTTCTGGTCAGACTAGATGGACCGACCCGGACTAAACCACTGGTACAGTCCGTCTCCTGGTTCCTGGATGAGGCTGTCAGTGCTACATTGGTGAAATCAGTGACGTATCACGTTTTGGAGTGACGCAGTGACGTAGCTCTACTGGCTCCGTTAACGGTGGAACAAGAACCGGTTCTTTGGTGGTGCTCGTTTAAGAACTGGTCCTGGCACCGGCCCTGAACTAGAACCTGGTTCTTTTTGGTGGAAAAGCCCTCACTATGAACACGGCTCAACACAAGGCTTCAGGACATGTAGTACACATGCCAGGCCTTTAGGGGCGCTGTGAATCACCAAACACAACAAAAACGCAGAAGAAGACAGACCACATAGAAATTTAGAAGTAGACTTCTGCACATAAACACATAAACCACTTTATATAACTCTAGTTTTATAGGTCTATGGCCCCGCTCCGCCTGCTTCTAGCTTCTGCAGCTCCACCCGAGCTTCTAGTCCCTGATCGTTGTGATTATTAGGTGACGTTGCGGACCGCGGTGGGGGAGGAGGGGGGCCATTACGTCATCTTTTTTTCCACGGATGAGCGTCTTTTCCGACTTTGGGGCCGGGGTTTTAGAATCTGCCCACTCTGGGACCCGTGATTAAAAAAACCGTCTTCGGGCTCCTGAACGCCTCATGTGGACGAGAGGCCAGAAACAGCTGGTTATGGTTCACCGCTTTCCTGGTGTGGACGGTCCCTTCGTGAGTGTCCTTTAAAGGGTTAAACCTCGGGAAGACTGCGCACACCCGGAAAAACATCTCACCACGTGGTGTACCAACGTCGTGAACATGTGGCTTCAAGCTGCGTCAAGCTTACATACAGAAACACACACCAGATGTCCCGCTTCCCTACAAAATTAAAATACGTAACCATGTTATTCAACAGAATAATATGCAGATCCTTTGTGATGTTTTGCTTTTAGTGGTCAATACAAGCCTTAAAAATGTAAAAAACTGCACCAAGTTATCTTTAATAGTTCCATTGAACGCAGATAATTGACTTCAATAGGTCTCGTCAACACAGATTGTTGACTTCGAAATCTCCAGTGAAAACAGATTATTTACAATAACAGGAACTGTTAACACAAATTATTTACTTAATAGGCCCAGTAAACACAAATTATTTAATAGCTCAAGCGGGCCCAGATTATTATCTACTATAATAGCTCCTGTAAACACAGATTATTGGCTTTCGTACTTCCAGTGAACAAAGATAAACTATTTCAATATCTCCAGTAAACACAGATTATTTAATTGAATATCTCCAGGGAACACAGATTATTATACTTAATGAAGTCCAGTGAGCAGAGGTTATTGATTCTAATAGCACCAGTGAAGAAGTCAAATTATAACGGACTCGTAGACGCTGTTTCCATTGAACGACCGCCTTTAAAGGCTTTTACTGTGAAGCGCCGAACCGGAACTGCCGCCCCTGCTGACTCTAGCTCACATTAGTGTTTTGTGGACTTGGTGTTTTCCTCGGAGAAGAGCAGCGACTCCTTCAACAAACAGGTAGCCGAACTTTCTGCCTCATTTCACCGCCTTTACAACCTCGCTTCTTCTCTGGATCACAACTCTGGTGTGGCCGCGTCGTTATTGATCCGAGCGGCACGATGTTAGCATGGTTAGCTCGTCTGCTAATCCTCGCACACGAGCAATACGCTGGTGAACATTTTGGTATCGATACAGATACCACCATGTAGGTCGATACTCTCAATACTTTTAGAAACTTTCCCAAATAAAAAGAGAACAAAAGAAATGCCATTAGATACAGCCTGTCTTAAGTTGGACCAATGTCTTTAAATGGTTTGTTACTGAGTGCAAGAAAAGAAAAACAATAAAAGAAAGCGGAGTTCTGTTTTCCGCTCTTTGGATTGTCCAAAACATCCAAACCAAGTCAGAAAGAGGAGCAGCTCTTCCCCCACAGAGAGACGGACTGTCCTCGGTGCAAATCACAACAGTGACGCTCCGTAGCGAAGACCCCGGTACCAGCCGGGCCCGGTATAGTATCGTTTTAAAGGCATCAGTACCGCGATACCAATACAGTACCGTGATACCAATACAGTACCGTGATACCAATACAGTACCGGGATACCAAAACAGTACAGTGATACCAATACAGTACCATGATACCAATACAGTACCGTCATACCAATACAGTACCATGATACCAAAACAGTACCGTGATACCAATACAGTACCATGATACCAATACAGTACCATGATACCAATACAGTACCGTGATACCAATACAGTACCGGTATAGTGAACTCTGAGCGCGGCGACAGACTCCCACTGTGTTTTCCTCCTCAGATGGATGAAAACCGACCGGCGTTACCGGCGGAAGTCAAGGAGGGGAGAGACGTGATGGACGTTACCATGACGACACAACTGGAAACTCTGGCGGTGACTCCCGGTGATGCCGCGTCGGCGTCGGACGCTGAGAGACATCTGGAAGAATCAGGGGGCGGACAGAGACTGTCCTCAGCGGCGTCGCCTTCAAACATAGTGTGTGAGGATGAGGAGGAGGATTCTGACGATTCAGAAAGGTACACACACACACACACACACACACACACACACACACACACACACACACACACACACACACACACACACACACACACACACACACACACACACACACACACACATAAATATATACACGCAGCCAAAAACAGTAATATTGCTGAGGTGCAGGTCAACAGACTTGAGGCTCCCTGTAGAGCCGCATTATGTAATAACAGTACAATATGTAATCATCTAACACATTTTCAACTCATTATGTAATAAGCTTCTTGATGCTTTTTGTAATAACTTGTTAATAAGGCATCAGTTAGAAAAAAACTTTGATGTTCCACTTTTTTTAAAAGAAATCGTAATAATTAGGTGCATTATGTAATAAATTTAGCCTTTAATCCGTAGACATGGTTCTATGTTTATTAGAGAAGAAATTCAGATTCAGTTAAAGTAGAATTCTATGTCACTCTTTGCTCTTGCTCACGTCCTGCCAACACAGCGACGGTAGAATCAGGATCTATATCAGGTAGAATGTTTTACATCAGCTGCCATCGTGGCTGGTAGAGTTTTATAGTTACAATCAGTATTTCCTCCAGACGTTTCTATTTTCTTAAAGAAATGAAACCAGATTGTTGGTGCCACTGAGTGCATTTAATCATTTAACCCACATTTTGTAAAAACTGTTGTATTATGAAACAAGTTATTAGAAAATGGGTTCAAGAATTTTAATACAAAATGCGGCGTTATTACATAATGAGTTGAAAATGTATTAAATTATTACATACTGCAGTGATCACGAAATACGTCAGACCGATAACAAGGCCCTCGGTCCGGTTCATATCCTCTTGAAACTCGTCTCATGTCTGAATGTTTCTGACCTGGTGAGCATCAGAAGGAGCGGGACCATAGACCTATAGAACCAGAGTTATAGTGTAGTTTATGAGCAGGAGTCTACTTCTAAATTTCTATGTGGTCTGTCTTCTTCTGAGTTTTTGGTGTGCTGGTGTATCACAGCGCCCCTAAAGGCCTGGCATGTGTACTACATGCCCTGAAGTTTACAAGGGATGCACCTTGTTTCTCTCGTTATAGAGAACCATTTTCCAGTAAGCTCTTTGTAATATCCATATTTACAATTTGTTCATAGAGATTGTATATTTAATACTTCTTGTTTGCAGGAAATTTAAGTTATTTTATGCTTTTAAATGTATTCAGTCGTTCTCATTTCAAGTAATCTGTGCTTATCAGCTCTTCAATAAATCTTAACAACTAAAACTTCATTTGTATTTTCTTCATTTATTTTCAGACAGTGTAGTGTTACAGTCCTTTAAAGTGCCAATAAATAGGTCCAGGGGAGTCATACTATCAATATAACTGCCACATCTAGTGGCCAAACATTGTTTTGCGCAGTGGAGTAGTTATTGTCCATTTCCCGTTATGGAGGTGAACTGCTCATTATATCGTGATATTGATTTGAGGCCATATCGCCCAGCCCTGCTCGGCAGTCATTTCCACTTCCTGTGTGTGTTATTGTGATTTTTTTGTTCTTTTTCACATTATGACAAGGTTTCAGAGTCATTTGTGAATTATAGTCAGATAAGTTGTTTACTGCTGAAGTATTTAGCGTTCATTGTTAAAGTTTTATTCTTTTTTCACATTATGTTCACATCTGTTTGTGGCATTAAGAAACTTCACATCACCATAAACCTGTCTTGTTCTTCATAGTTTTGCAAATAAATAATAACTTAGGGAGTAGGTAAATAATTTCATCAAGCTTTACTTCGGTCCAGTAAAAACCTGGATTACTGGACCAGTGTCCGATAAAAATTTTTGGCATTTAGCGATCCTTGATACTGTACCGTTCCTACATACTGCGGTGACACAATGCCCCTCTTGGTTTTCCCCATGGTGTCTGCTCTACCGTTCAGGAAGGATATAATCGCCTGGGGCCTCATTTATTAAACATTATAAAAAATAAACGTGCGCCGAAAAGCTGAAAATGACGTGGGCAAAAAGAAAAAAATTGCAATTGATAGAACCGTGTGTACGCAGATCTTCACACACTTTCCTTTTCTAGATCTCAGTCCACCTGGAAGGTGACAGTTCAGGCCCCGCCCTCAACACGCCCACTCTCTACCATAAATGGTCAACGCTAAGTGAATGAAAATGATGAATTTTATATAGTCATGGAAGAGGTGGAGGTCAGGAGATGATCTTATTTGGGGATGTGCTACATGCTGCTTACTTTAGATAGATAGATAAACTTCATTGTTTGCCCCAAGTGGTGACAGAAACTTTTCTTTAACAAGGACCAAACAATAAAATACATCACATGTTTAAAACACACTTAAGACACAAGTACAGACATAAAGGAAATGTTCAACGGAAAACAGTAGCTGATAAATAAAAGACAAAAATAAACGTCATCATCTCATAATAAACTAGTTCTATCTTTAAAAGCTCAGAATGACTTTATCAATCCCTGGGGAAATTCTTGAGCAAGGCAGCAGCAACACAATGTTTCCAGCTCTAACGCTGCTCCAACCATTGGGACTATTTTCAGGGAGTTTATTGTGGAGTAGGACGCAGCTTCAGGGAGGTGTGAATCGCCTGCTGACAGCCTGGAGGAGTTGCTGCTCATTGTTCTGATGTCAGAGCTGTTCTCCTCCCAGAGCTGGAGGCTGAAAACACTGACGTCTGGCTGCAGAGTACCGCCCTGCTGGACTACGGCTTTGAAAACATCCACGTTGCTGCGTTGCTTTACAAACATTGCATGTTGCTGCGTTGCTTTGTAAACGTCCACATTGCTGCGTTGCTTTGCTAACATCCACGTTGCTGTGTTGCTTTGCAAACATTGCACGTTGCTTCATCGCTTTGCTAACATCCACGTTGCTGCGTTGCTTTGCTAACATCCACGTTGCTGTGTTGCTTTGCTAACATCCACGTTGCTGTGTTGCTTTGCTAACATCCATGTTGCTTCATCGCTTTGCTAACATCCACGTTGCTGTGTTGCTTTGCTAACATCCACGTTGCTGTGTTGCTTTGTGGTGTTTTGAGACAAATCCGTCCAAACAGCAACATGTTGCCATGAAAAGTTGGATAGCACAGTGCTACTTCCCTAGCCTGCTCGCTGGCTGCAAACTGTGGACTGGATTTCCTGACTCATTCCTCCTGGTCTCATTGAGACCCGCCTCCCTTCAGGAAATCCAGTCCACAGTTTGCAGCCAGCGAGCAGAGCAGCAGCAGGGAAACACTGGGGATCATTTCAGCACCATGAAGCAGACCAGGATCATGGCTCAGACCAGGATCATGGATCCATGAGTTACGTTGGTATTAGAACCCGATACTGGATCTGATCGGCTCCATCCCGAGTGTGGAACTGCGACAGAATCATGGCCCGTTGTGCTGAAATGCTCTTTATTACAATACCAGAAGTTTTGTGAGCAGAAAACTAATATTCCTCTTTTATGTCTCCAGTGATAGTTCTTCGTCTTCCTCTTCTTCCTCTTCCTCCTCCTCATCCTCCTCTTCGCCCTCCACCCGTGTGCTTGAAGATTTTGATGATGATGAAGGTTTCAGTCAACCGGCGACCATCAAAACCAGAGACGAAGTTCTGCTCGAGGTTCGTCTTCAACTGCTGCTTTCTATTTTTAAAGTTCCAGTTCCAGGCTCATCCCAACAGACTGACGTGATGAGCAACGACCTCCGGAGGGCGTCGGCGACGTCGTGATTCAAGATGTCGTAGCGTTTCAACTTGTCTTGACAGTGTAGATTTTAAGCTTTTAATTGTTGACAGGCCAAATAAAACCAGAAGAGTGATAAGTGATAAATGTGATGCGTTGGTGTGTTTGATGTGCGTACGGAGGAAAATTAAATGGTTTTACATATAAATATATATATATATGTAAGTGCTGGCAAAAATAACGCGTTCATTTAATTAATTGATTTTAAACGTTGAAATCGTGACATATTTTCTTTTACATAATTAACGTAGTTTTGTTTACTTCTGTTTTGTTTTGTTTTTTTAAACTCCCTTACCGGAGCAGCAGCTGCAGCATCTCTGGGCGCAGCTCAGTGACTGCAGAGCAGCATAGTACCCAGTGGAATAATATTAAGACAAAAAGTTCCCCGACGGCTGACGGAGAAAGTGAAAGTAATTAGTTTTACTTTGAAAAGCTGAATTTAACGACCACAGAAGTAATTCTGCAGCTAAACAGCAGGTTGCCATGTTGGCTGACCAGGAGACTCCAAACTGTTAAAGCTGGAGGAAATACTGGTAAAATATTAATTTATCCTCTTTCTCTCTTTCCCTGGCTCTCCTCTATACTGTGTGTGTGTGTGTGTGTGTGTGTGTGTGTGTGTGTGTGTGTGTGTGTGTGTGTGTGTGTGTGTGTGTGTGTGTGTGTGTGTGTGTGTGTGTGTGTGTGTGTGTGTGTGTGTGTGTGTGTTAGTTAAGCCAAACTACGTTAATTCCGTAAAAAAAATTTTTTTTAACGAATTAAATGTTTCAAATCAATTAATTGAATTAATGCGTTATTTTTGACAGCACATATATATATATATATGTATGTATGTATGTATAAGTAAGGAATCCCAGGCTATCTAAACGAGCAATGTTATCAGTTTCATTACTGTCTAAAACAGCCGTTCCAGATTTATATAATAAAGTTAGAAAAGGGAGTCCCAGTTATTTTCTCACCTTATGTGTGGTCATCAGTTAACATGACACCATATATCTCGCTGACTTATCACACCGTTACACCGACATGGAAAGGTGAATCTAAAATGCCTCCACATGACTTATTTCCCTGGAAGCCGAACAGCGAACAGTCGAGGTTCTGTGCTCAGAGACGTGGTTCTGCTCCAGAACAACTAATTGTTAGAAGTGCCGTTGAGGAGCAAAGGCAGAAAAGCAGTGCTGTTTGGAGCGACTTGCTCCGCCGCTGCTCATTTATTATTGCCTTCATTCCTCCTGTCGTAGCTCTGCAGAGTCTCCCACTTATTGTTTGGTGCTGTGGACTGTCCTGGTCGGTTCACTTTGAGCGACGGGTTTTATCTGTCTTATCGCTTCATAAACTAAAGTTAGATTAGTTCTGACTGACAAATGTTAAATAAATAATGATTTACTCTTCATTGTGTTATACGGTGAAACATCTCCTCTTATAAATTGATGACTCATATTGTTCTCATGTATAATTAAAGTATTAATGAATATAATAATATCTAATAAATATATATGTGTAGGATCTTCCAGCTGTGGAGGAAGTGTGTGTGACGTTACCAGAGGAAGCAGAACTACTGCCAGTGGGAACCATCTCCAGTATTGTTCAGCAGCTTGGTGAATACACACACACACACACACACACACACACACACACACACACACACACACACGTATCAGACAGCAGTTGTGTGTGTGTTGCCTGTGCAGTGATCATCCAGTCCCTGAAGGACACGCCCCCTTTGATCGACGACAGCATCATCTTCCGCTCTGACCGGCTGGCTGTGGGGAAGGTGAGTGTGTACACATGGTGTACATGGTGTACATGGTGTAGATGGTGTAGATGGTGTAGATGTGCTGTACGCTGCTCCTCGGAGGTCACTCTGTAGCCTCTGTGTCGCAGGTGTTTGAGGTGTTCGGTCCGGTGTCCAGCCCGCTGTACATCCTGCGCTTCAACTCGGTGGAACAGATCAGCAACAAAGAGCTGACAGAAGGACTGACGCTTTACTACGCTCCCAACATCAAGGAGTACACCAGATACATCCTCACACAACAGCTCAAACTGTGAGAGCACACACACACACACACACACACACACACACACACACACTGTGTGCAAATGTTTGATTATTTTATCAGATGTCTGAGTAATTAGTCTGTTAAAGTCAGTTTTTCTTCCAGTTTTAAGGGTTCTGACGCCTCCTGGAGGAACGACCAGGAGCCGCCAATGGAGGTACACACACACACACACACACACACACACACACACACACACACACACACACACACACACACACACACACACTGAAGCTCTGAAGCGTTTGCTCCAAGTTAACATATAAACACAGAAAGATCCAGAATTCTTTCATCCTCAAACCTGCCAACCGGTACGCCTGTACCTCTAAATCCTCTGGTCCGACTCGCCCCTCTAAACTACGCAAAAAGCTGCGGCCATGCGAGTGTCGTGGAAACGTGTGGTACTCATGTCTGACAACAAGACGCAGCAGCTTCAGCCAATCACTGTAGGAAAGCAGAGAATAACCAGTCGACAGAACCTCAAAATATTTTGACAAGGTTGGCAGGTCTGCATCCTAATAAACCTCTCTCGTCTCCTCTCCTCCTCTCCTCTTTCGTCTCTCCTCTCTCCTCCTCTTGTCTCTCCTCCCCTTCCTTTCTCCTCCACCCTCCTCCCTCCTCCTCCTCTCTACTCCTAACCTCCTCCTCCTCCCTCCAGGCTTTAGATTACAGTGATGATGAGAAGGAGCAGGAAGCAAAGAAGAAGGGGAAAAACCAGAAGAGGAGGGGGAGGAGCAAAGCAGGTGGGCTCACACACTGTTGTCTTTTACAGGGAAAAGAGCCTGAGAGCTGGAAGCTCCACCTCCATTCTACTGGTAGAAAACCTGGGAACCTCCAGGGGGCAGCACTGAGAACCAAGAGTTCTGTAGAAAACCTGGGAACCTCCAGGGGGCAGCACTGAGAACCAAGAGTTCTGTAGAAAACCTGGGAACCTCCAGGGGGCAGCACTGAGAACCAAGAGTTCTGTAGAAAACCTAGGAACCTCCGGGGGGCAGCACTGAGAACCAAGAGTTCTGTAGAAAACCTGGGAACCTCCAGGGGGCAGCACTGAGAACCAAGAGTTCTGTAGAAAACCTGGGAACCTCCAGGGGGCAGCACTGAGAACCAAGAGTTCTGTAGAAAACCTGGGAACCTCCAGGGGGCAGCACTGAGAACCAAGAGTTCTGTAGAAAACCTGGGAACCTCCAGGGGGCAGCACTGAGAACCAAGAGTTCTGTAGAGAACCTGGGAACCTCCAGGGGGCAGCACTGAGAACCAAGAGTTCTGTAGAAAACCTAGGAACCTCCGGGGGGCAGCACTGAGAACCAAGAGTTCTGTAGAGAACCTAGGAACCTCCAGGGGGCAGCACTGAGAACCAAGAGTTCTGTAGAGAACCTAGGAACCTCCAGGGGGCAGCACTGAGAACCAAGAGTTCTGTAGAGAATATTATCTCTTTAATGAATATTCTTCTAGTGAATAAAATCACGTATTTCTTGTTTCTTAATACTCATCTTAATGTCTGAACCTTAGTCTTTGTCTCCTGATCTTGACTCTTCATCTTTTCATCTGTTCTTCTTCAGACGATCCTGCTCATATTTCCCAGAACACCTTGCAGCAGAAGCCAGAGGCAAGGGGTTTCCCTCCCAGGCATTCAAGGTCTTTGTTCAGACCCCAGGAGCGGCAGACCAGCCCAGCAGTGTACCGCCCCACCCCCCCTGCACACACCTACCCCATGTACCCCCCTCTCCCCTGCCCTTATCCCCCTCCTCTGCATAGCTACCCCCCACCCAGCTTCCCCCTCTACCCCCCTCCCCCTCCTCCAGCCTTCTTTAACCCCTCCTTCACCTCCCCCCTCTGGCCGCCAAGCTCCGCCCCCTTCTCTGACTACCCCCCTCCTCCACCGCCCCCTCCCCCACCTCCCCCCCAGTGAGACCCCGCCCCCCAGTGAGCGCCTCCCCCGCCCCCTCATTGAGACCCCGCCACCTCTCCCTCAGTGAGACCCCGCCCCCTCACTGAGACCCCCCCCCCCCCCCCCCCGAGCGCCTCCCCTGCCCCCTCACTGAGACCCCGCCCCCCCCGAGCGCCTCCCCTGCCCCCTCACTGAGACCCCGCCCCCCCCGAGCGCCTCCCCCGCCCCCTCACTGAGAACCCGCCCCCCCCTGAGCGCCTCCCCCGCCCCCTCACAGAGACCCCCCCCCCCCCCCCCCCCCCCCCCCCCCTGAGCGCCTCCCCCGCCCCCTCACTGAGACCTGCACATTAGTTTCCTAATAAATCCACTTCCTCAGAGTTTCAAATCCAAATTCAGCCCGATCGTCTCTAAACCTCCACGACTGCAGACGCACGTTTTGTCCCTTTTCATTAAATCTTTCCACAAAACCGCCCCTAAAACATGTTTTTTATTTTTTAACGATGCTAATGAGTCTTTAACGAGTTCATCACCTGTCTGTGGTCAGTAGTTTCTTCTCTTTTTTAGGACAAGTGAATAGTTTTTCACTAAATGGTCTGTGAGGAAGGTTTTCCAGACTTTGTGTTCAGTTCAATTAAAGAATGTTTTATCAACTAAAATGTGTCTCCCCTCTTGTTGATTTCCTACCCTAACCCTCACTTAAAAACAAATGTAATGTAGTTAAACTCACTTTTTATGACATCATTTTAGGATTTAAAGCTGAAAATAGTTTTTGATTTCACAGCGAGCTGCTTCTTTTTATTATTCCTTTATGTCTCTGGTTTGTTCATTGTGCAGTAGCTCCTCGTGTTTTTGTTAATCTAATAGTAGTTAATAGTTAATAATGTCACTGTTTGGGAGATTTAGTTCTCTTTAATGTCTCAACGCAGATGAAATGTTATTAATTGTTCTTTGAGTCCATATTTGTGAGTTTTGAAGGTTTTCCAGGTTTTTGAAGGTAAAGTCTCAGGGCGCTCGACTGTTCGCTGTTCGACTTCCAGGAAAATAATTTGGAGGCATTTTTGATTCAAGTTTCCACTCGGGTGTAACGGTGTGATCAGTCAGCAAGATATATGGTGTCATGTTAACTGATGACCACACATCAGGTGTGAATAACTGACTCCCTTTTCTAACTTTATTAGAAAAGTATTTCCATCCAGGCAGCTGGTACTGGACATCTAGAGTGTATTCAGATGTACCAAGTATGATGATATATGCAGAAATATTCTTCCTTATGGCATAATCCTGCTATTTGTATGAGAGAAAAGTCTGCATATTGGAAGCAGTGGCATTTGAATGGCATACATACTATTGGGTACTGGGATAAAGATGGTAAACCTCCTTACGGGGATCTGTCTGGTCAATTGAATCTTGAGGGTGGACACAACCTTTGGTAACAACTGCATGTCAGAAATAGTTTATTTTAAAAACCCTAAGTGCTGATTTACCCAGTTAGAAGCTGATGAGGCAGACAGACCTGAATATAAACTTTGAACAAGTGAAAGGCTGAATATTCTGGCAAATTGTGGAAAGTCTATCAATGAAGCTTGTGCATCGATATTACCAAACTCCATCAAGGCTTCATGGAATGAAGCTGATGATGAACACCTTTTGTTGGAAGTGTAAGACTTTCCTACGTCGTATGTGTGAATGTAGACTAGTGAGACCACTCTGGGTTAATTATTATATATTATAATAATTATGGTTGGACTGACAACAGCTGGAGCTCTTAACATGAGAGCATGGCAGTGCTTTAAGTGGGCCGGTATTCCCCGGTATGCAGTACCGGCACTATTAAATTCCACCCCTCAGCGTACCAGGACCTTTATCTAACG
Source organism: Lipophrys pholis (assembly GCF_963383615.2). Classification (NCBI taxonomy): domain Eukaryota; kingdom Metazoa; phylum Chordata; class Actinopteri; order Blenniiformes; family Blenniidae; genus Lipophrys; species Lipophrys pholis. The sequence goes on from NC_137628.1 coordinate 33,441,116, forward strand.
TACAGCGTGTAACGGAACTTTCTGTAATTTCTGGACTATAAGCCGCCACTTTGAACCCGGCGGCTTAAACAATGAAGCTAATTTGTGGATTTTTACGGGTAAACGAGCTTCATGCCAATAATACTGACTAAAATTACACCCAGTCCATGTACTGCAGTACAGGCTGATACTTACAGTTGTGCTCATAAGTTTACATACCCTGGGAGAATTTAGGATTTCTTGGCCATTCTTCAGTGAATATGAGTGATGACACAAAAACCTTTCTTCTACTCATGGTTGATAGTTGGGTGAAGCTATTTATTGGCAATCAACTGTGTTAACTCTTTTTAAATCAAAATGACAAAAGAAAGTACCCAAATGACCCTGATCAAAAGTTTACATACCCCAGTTAATACTGTGTATTGACCCCTTTAACATCAATGACAGCTTCAACTATTTTGTGGGAGTTGTTGAAGAGGTTCTTTATTTTCTCAGAATACAGAGCCTCCAGTTCTTGTAAGTTCTTGGGCTGTCTTGCATGAACTGCACGTTTGAGATCTCAGAGTGGCTCAATCATACTGAGGTCAGGAGACTGAGAGGGCCACTCCAGAACCTTCACTTGGTTCTGCTGTAGCCAATGACAGGTGGATTTGCCCTCGTGTTTTGGATCATTGTCATGTTGGAATGTCCAGACATGTGCAGCTTCTGGGCTGATGAGTGCAAATATTCCTCCAGTATTGTCTGATAACATGCTGCATTCATCTTGCCATCCATTTTGTCCAAGTTTCCTGTGCCTCTGTAGCTCACACATCCCCAAACATCAGTGATGCACCTCCGTGTTTCACAGTAGGAATGGTGTTCCTTCCATCAGAGGCCGTGTTGACTCCTCTCCAAATGTGACATTTATGGTTGTGGCCAAAAAGTTCAGTTTTGGTCTCATCACTCCAAATGACTTTGTTCCAGAAGTTCTGAGGCTTGTCTCTGTGCTGTTTGGCGTAATGGAAGCGGGATACTTTGTGACATTTCTGCAGAAGTGGCTTTCTTCTGGCGACTCGACCATGCAGCCCAGTTTTCTTCAACCGCCTCCTTATTGTGCTTTTTGAAACAGCCACACAACAATTTTCCAGAGAGTCCTGTATATCAGCTGAAGTTATTTGTAGATTTTTCTTTGCATCTCAAACAACTTTCCTGGCAGTCGTGGCTGAAATCTTTGCTGGTCTACCTGACCATGGTTTGGTTTCAACTCATTTTCTACTTCTTAATCAGCGTTTGAACACTGCTGATTGGCATTCTCAATTCCTTGGATATCTTTTTATACCCCTGTCCTGTTTTATGCAGTTCCATTACCTTTTTCTCGCAGAACCTTTGACAATTCGTTTGCTTTCCCCATGACTCAGAATCCAGAACCGTCTGTGCAGCTCTGGATGAAAGATGCAATGGTCTGTCAGAAGCCCAGAAACTCACTGACCTTTTATACACACACACTAACTACAAACAAAAAGGTCACAGGTCAGGATGGGAACCTGGATTAGCCATTCAAACTTGTTTGTGTTGACTTTTGTGCATGTTATCAGGTCAAAGTCACTGGGGTATGTAAACTTTTGATCAGGATCGTTTGGGTACTTTCTTTTGTCATTTTGATTTAAAAAGAGTAAACACAGTTGTTTTCCAATAAATAGCTTCACCCAACCATCAACCACTCATCTCTCTCGCTCATTTTTCCTTCGATTTTTTTTTAGGGAATTTTTTTAAATCTGCCAATATTTAAATAAATATGCAATTACTTACAACATGTATTTATAATGTTTTTTTAATCTGACACTACTATAATAAGGCAGCTGGTGGATCCACACACTGCACAAGGTGAGCCCCTGCTGCCCAGAATGTCTGTGGTGCTGCTGAATATCATGTTTTAGTCTCATATTTGTATGAGAGACTGAGGAAAGGTCACTAAGGGGAGGACTGATTCTTTCCACTTAAAGCTCCGGATGATTGAGACTGATTCGCTCGAATTTATACTGAACAGACTTAAAGGAAATACAGGCGAGAGCGCCACCTCATGGGATCACTTTTGGATTTTGCCTCGCCTCAACAACCCTGAGACCCTGACGGTTGGGGTTGTCTGGACAGTGTGCCTTGTTGTTATGCTCTATGTTATTTGTGCATGTATGTTTGTTTTGTTTTGTACATTTTATTTTTTTAATGGTGTTTTTGTTCGGCTTGCGGTCCCGTCTTCTCTTTCACTTACACCTCTGAGCCGCCCCGTGAAGACGTCACGTCCAAAAACTTTATTCACTGTCAACTTTATTCATCTCTGGAAACAACAGCTGAGAGAAACAACTATTAGTTTGAAATTGTAATAGTATTGATTTGAAAACACAAACACATACGTGTTGGATAGACACACACTGTTCCAGGGTGGAGACTCTATTTAAAGCTGTAATCTCCACACCCTCAACAGCCACCACCCAGTTTGAGCAAAGGAACCACAGGAGCTGCTTGTTGAGAAAACTGGGTGGAGTAATAGCTGAGGGTGGTGCTCCAGGACTGAGGGTGGTGCTCCAGAAATTTTAGAAATAGGAGGCATTTTCAGGTCAAATGATCCAGAACTGATATTTTTGGCATATAGATAGATAGATAGATAGATAGATCGATCGACGGATGGACGGACGGATGGATGGATGGATAGATAGATAGAGAGTAATAGAACCCACCTTTAATTATCAAATTTTATAGATCTAGGTCAATCCGCCTCTTGAACTCGGTAAACTGGAAGTCCTGACCCCATTATCACGCCCGCCCCCCTTTCCCACGCCCATCAGTAGAGCTGATGGGACCTCTCCACCGGGACATATTGTTTTGTGAGAAGCTTTTGCTGAACTCGGTGGACGTCCGAATCAATCTGAGCAGGGCCGGGGACGCACTCTGTCTCATGGGAGCACGCGATTCGACATTCCGACTCCACGTAGTGAGCGCGTTGCTGTTTGTCAAAAAAGTCACCGTCTCCTCCGCCATTCGTCTGGGTCACACGGCGGCTCTGCTGAAGGGTAACGCCCTCTACCCCCTGTCGCGCGTCAACGGAAAAACGTATTCTATCCCACAAAACTCCAGAGTCAGCATCCAGGAGAACCTGTTTCTGGGCATCATGCCTAAATACGTCGTGCTAGGCATGGTGCACCACGAAGCCTTACGGACGGACGTCAAGTTCCGGCCAAGGCTTTTCAGCCTAGATTTAACCAGGGGGCTTCGGTCAGGGAGTCCTACAACATGTTCAGCGCCACAGGGAGACACCTCAAAGATTTGCCTCTGAGCATTAACCGCAGAGAGTTTGGAAATGGTGTCTCTGACATCCAGCGGGAGTTTAGGACTGGAGATGAGATTCAGAGCCCCCCTGCCTCAGACCACCACTCTCATCGTCTACGCCTGTTGCGATTCCATACTGGAAATTAATTCAAAAAGACACGTGTTGGTGGATTACTACATATAAATTTTTTAATTTCTACAAGAATAATCATCAGCTGGAAAAACTTTTCAAAAACCTGCTGGGGGACGTATTCTGTGGTGTGTGGGCTTGTGATCAGCTCCCCCTGCTCTCCTCACGTTCCAGGACCCCGGCTTATTTCATCATTAACACCCACGAAAGTCACAGACCCGGAGAACACTGGCTGGCTCTGACTCTGGAAGAAGATGGTAAAGCCACTTATTTTGGCTCTTTTGGATTCACCCCGAGTTTACTCATTATCCATCGAGCATCTTGTATTTTTTGAATATCAACACGGAATAATGACTATTTATTACCACGATCTCCAGTTGCAATATCCGCTGTCCAACGTGTGCGGTCAGCACGGTGTTTTCTATCTCCATCATCGTACATGCGGTTTATCCTTTGACAGTGTTGTCCCTGTACACGGAGGATGATGTTAAAAAACGACCTTTGCATTGCAAACTATGTGAAAAGTTATATTACGTGTGTTAGAAAGCAAAACTCTGATAGTCAAACCATGTGTTCCCTACAAACGTTTAAAGATTGCTACCAAACCATAAAGACTGGGTTTCAATAAACTTTTATTGTTGGAAAGACAAAATGTCTCAGTCGTCTGGCATGAGAGTGAGTGAAGGAGGTCAGACCTGTTAAAGATGTCATTTAGGAGCTTTGCTCTCTCCTCCCCTCCTGGAGCTGCAGCCGGTAGTCATGTTCATTCCATATTATACCTCTTTCATGCTTTTATTCTGAAACTTCTGCTCCAGCTTCTTACTGTACTGCTCCTTCACCTCTCTGAGCCGGACCAGGAGCTCCTTCTGCGCTGGAGCTCCTGTCCATGTCAGTTGTGATCCAGGGCTTGTTCGGGTTAAGGTTAGTCCAGTTCTTACTGGTACAATATGTACCTCAATCAAGGTGGCCTGTCGGTGGACGTCTGCAGCCAGGGAGTCTTCAATTTTTGGACACATTGGAAAACTCGAACAGAAAGATTTTGAGAGTCGAGTTCGCGTGAAGAAATTAGTTTTACACATTTAGAAATCTCTCTTTGGACACACATAAGTCACTTTAGACGGACAGACTGAGATACAGAGACACTGCTTCTTCTTCAAATAGTTTTACATAGTGTGTGTGTGTGTGTGTGTGTGTGTGTGTGTGTGTGTGTGTGTGTGTGTTGCAGTAAAGTTTCATAACTCACAGAAAAACTTGAAGATAATTGCCATCCTCAAATGTTTTCCTGAATTCTACAACTCTTAGCTTGTTCCTTGTTCTCCAGAACAACTCCCACTATTTGGTGACAGGATTTTACTTCTTCTGTAAACGATGTGCATTAAAGTGCCAAACATGGTATTAACTAGCTGGTATATGTTATTATTACTTTTACTTTTCTTCCAGTAATTGTGGGCAAACTGTTTGACGTAGACGACAGTCTGAATCCAGTGACTGGGCCGTGGACGAACAGAACTCCACACCGGGTTCCTCCACATCAAACACACCTTGACCACATGGATCACGAGTCGTCAGGCTGGTGTTCCTGGAAACATCACGGGTCATTTAACACGTCTTGTTGAAGAATAAATGTCTAAAATCTTCTTTCTTGTATCGCCATTAAAGAAAATGCCTTTTGAATATGGAATCCCAGGAGAGACAAACTGTTGAAACGCTGTTGTTTCAGCTCACATGTTGCTCCTGTGAGTTTCAGCAGAGACCTTCAGGATGTGAGGTGACAGATGTGGACAGCTGTGAAGCCCTGAATGAGTGGGACTGATGTTTTCCTCTCCTCACTAAACCTTGTGAAATAACTTGTTAGTGTTTTGTCCTGGTGAGAAACGTTTCTGAGTGTTGCAACATGTTGTTGTGTTCATGTTCGTCAGACTTTTCTCAACAGGACGTTTCCACACGGGGAAGTTCCTCCACAAAACCAGGGAAGCTCTGATTTAACCTTGAAGTAAAAGTTAAAGCTGAAGCGAAACGTCCACTACTCTTGTTTCCCTGATGGTGTTTGAAAGTGAATTTAGAGGAATTCATCTCCATAATTCGGACTAAGATGATTAATTATTATTATTATGTTCCACACTTTGAGAGTAACTGAATGAATGAATTCATTCAAATGGTAGAAAGACAGTGAGTGAGAAGCACATCGTCAACTCACATTATTAAAAACAAAACAAAACACAGCACTTCGTCATGATGAACACAGAAATGGTTGGAAATATGCAGATCCATCCAAACAGAACAGAAGTCAGATGTTCCTCCATCCGGGTTCAGAGAGAAGCTCACTGCATATTTCAGTTAAACGTGTTGGCGTTGCTCCGGTAGAAGGGTTTTAACCCTTTCCTCTCTGACAGAGCCATCAGCGCTCCGTCGTCATGGAAAAGAGTTGGACCCGGTTCAAAAACAGAATCTGAGGGAAACTCACTGGCTTTCCCTGCAGCAGATCATTTGGAGTCATAGACTGTGTTCTCAGGAGGAAGCTGAGGGAGAACATGCAACTCACTATGAGAACCATGTTGACTCACTTCCTGTGGCTCAACAGAGCGAGCGATGCTGCCAGGAAGCCTCGCTGCAGACAGTCAGAGGCAGAGACGTCTCCTCGCCAGCTGAGTCTTCATGGCCGTGTTCTTCCGCTCTCGTGAGCCCGACGGCGGCTTCGAAGTCGCTGAATATCGGCAGATCTCCAGATCGGACCCGGAAGCTGCTGCAGCCACTCGGAGGTCGCGCCAGGCAGGTAAGTTCACCTGCGTTCACCTTCACAGCAGCTTCCTGTCGGCCAAGAGAAACTGATCCTCACTGTGCTGCACAGAAATCAAACACCTGCAGGTGGTGCTGCTGAGCTTCGGGCTGCTGTGTGTTCTCCAGGCCTCGCTCAACATCGCCCTGAGACTGAGTCCAGCTACACAACCAGGATCACAACCAGGAACACAACCAGGTACACTACCAGGTACACTACCAGGTACACTACCAGGTACACAACCAGGAACACAACCAGGAACACTACCAGGTACACAACCAGGAACACAACCAGGAACACAACCAGGTACACAACCAGGAACACAACCAGGTACACTACCAGGTACACTACCAGGAACACAACCCCGTACACTACCAGGTACACAACCAGGTAAACTTCTAGGTAAACTAGCAGCTACACCATCCGGTACACCATCAGCTACACAACCAGGTACACTACCAGCTAAACAACCAGGTACACCATCAGGTAGACAACCAGCTACACAACCAGGTACACTATCGGGAACACTACTAGCTACACAACTAGGTACACTACCAGGTACAGCATCAGGTACACTACCAGCTACACCATCTGGTACACCACCAGCTACACAACTAGGTACACTACCAGGCACACCACCAGCTACACAACCAGATCCACTACCAGGTCCACAACCAGGTCCACTACCAGGTGAACAACCAACTACACCAGCAGCTACACAGCCAGGTACACAACCAGCTAGACAACCAGCTACGCAACCAGGTCCACTACCAAGTCTACTACCAGGTACACTACCAGCTACAGCTACACTGATGGAGGAGCTTTGAACCTGTTTTAAAACAGCACACACACACACACACACACACACACACACACACACACACACACACACACACACACACACACACACACACACACACAGTTGTCTGTGGTGTGTTTCACACTGTGTGTTGCGCAGGGACAGAGGAGGGGACGCAGGACGAGACGCAGGAGGAGCACAGCTGTCCTCAGGGTTGGATCCCGTCCTCCTCAAGCTGTTACTACGTCTCCTCTCAGAGGGCGAGCTGGGACGGGGCGAGGCAGGCCTGCAGGGCCAGGGGGGGTGACCTGGTCATCATCAACAGCCAGCAGGAACAGGTCAGCATTGCGTCTGTGTGTGTGTGTGTGTGTGTGTGTGTGTGTGTGTGTGTGTGTGTGTGTGTGTTTCTGAGCATCCTCCCTCCTGGCAGGACTTCCTAAGCGGCCTGGTGGTGGCAGCCTGGGTGGGCATGACGGACCGGGGGACTGAGGGAGTCTGGATGTGGGTGGATGGAACTCCAGTGGACAAAGAGCGGTGAGAGAAGTCAGCCACTTTTATTTCCTTCAATTTCAGAAGGAATCCTGAAAAACAAATAACTGGAGGGTAAAATTTCACATGAACTCCAAGTGCTGTAAGAATCCTATTGTAACTGTTAAAATGAACAGGGACTGAGAAGGACTCTATTGTTTTAATTGTTATGTTTGTTGTTGTGCCTGCCTCTTTAAAGTTCCTCCACCAGAATCCACAAGAGAAAAATGTAAATATTTAGGATCTAGTTGTAGTTGTTGATGTACATCTCTAATACATCGTTAAAACCTTTCTGAAGGAAATTCCTCACCACTCCCAGACAAACTGGTATTTCCACCATTTTAAATTTGGCAGAACATCCCTGGGCTATCCCTGCGGACTGGTTATCGGGTGTTGGCCGGCCCTGCGGGGGCTGGCGGGAGGGGGTGCTTGATTTGGGGGGATCCTCCCACAAACCTTTTTTTTTTACTGGGTGCGTCCCTGGTGTGTTGGGGTTGCCGAGGGGCACAGAGGGCCTGTGTCTGGGGGGTCCAGTCTTGCCCCAGGGCCACCTCGGGCATGGCCCTCTGTGTTGGCCGGCCTGTGGCGGTGCCGGGGGGTGCTGGGGTTGGTGGGCCAGGCTCGACATCGCGGTCTGTGTCAAGGTGGTGGTTTGGGGTGGTCGGTCTTCCCTGGGGGTTTTCTGGGCCCTCGACTCTTTGTGCCCCGGCTGCGCGCCTCGCTGGGGGGCTGATGGCCACATTTCCTTGCCCTGTTGTTCCCTGGTCAGGCGGGCTGGACCCACACTGCATCACCTCCTAAACCACATCACATTCACCCCACACGCACCTCATACACACCCCCAAACCCCACCCCTGTGGAGCATGTTTTTAACGCACCACATACACCCACAACTGTGGTGAAGGAATCAGGCGGAATAGGGAGGGGTTTCAGGTGGGGTAGGTGCTCTGCCGCCCTCTGCTGGGACCCCGCCTTGCCCATCCACAGCAATGTTCCCCATCAGGGATTGGGAAAAAATATTAAATTTTTTTTTACGATTTTTAGACACTAAAATAAAAATGTAAACACTATTTGTGAAATTCGACTCCAAGGAGCAAAACACCTCCACAGATTTGCACCACATTACACACAATGTCTGCTTCACCATTTTTGCAAAACAGTGATTTGTAAACCTCTACACACATTTTCACACCTTAGACACAGAGAAGCATTGTGAGGTAACTTCCTTGTTATTACGAAGCCCCAGATTGCCGATGAACACACAAAGGAACACATTGGATATCATAACACAACATAACATAACATCCACCTGCTGTGCTAATTTGAAAAAGCAGCACTCAGGTGTGCTATAAAAGGCAGCAGGTGAGTTCACCTGTCTTCAACAAAAATGAAAGGAGCTCGAAGAAGAAGAGTGAGAAAGAGAGGGGGAGCTCAAAGAGGAGATGAAGGTGGCAGAGGAAGAGGAGAAGGAGGTAGAAGAAGAAGAGTGAGAAAGAGAGGGGGAGCTCAAAGAGGAGATGAAGGTGGTAGAGGAAGAGGAGAAGGAGGTAGAAGAAGAGGCCCAGGTAGAGGAAGAGCAGAATAAAGAGGTGGAGGAGGAGGAGGCCCAGGTAGAGGACGAGGAGAAGGAGGTAGAGGAGGAGGCCCAGGTAGAGGAAGAGGAGAAGGAGGTAGAGGAGGAGGCCCAGGTAGAGGAAGAGGAGAAGGAGGTAGAGGAGGAGGCCCAGGTAGAGGAAGAGGAGAAGGAGGTAGAGGAGGAGGCCCAGGTAGAGGAAGAGGAGAAGGAGGTAGAGGAGGAGGCCCAGGTAGAGGAAGAGGAGAAGGTGGTAGAGGAGGAGGCCCAGGTAGAGGAAGAGGAGAATGAGGTAGAGGAGGAGGCCCAGGCAGAGGAAGAGGAGAAGGAGGTAGAGGAGGAGGCCCAGGTAGAGGAAGAGGAGAAGGAGGTAGAGGAGGAGGCCCAGGTAGAGGAGGAGGCCCAGGCAGAGGAAGAGGAGAAGGAGGTAGAGGAGGAGGCCCAGGTAGAGGAGGAGGCCCAGGCAGAGGAAGAGGAGAAGGAGGTAGAGAAGTAGGCCCAGGTAGAGGAAGAGGAGAAGGAGGTAGAGGAGGAGGCCCAGGTAGAGGAAGAGGAGAAGCCTGTGATGTGGATGAAATCTTGTGTCCTGATGCAGCCAGACGGAGAGATGAGGAGTTACAGGATTCTTGTTGCTTTTACTCTAGTTTTTCTTCAGAATGTGTGTACTTCATGCAGTAATTTTTATTTGTCTCGAGATTTTATTTGTTTCATTGATTTCATTGTGGGTTGATTACTGTAACTGATAATGGTAAGAAATACTGTAAGTATTGAAATAAATACTTCAAATATTCAGTGTGGTTGTGTTGCTGGGGGCGGAGCTTGCTGCGCCGGCGCGGCGCGGGACGGCCTCATGGGGTGAGCCGGTCTGGTGTTGGACTCGGGAGTGCCGGGGTGTGCGGGGGTCGGGTGTCCGGTTTCCTCTGGGGCCCTGATGCGCTGGCGACGCATCCCAAGTCGACACTGGCTTTGATTAATTGGCATTGTTTTAATTAAACATTTGTACTTCATACATTTATTCTATATTCTGATATAAATGACATGTATTCAGTGTTTATTTATTCAGACTTTAGAATGTTGTTAAATTAAATGGTGTTTGTACACTTCCACACTAACATTGATCAACGTTATAATCACAGAAGCAGGGTGATTTATGAAACATATTTAAATACTGCTCTTTTAATCTTTGTGTTGTCTAAGATGTTAAAATGTTCTGAATAACTCCAAGAGGTCTGAATAGTCCAGTTGCATGTGGCTCCTGGAATTGCCTCTGTACTGGATTAATATGAAGAATAATTAATAACTCATAAGATCTTCTCCAGAGCTGAGATTCTGACAAGAGAACCGTGTGTGTGTTGTTCTGGGTCATGTCATGTTGTGCCGTGTGCCAAACCATGTCATGTTGTGTTGTGTTGTGTTGTGTTGTGTTGTGTTGTGTTGTGTTGTGTCATGTCTACAATGGCACCAGGGGTCCAGTTCTCCACCAAGATGACAGATACAGATAACCAGTGTTCTCCAGCTCTGCCCAGTGAGTCCGGGGGGGGGGGGGGGGGGGGGGGGGTTCTGTATGTCCGTGGGTCTTGTCAAGAGTTGGAGGGATTATTCACCCTGCAGGTGGCGCTACCAAAAGAGTCCCGAAGTCCAACATACCAGGATCTCTGGTTCCTGCTTGACTGATCCAGACACTTTGGATCCTGATCACCGTTCACTAGTTCAACCCAGACCTTGGTGCGCTTGTTCACAAGAAAAGGGGCGGAGCTTGCAGCGTCTGACCAATCACACACAGAGAAACCCTCCAGAGCAGTTTCCAGATTACTGAAGGAGCAGTTAATCTCTAAGATTATGAAGAATTCAAACCCATCCAGCAGCTCAAAGCAACACTGCTGCTGCAGCCAGAACCAGAACCTTCCTGACTTGGTGAGATTAGAGCAGATTAATGGATCAGTGATATAAAGGAACAGCACTGTGATCACTCAGTTCCACTTTATTCCAGCAGAAAGGTTCCAGGCAGAACTTCCTCACTGCTCTTCTTTTACTTTAGGTTCTCCATCACTGGTTCTGAGGCGGAGGTCCTCTTGTGTTTCCTGTTGGAATATTAATTCATCACCATGACGACACGGGTAGTTCTGGTTCCATAAATTCATGGTTCTGCAGTTCTGTCAGGTGTGATCATGAACCTCATTATTCCAGATCAACCCTCGTGGAGATAAACAGACCTGGAACAAGTCAAGAACCAGAACCAGAACCTCCTTCAGAGCCTCAGAGACCAGGATTTATTTTATTATGTCTAAAGATTGTTCTAGATTAATTTATCTTCTCCTCTTCGCTGCAGCTCAGCGCCGAACCTGCCCACCAATCACCATCATTTAAAAATGGGCGGGTCATTTTCTAAGAGATCTGATTGGTCAGGAGGCGGAGCTCTGACCTCTTATCCAGAACATATCCTGCTCCAGAGCAGGTTAGACTTTCAGCGTAAATTGTCTGGGTGGTCTATCCTGGTGAGAAGTGAGCGAGCGTCGTAGTACGGAGGACCAGGTTTAATCCTTGAAGTTATCTCGATAATAGAAAATCCAGCTTCGTAGTACAGGCCTCTGAAGTAGCGTAAAGAACGACCACAAGCCTGGAGACCTGGAGGAACAGCGGCCCCCACCCAGAGGCCCCCGACGAACACCCAGAAGGAGCATGGCAGGGGGGCAGCCCCCAACCCCATGTCGTATCTTATTTAGTCCTGTCGTGTTTTACTGTGTTGTGTAGTGTAGCGTTATGTCATGTCATATTTTTCCGTTGTGTTGTGTGGCGCAGGCTGCGGTGGGCTCCTGGACAGCCGGACGATGCCTCCGGAGGAGAAGACTGTGGCGACCTTCGGGTCATGAGGTCCTTCATGGGTCTGAATGACTTTGACTGTGGTTTTCCAGCTCCTTGGATTTGTGAGAAAAACATCAAACCAGTTTAAACTTCAGTTTTCACCCTATAATGTAACTTCCAGATTTCTTCTCTTTCCTCCATTAAGTGTTTATTAAAAAAAGTTTTAAATTGCATTCTGAAACATAACTTTGCTGATTCTGACGAGAGCTTTTTAAACTGTATTTCCTTTAATTCACTTCTGCAGACATTAACAGTAGATCGTATCTGCTGAGTGTCTTCTGTTGGACTCACCTGTCTTCAAACTGTCAAACCTCTCAATGCACAACAATGTGAGATAGTGTACAGATAATGATCCTAACTTGTCAATAATGTCATGAAACTATAAAAAATGGCAGAGCTGTGCAGTATGTTTCATGTTTACCCTTAATGTCCACGTAATATCCCTTTAACATCCACTGACTGTCCTCTTAATTTCAAGAATTTCCCCTAGAGATTAATAAAGTTATTCAATTCTAGTCAAGTCAATTGTATTTTATTTTATTCTATTCTATTCTCGACTTAGGCCACGTTTACACGTACCCCGGTATTTGGAAAAACTGTGATATTTTTCTGTGTTTCTTGCATTTTCACTGAACGCAGCTACGACTCATCACAAACGTTGATTCTTGGAAACTCCAGCCCCAGTGGAGATCTGGATAAACTCTGGGTCTCCAGTTGCATCTAAAGACGGGAAATATTTAGATATTTATGTCACAATTCGTGACATGGCGTTTTTTTACTTTAGTGTTTTGTGGACTCCTGCTTGGATCATGCCCTGGACTCCTTCACCTGCTCAGTGAGACTGAAAACAAACACCTTTATTTTATTTATTTTTTAAAACCTGATTCCATGTGTGAGAGTCTGCTCCTCCAACCTGACTGGAACTTCTCATACAGGCCGTCGAGATGACGGTGCTCCTGAAGTTGAGCTGCAGCTACTCTTTCCAGCACCTTGAGGTTGGAGATGGTCTGTAGTTGTCCAGGACTTCTGAGTCGAGAGATGGTTTTTTCAGGAGTGCTTTCATAACCACTGCTTTGAGTGCAGATGGAACCTGGCCAGGCTGTAGGGAGAGCGTTCTCATTATTGTGATGAGGAGCTTATGGCAGGGAGGTTAGATGTAATCAGGGATGTGGGTCCAGGAGGCAGGGGGATGGTTTCATTCTCCTGATGAGGGCTTCTACTTCAGCCCGTGGGACCTCCAGGAAGCACTGCAGAGGGTGGAGGACTGTGTGCTGGGAACAGGACCACCCCGGGCTGGTGCTGGATCACTGGAAAGATGAGTGTGAATGGAGTCGATCTTGGTTTTGAAAAAGGTGAGGAATCTGCTCCACTGCTCCTCTGAATATTCCACATGTGTTTGGGATTGAGGTGTAAGGAGATGTTTTATTGTAGAAAAGAGCTGCTTGGAATTTCCAGGACTGCTATTAATGATATTCAAGTGGAACTGTGACCTGGTGGTCTTTAAAGCTCGCCTATGGACAGAGAGACCAGATGTTGGAGCACGCCGCTCAAGAACACGACAAGCAGTTTGGCGTTTCCACAGCTTGCAGGTGTACCAGGGTGCTGAGGGGCGTGGAGATCCAGAAGATCACTGAGAGCTGAGTCCATAAGGTACTCTGCAGTACTGGTACAGGCCTTCATGTGCAGCTAAAGCAGGAAGCCCTCTGCTCTCCTCGATGGAAGCGCTATTCAGAACCAAAGTGGAATCCAGTGCAGACCCACACAGCGCTGACAACATTTGCTCACATTTATTCTTGCACTGCATTTTAGGAACCTTATTTTATCTCAGGTACTTTTTCTGTGTTTTATCGTTGGTTCTGCAGTGCATCTCTGATATAAATGGTCAGAATGACATTATAAGTCTATCTATCTATCTATCTATCTATCTATCTGTCTGTCTGTCTGTCTGTCTGTCTGTCTGTCTGTCTGTCTGTCTGTCTGTCTGTCTGTCTGTCTGTCTGTCCGTCCGTCCGTCCGTCCGTCCGTCCGTCCGTCCGTCCGTCCGTCCGTCCGTCCGTCCGTCCATCTATCCATCTATCTATCTATCTATCTATCTATCTATCTATCTATCTATCTATCTACAGATAGAACAGTGTTGCCAGTCACCTTAAAAAAGTAATCGATTACTAGTTACTCCTTTAAATAGTAACACAATTTCTTTTCTGATTACTTGCTTTTAAAAGTAACTAAATTAGTTTACAAGTTACTTTATTAGTTACTTCCAGCAGCTGCCGACAACACCCTCCCATCGTCTCAACATAAAAATGTCAACCGGTTTTGCCCCCTAAAAAGGGGGCGGGGCTTCTTGCCAATATATTTTTTTTTACTAAAGAAAATTACAAATACAGTGTATCATCTCTGCAGTCGTGTTCCTGTTGGAATGTCAAGATTTCATTTCGACATTGTGTTGGTTCTTTTGTGTTACCTGAACGCTGAAGCATCCAAGGCTCCGCCCACTCCACAGGTCTCGACGCTCAATTCCATTTTTTGCTGAGATCCGATTTTTTGGCGTGATCATTTCAAACACGCCCCGCCGTGTGAACGTGATCAGACCGGATGTTTTCAGGCCCCAGAGCTCAGAAGATGATGTGAAGTCAGAGAGAGCACGCTATTTCCTCATGATGCCAGTCAGCTCCAGGGTTGCCAGATGTGACTTAGTGTTTCAGCCCAAACAAGGTAAAACTCACACCTCAATGAAAACCAGCCCAAACCTCAGCCTGTGTGGGAACCATGTTAAAACCCACTAAACTATTAGATGTGTAATAAAGAACACAACATAAACACACATGTCGCCCAGTGAAATATTAATAAATATTGAAATATTAATATATATGCCCATGATAAATAAGTGAATAAATAGTAAAAAGCATATTAAAAAGGGATTGAAATACATAATGTTTTGGTTTGTTAACAATGTATGAAATGTGTAAAAGTTTATTTGAATGCTTCACGTATTTCTTTTTTTTTATTTTGTAAAACAAATGTTAAATCTGAGTTCTCTGTGTGGGGAGACGTCTGTGGTCCCGCCTGCAGCTTGCTTGCTGCTGATTGGATAATAGGGATCCTGAGGTGAGCAGGAGTGAGCAGGAGTGAGCAGGAGTGAGGTGCAGTGGAGCAGGTGGGTGGTGTTTCTTTCACAAAGCTGGGAGAGAGACAGCAGAGAGGAGGGAGGAGAAGGAGACAGAGCAGCAAGAAGGTGGTGTGTTCGACAAAGTTTCAGGGAGTTCTGCTTCTCAGTGCTGAACCACTCCTGTTAAGGCACGGTGGACCAAACCACCTGCTGGAGGACCAAACCACCTGCTGGAGGACCAAACCACCACCGCCTGCTGGAGGACCAAACCTCCACCACCCGCTGGAGGACCAAACCACCTGCTGGAGGACCAAACCACCACCGCCTGCTGGAGGACCAAACCACCTGCTGGATGACCAAACCACCACCGCCTGCTGGAGGACCAAACCACCTGCTGGAGGACCAAACCACCCACTGGAGGACCAAACCACCACCGCCTGCTGGAGGACCAAACCACCTGCTGGAGGACCAAACCACCCGCTGGAGGACCAAACCACCTGCTGGAGGACCAAACCACCACCGCCTGCTGGAGGACCAAACCTCCACCACCCGCTGGAGGACCAAACCACCTGCTGGAGGACCAAACCACCACCACCCGCTGGAGGACCAAACCACCCGCTGGAGGACCAAACCACCACCACCTGCTGGAGGACCAAACCACCACCACCCGCTGGAGGACCAAACCACCCGCTGGAGGACCAAACCACCACCACCTGCTGGAGGACCAAACCTCCACCACCCGCTGGAGGACCAAACCACACCACCTGCTGAAGGACCAAACCACCTGCTGGAGGACCAAACCACCACCACCTGCTGGAGGACCAAACCACCACCACCTGCTGGAGGACCAAACCTCCACCACCCGCTGGAGGACCAAACCACCACCACCTGCTGGAGGACCAAACCACCTGCTGCAGGACCAAACCACCACCACCTGCTGGAGGACCAAACCACCCGCTGGAGGACCAAACCACCCGCTGGAGGACCAAACCACCACCACCTGCTGGAGGACCAAACCACCTGCTGGAGGACCAAACCACCCGCTGGAGGACCAAACCACCACCACCTGCTGGAGGACCAAACCACCCGCTGGAGGACCAAACCACCACCACCTGCTGGAGGACCAAACCACCAGCTGGTGGACCAAACCACCACCACCTGCTGGAGGACCAAACCACCACCACCTGCTGGAGGACCAAACCACCTGCTGGAGGACCAAACCACCCGCTGGAGGACCAAACCACCCGCTGGAGGACCAAACCACCCGCTGGAGGACCAAACCGCCAGCTGGTGGACCAAATCGCCCGCTGGAGGACCAAACCACCACCACCCGCTGGAGGACCAAACCGCCCGCCTGAGGACCAAACCGCCCGCTGGAGGACCAAACAACCCGCTGGAGGACCAAACCGCCCGCTGGAGGACCAAACAACCCGCTGGAGGACCAAACCGCCCGCTTCTCTCTTTCTTTTTTGTCTTTATTAGTTTATTTAAGAGGGACAGAACAGAGAACGTTGTTACAACAATACCAACCGATGCCGTGTCCATGAGATATCCAGCCAAAGGCTCATTTGCAGACCCGGTCCCCAACATGAAACAGACACAAGCAAACAGTTGTACATAGTTATACATAAAACATGCTATAATATAAATAGTTTACAGATTTTTTAAAAGTGTATTTAATGTCTGCATGCTGGGTTGGTCTTTAAGCAGCGCTTTGCTTTGCTTTGCTGTTGAACTGGTTCAGATCTGTGAGGGTTTCTAGTTGTTCCAGATCTGTGAGGGTTTCTAGTTGTTCCAGATCTGTGAGGGTTTCTAGTTGTTCCAGATCTGTGAGGGTTTCTAGTTGTTCCAGATCTGTGGACCCTGACCTGAGAAGCTGCTTGGACCCAAAGTGGTTTTGCATTCTGCTGGTTTACAGTCACCGTCTGCAGCGCCCCTAGTGGTGACACCACATGAGTTACATTTATACATAATTTTGCATACAAACTCAAAGATTATACACACATTTAAAGTTAAATTTTAAGAACGAGTATTTAATAAAACGGTCGAGACTTAAAAAGTTGGGTTTTTCTAAAATTGTCCAGTAGTGCCGCCTCATGGGCTGTCCTCCTGTCCATCACTTTTAATGCCTGTTTGTACAGAGAGGGGACAGTTTTTCTGTCCCCACACAGTGAAACAAGATGAGACGTGAGAGAATCATTGAGTGGAAGAACAATTTAGCAGCGTTCATGGATAAACAAGGTTTTATTAAACGGAAGCAATTCAAGTTGGTCTGGATCCTTTGTGATATTGTCTTTGTGTGCACGTCCAATTCTAAGTGGCGGTCCAAGACAACCCCAAGACATTTTGTGTCTCAACATTTTCAACTGTTTTTTTTGTTTCTCAGTATCTGGAAGTTCTCCAGGGATTTATTGCGCAGAGAGAAACACATAGCAACTGTTTTTGAATGATTCAAAGACAGACAGTTGTCCTCTAACCATGGCGAGACACTGACCAACTGTTGAGTAACTCTGCAGCCATTTCTGGAGTCTTAGCTGGGACATAAATAACGCTGTCATCGGCATAAAGCTGACACTCAGCCTCTTTGCAGATGTTTGGCAGGTCATTTATATAAAGACAGAACAGCAGGGGGCCCAATATGGAGCCTTGAGGAATCCCTGTTTTGTGTTCCAGAGGGGCTGAAATTGTGCCATCTATCTGTCCACTCTGTCCTCTGGACTCCAGATAAGATTTGAACCAACTGAGAGCCTGCTGGGAAAAATGTCATTTTTGAAGTTTATTTATCAAAATGTTGTGGTTGACTGTGTCAAAGGCCTTACACAGGTCCTAAAACACTGTCCCAACCACGTCCTAAAACACTGTCCTAACCACGTCCTAAAACACTGTCCTAACCACGTCCTAAAACACTGTCCCAGCCACGTCCTAAAACACTGTCCTAACCATGTCCTAAAACACTGTCCCAGCCACGTCCTAAAACACTGTCCTAACCACGTCCTAAAACACTGTCCCAGCCACGTCCTAAAACACTGTCCCAGCCACGTCCTAAAACACTGTCCTAACCACGTCCTAAAACACTGTCCCAGCCACGTCCTAAAACACTGTCCCAGCCACGTCCTAAAACACTGTCCTAACCACGTCCTAAAACACTGTCCCAGCCACGTCCTAAAACACTGTCCCAACCACGTCCTAAAACACTGTCCCAACCACGTCCTAAAACACTGTCCCAGCCACGTCCTAAGACACTGTCCCAGCCACGTCCTAAAACACTGTCCCAGCTACGTCCTAAATCACTGTCCCAGCCACGTCCCCTCCATCTAAACTTTTCTTATTTCAGTCTCTCAGGTAGCAGGTTGCCAGTTCTGTTGAATATGTTGTTCTGAAGCCAAATTGTTTTGGATGAAGAGCTTCATTTTGTTCAGTATAATCAATCAATTGGTCCACCACAACCTTTTCTATTACCTTAGAGATCACAGGGAGAATTGAAATTGGCCTGTAGTTATAAACATGGTCAGAGTCTCTGGATTTAAAGATTGGGCAGATTAGACCTGCTTTCATCCCCTTTAGTGATGGACAGATCTACCAAGTGAGTTCTGGGCCCGGTTAGAGAATCTTTGTGTTTCTTTAAAAAATCAGTGTCCAAACCAAATATATCCTTGGATTTGGAAGTTTTGAGTTTGTTGATGTTTTGTTTATTATTAGTTTTGTTGGATTGCTCTAAAGAGAATGCTGCTCCAGTTGGAGTCACTCTCATATTTTGAACTGCAACTGATTTAAAACCTTCAGCGATTTGTTCCACTGAGGTCACACAATAATTGTTAAATGAATTTACAATCTCTATCGGGTTATTAATTAGCTCTCCATCGATAATTAGTTGTTTGGGACCTCGATTTCTTTCTTCTTTAGGGTCTTGTTTGGTCAGTCTATGAATATGTTTCCAGAGACAAGAGCTGTTTCCCCCTGACTCCTGCATCAGGGGCAGAAAGTCCTCTGGTGGGGCTTTTCTCATTTCACTGCCCACTTTCTTCCTGAGGCTTCTGAAGATTACATTATCAGTGTTTAGGTTAGTTAAGAGGCTTCTGAAGATTACATTATCAGTGTTTAGGTTAGTTAAGAGGCTTCTAAAGATTACATTATCAGTGTTTAGGTTAGTTAAGAGGCTTCTAAAGATTACATTATCAGTGTTTAGGTTAGTTAAGAGGCTTCTAAAGATTACATTATCAGTGTTTAGGTTAGTCAAGATTGACTTTTTAGATGCCAGATCCCTTTGCTTCATTAAATGACATGTTTTTAGTGATGCAGGGCAAAGACTGGAGTTTTATCCAGGATATAATTGGCTTTGTGTATTTCTGAATTACTTGTGTTACACTTTTTGTGAGTAGATTGCAGTACTCGTTTAGGCTCTGCATTTGTAAGACAGGATTCCAGTTAATATCGTTTTACATTTGGGGCAAATCTTTTTTCCGAATATCTTTCATCATTTTATTTTTTGCACCCTGTGTAACATATTGCAGCCGCTCCTCTCAGTTTTCTCAATACCAATGTGAAGTTGTGGGTTATATGTTATAGGTTTTTGTTACACGCTCTGGTTTATTTGTAAAAATTTAAGTTTTACTAGTTCTTGTTAGTCTTGTTGGCCCAGCAATTTGTTGCTGTAACTTATATTTTGAGGTTATTATTTTCAGTTTTTGTTGAACACGTTTGTCCAACCAATTAATATTAAAATCTCCAAGCACAATGGTTTCACCATCATATTTAAACATTCGAAGCAGTTTAACCAGGTTACTATAAAAAGATCCATTAAAAGATGGCGGATTGTATAAAGTTACAATATTAAAATTTATTCTAGGTGATAAAACAATGTTTAAAACCAAACATTCTAACTCACAGGGGTCAGCTTTAAATTCAGTACATTTAAGAGTGTTTGGAACTTATACTAGCACACCACCCCCTTTACCTATTTGTCTGTCCTTACAAAAACAAGAATATCCTGGAATGTGGATCATATTTGATGTTATATTACAGTTTAACCAGGTTTCACTCAGAGTGAGATGGTCCAAGTTGGAGTCTGTGAGCAAGTGTTCCATTTGATATGAGACTTCTTATGTTAAGATGACCTCAGCCAAAGGCTTCACAGTTGAACTGCTCATCTGACCTGTGTGTAGTTACTGAGGAGAAACTGGGTCTGACTGCATCCGCTCACCACCGCTGGTCTCTGGACTGCATCTGCTCACCACCGCTGGTCTCTGGACTGCATCTTCTCACCACCGCTGGTCTCTGGACTGGACTGCATCTTCTCACCACCACTGGACTCTGGACTGCATCCGCTCACCACCGCTGGTCTCTGGACTGCATCTGCTGACCACCGTTGGTCTCTGGACTGCATCCGCTCACCACCGCTGGTCTCTGGACTGTCCCCTCCAGCATGGTTTTCCCTCCGAAAGCAGTTTGTCAGCACCAGATAGCGCTCTGAGCCCCCTGGATGGTCAGAGTTCCTCTGGCTCCGTGGGACACCAGCCTGTTGCATCCAGCCTGCTGCATCCAGCCTGCTGCATCCAGCCTGCTGCATCCAGCCTCCTGCCCGCTGCTCCAACTCTGGATGAACACTTGGTTTACCCACACACTCTTCTTGGTACTACTTGGATTCCTCTTTCCCCCTTACTCACAAGGCGATAGATGGTTTACATATGTAGGGATTTCTTACCTCATAATAATCACTAGGTACCATGTATGTAGTGCAGTCCACCCACGGGGTACCATTTATGTTGCGTTTTGGGAGTTTGTCAATCGATAATGATTAATAATTATCAAAGACAGTTATTAATTATGTTATTGAAAATGTAATCTGATCAGTATCAGATACCTCGGGAGCTCCACCTGGAACAGGAAATGATAACCAGTTCAGTTCTATCAGTCTCATAAGATTTACTAAACAATTTGGAATTTGAATTAATAGTTAAATTAATTACAATTACCAGAATTAACAGTAAAACAGTAAAGGATCTTGGAGTTCTTGACACAGAAGAGTCGACATTTCATTCACCTTTGTGCTCATTAATAAGACGGCAAGTATGATTCCAAAAATTATATTTATTTATAATGAAAACAAATAAAACACAGATTCTAACTACTTATATACAGCTTGGTGTGTGTGTGTGTGTGTGTGTGTGTGTGTGTGTGTGTGTGTGTGTGTGTGTGTGTGTGTGTGTGTGTGTGTGTGTGTGTGTGTGTGTGTGTGTGTGTGTGTGTGTGTCGAGAGAGAGAGAGGGAGAGAGAGGTGGAGGGAGTGTGTGTGTGACCTGGGACAGAACTACAAAACAAGATGGCGGATCACAAAAAACTACATTCAGAATGGAGGTTACCAGTGTATCATGTGTAACTCCCCCAAATAACAATAATAATAACTAGGGACGTCCCGATCACACTTTTTACCCCCGATATCGATCCGATTTTTCAGAATTGAGTATCGGCCGGTACCGATACTTTCCCGATCCGATACTTACATTGCTATTGCAAATATACTCAATAGTGTATTTTTGGAGCAACTAAGATGTCAGAAGCTAAAAGCACTATTGGCAGAAGCTTTGTTTACCTAGAATGATTGTAAAACTCACTTATTGAATCAAAATTCTTCTCAGAATGACTAAATTCTAACCCAATCAAAACCCAGTTACACTCTGCAGTCTTGTTTCTCTTATTTATCTTAACTTAAACAACTTCACCTGGATTTTGTGGCAAATAAAAAATAAATAAAAATGAAACCCAGTGAATCAGTTTAACATATAAACTATAAAAAACTACAACATAAACAGTATTCAGTAAAACCAATTCCACTTCAAAGTGTCTTTGGTGTGTGTGGGTGTCTGTGTGTGTGTGTGTGTGTGTGTGTGTGTGTGTGTGTGTGTGTGTGTGTGTGTGTGTGTGTGTGTGTGTGTGTGTGTGTGTGTGTGTGTGTGTGTGTGTGAGATTCAGATAACTATAAAATTGTTCTTCTCTCCTTTTCATCCATTCATATTAAGTTTTTTTGTCTTTCTTTATTTATAAGACATAAAGAAAAAACAAATTTTAAATTACGTGAACACGTCTTTTGTTTTTGCAGGATTTTATATCCACATGTTGACATTGTGGAATGGGTGGAGAATGGGTGGAGAATGGGTGGAGGTCACAGTTTGCAGAGGCTGGCTTCATGTCCATTGTGCTGGAAAATCCACAAATGTTCCCAAAGCATCATTCAGCTGTGGATCAACCCCCAAACAGAGAGTACAGGTACTACAATAGTTGGTTCAGTACTTCAATAGATGCATGTGGTATGGCAGAAATGACTGAAACACCTGTTGACATATTTAGCTGCACTCCTTTATGTCCCAGGAATCCAGAAGGAGGACCAGAGACTCGTCCGTTACGTTTTGATGTTTTGCTCCCAGAAGTAAGATGATGAATGGAATGGAGGACATCATAGAAGTAGAGTACTCAATACTGTGAGTCTTTGTAAACCTCTCTACCTGCACCTTGTCAAGGTCTTTCAGATCCTCATCATCATCCTGATGAAGGTCCTACAAGGCCTGAGGCAGAGGTCATCATAGCCAGAGGGAGAACGTTCTAACATGTTCTCAAAGGGGAACCAACCGGACATGATGAACAAGAGAGTCTGAAGGCCTCAGGGGATGTAGTAGTAATCCTATATCTTCCTAGTACATCCGGTGATGTAGTAGTAATCCTATATCTTCCTACTACCTCCGGTGATGTAGTAGTAATCCTATATCTTCCTGTGTTCTCCTGATAGTAGAGTGAAGCTGCACTGCTGTCGCTCATCACCATCTTATCTACTGGAATCTGTATATTTACATAATGTCTCTAAAATCCAGAATATATTGATAGAGTGACACTGAGAAGTTAATCCATGTATTTACTTCCAGAGTAACTATTGTAACTCCCTATTATCAGGGGGTCCAAGTCACTGCTTAAAAAGTCTTCAACTAATCAAAAGATCTTAAAGATCTGCTGGTCCCAGATCTCCCCAGAAGAACTCTTGGTTCTCAGAGTGCTGGCTTACTGGAGGTTCCTAGCTTTTCTAAAAGTAGAATGGAGGCAGAGCTTTCAGCTTTCAGGTTCCTCTGATGTGGAACCAGATCCAGTTTCAGTTAAAGAGTCTGACACAGCCTCTCATGTTCAGGTTAGGATGAAGACTTTTCTATTAAAGTTTCCAGTGAGAGCTGCTTCAGGACACCTGAGACCATTTTCTAGTGAAGCTGCCAGAGGTTCAGACTGCTGGAGGACCGGAACTGAGCTTCTTTCCTTTTTATTCTCCTCTATTACATGTCACTATTACATGTCACTATTACATGTCATTATTACATGTCACTATTACATGTCACTATTACATGTCATTATTACATGTCACTATTACATGTCACTATTACATGTCACTATTACATGTCACTATTACATGTCACTATTACATGTCACTATTACATGTCTCTATTACATGTTACTATTACATGTCACTATTACATGTCACTATTACATGTCACTATTACATGTCTCTATTACATGTCACTATTACATGTCACTATTACATGTCACTATTACATGTCACTAACATTTACCTTTCTCTCCTGTAGTCTGTCTCTCAACCTCCCTGCTGGATGTCTGACAGGAGCTGAAGGTGGATTGAAGCCTCCTGTCCTGATCAGTCTTCACAGAGTGGACCTCTCTCTTATCTATCTGTCTGTCCTCTCCTCTGTCCTCTGTCCTCTCCCCCCACCCGGCCAGCAGGAAGCCTCCACCTCTGAGTCTGCTTTCTGCAGGTCTCTTCCTGTTAGAGGGACTTCTTCCTTTCCACCGTCGCTCATGTGGATTAGTTGGGTTTTCTCTGTTAAAGTACCCTGTGATTGTTTATATAATAAAGAACTATGACATGATTTATGATGGTTTTATTCTTTTAAAGTTGTCATAAGTATTTGTTGAAGGTTTGTCATGGACATTTCCTCCTTTCCTGCTGAAGAAACTACAGTTATTCTCCATTCTGGTCCTTTGTTTTGCTTCATGCAGCCACATTGTCACTGGATGAATGAAGGAGGCAGATCAGTTTAGTAGCTGACCTCTGACCTCTGACCCTGAGCTTCACTGTGGTTACAGCTGACCTCTGACCCTGAGCTTCACTGTGGTTACAGCTGACCTCTGACCTCTGACCCTGAGCTTCACTGTGGTTACAGCTGACCTCTGACCTCTGACCCTGAGCTTCACTGTGGTTACAGCTGACTGATCCTGGAGATCAGTCAGAGGCTGTTTTCATGATGATACTTCAATTTTAAATCCTCCTCACAAACATTTCTAAAGGTTTCATCATTTACAGTAATAACTGATTTAATGTAATTCAGCATTTTGTTTAGAATAAGAAGAATCATACAGTATCTAAAGAAATTCAGGATCTCCTTCACTATACTTTTTGGTTCTAAGTATTCTTCCCCGTTCATCATGAGAGTGAATCTTTTCTTTCTAGGCTGTTTTTATAAATTGAATGTTCAATATGATGGTTTTATCTCCTTCCTCAATCCACTTGGCTCTGGACCTTATAAATACTCTCTGAGCTGTATTCAGATAGAATCTACCTGGATGTACCTTCCAGTGTACTTGTGCTTCCCAGAACTGAACATGACCCATGAAGCCATGACGTAATTCTGCCTTTTAGATATGGTGGCGACCACATACAAGTATGGCGGTGACCGCAAACAAGCATGACGGTGCCCATACGCCGCCATTATTTGATACCGCACTGGCGGGGTTTCAGTTCTGGAGAAGCAAGGTCGCACTGCGGATCATGTACTCTTGCCTCCCACCAACAGTGGTGCTGTGATTGTGCTTTGGAACAAAATGGCGGCGACCTGCAGGAAGCGGCCATATTTCATGTACTACCGCCTCCCACCGAGGGTGGCGCTGTGGTGGTGATTCAGAACAAAATGGCGGAATGTGAAATGTGTTTTCTACTCACAAAGCGAATGATGATGCTGGACCTGTGGTCTTGTCTTTGGGGCACAGTGTAGCAAACAGATATATTCTGACTGTCTATCAGAATGTCTTTGCTACTGAAGAAGTCAATGACCTGCTGCTGAAGGGTGTAGCACTCAGCTCTTGGTCACCTGCTGTAGTCTGTATAGAGGTTCGATGGGTTAAGTCAAGTCCTGATATCACAAGGTTGTTCGTCCTTGCACGCTGCAGGAAATATTCTCCTTTTCTTAGCTGCTCCTGAATTTTCTCATCCTTTTCTTTGATCACAGCCATCAGCTGTCTTACTTGGTCCTCACTGCGCAGCTCAGATAGATGTTTCCTGGTCGGATGGTTGCTGTCAGAGTCGGTGGTGTTGGAGGAAAAAGGCTGAACCTTTTCCTCTCCATCAACGCTGCCGTTGCTGAAGACCTCCATGTGTTTGGTTGAAGATGTCTCCAGGTATTCATCCTCAGCGTTCCTCTCTCTGCAGCAGTATTTGGAAGGCGACAAGCTCTTCTCCGTTTCTGGTGTGCTGAATTCTAAAAAGTTAAATAACAACGCTGGTTAAACATCTCATCAACCAAGCTTAGTGCTGCTATCTAAGTTAGCTATATGTAAAATAAAGCCCATCCAACTGATTAAGTTATTTTTCAAGGATTTTCCTAAGAGGATGTCTCGTTATCGACGTTCTTACTCGTGTCACTGTCCAATGGGGCTTCTTCCCTCGCGGCAGAGGTGCAGTCAGAAGTCGTGTCTCGTCCTCATTTTGCCTTGGCGATCTTTCAAAATAAGACAGAAAATTGTTACTTTCACTGCATATCAGTCGGGTTGTTCAAAATACAAAAAATCCTCAGAGGGATAAAGTTTGGAAAATCCCTGCTGACACACTCTGAAGGGTTCAGAACCTCCAAATATCTTTCTTTAGATGAACCTTGCTCTCTGATGAAGACCTCTGGTACTGAGGGCTCCTCCTCACTGTTTAGAGGATGTTCCATTATCAGCAAGTTGCTTTCAGCGTTAGAGGAGTTGGGAGTGTTGGAGATGGACTGCTTAGCATCTTCTCCTCCATCAAAGCTCCAGTTGTTGCAGACCTTCATGCATTCGATGGAAGATTTCACACTGGAAGAGAAACAATCATGAAGCTCAAAACAACTTCATATATTTCTTGCACGATAACATTGAATACTTGTACACACACTTACTAGCTGAAGTAGCTTTGATTATTGAGATGGCTCATTGTGATAAAAGGATGGGAAAGGATCTCTTCTGGTGTGATCCTCTCCGAAGCATCCATGTGGAGCATCTTCTCCACCAAATCAATGAAGCAGAGCCGGTCACACTCAACAGCTTGCTCATCTCCTGTTGGGATTGCACCAGGGACCTTGAAGGGACAGGAAAGCAAAGCCAAAACAATTCAGCGAAAGAACTGAACTTGTTCAGAAACACAAATGTTTTCCAAGAAAGTTCAACTACCTTTAAAAGATGGTGCAGTTTCACGTTGGGGTCCGGGGGGCGATCTGATGACTGAAGAGAGGAAGGAATTAATTTACTTCCGATCTAACCCTAACCCTTCACTGATCTAACACAGTTGAAAAAGAAACAGCAAATGGTACCTTTGAAATCCAACCCCGGGTCGACTCGCTTGAGCCTGTCTTATTGAAGTAAACATTCGTTTTCAATCCTTCTGGTGGCATGCCAATGATGGATACGATCCTTTCCATCTGCAGAGTCAACACAGTGTCAGAGCATGCTTTCAAAAGACACAGCAATAATACTCCAGGCAATATGTATTATTTGTAGAAGTACTAATTTGCGAAGATGTATTACACATCTATGCAACAACGAAATGCTTAAAACCACTGACTACAAACTGTATCATGAATGACTTATTACAACTCCTGTCAAAGACTATTTGTGTTCTGTCTGAATTGTATTACTGACCAGTTCAGCTACAGACCAGATATCAAACAGTGGAATTCCCCTCAGCAATTCTGCAGCGACGCATGCTAACGACCACACGTCAATAGCACAGTTACAAAGAACTCCCAGCAGAACCTCTGGAGATCTGACCAAGACACCGAAACAGGAAGGTGGTTATGAGGTGGTTTGATAAAGAAACTGAGAAGTCAGCTCACCGTGTGGATCCAGATGTGTTCCAGATATGCAGAACAGATCTGGTTTTCATCCCTGTACAACAAAGTTTGGAAAGTTGCTCCCACCCATACTTCAGGATGACGCGTCGCCTCACCAAAGTCAATTAATTGCACTTTAAGTGGCTGTTGGACGCGGTCTACCAGAATAACATTCTCTGGCTTTAAGTCTGTGTGAATCAATCCGTTGTCCTTCAGGAACCTCAGAGCTACAGCCATCTGAAACAGAAGACACAACAACAGGAAAATGAAATGCATTTTAAAGCTTCAATAATTTTAGTTTAGTTCCACATGAATCTACAACCCCTAAACACGGCGTTAATCCTTCACTGCAGATTTCATCTTTTTTTCCTTCTTACTTTAAAATGGCAGCTATGTTATGATGAAAGTTGCAGCTGGAAATCTTTTGGTAAATCAAAACATGAAATCAAGAGATATAGAGCGAGATAAAACAAAAAAAAGCCAAAAGAACATAAGAAGGTGAAACTTGTTGGAGAACTGGACGAATCTCTTTCAGTTGAAGAGGCGGCTGAGCAGTGATGTAGTCCTGCAGACTGATATCCAGCTTGTCAAACTCAAGGCACAACAATCCATCAAACATGAAGGAGTCGTTGCAGCTCACAATGTTGAATTGTTTGAGCCCAAAGCCTTCAGGGAGTTCAGCACCTCCACCTAGAATCACCTGACCTAGGTCACATGAAATCAACTGCTGTATAAACATGAATGTGGTGATGAGTGTTTCAATGTCTCACCTCTTCTTTTGCTTCTTCGATGGTCCCACTCTTTATTTTGTCTTTGATGATTTTCAACGCCACCGTTTCATTGGAGGGCTTTTTCAAACACTGGACCACGATGCCAAAGGAACCAGAGCCCAGGACCTCCTCCACTATATACTCCGAGGTGGAAGACCAGATCGTCTCTGTGCAGTCTTTGATGCGCTCCCGTAGTTTATCTGCCCGACACTTCACAAAATAATGAGACATGCAATGTCAAGTTTGATCTGATCATCTATGACTTCAAACGTCAGCCCAAATACAACGTTTAACCATATTTCTATATGAAGTAAGAGTAAACCTGCTCTGAGTAAGGAAATGGTACACATGAAAAACTGAAGGTTTGCACTGAAGTTTGACTTCATATTAGTAACGACTGCTTCTGCTCTACTTATGACTGCATGTGTTCAATACTGAAGGAACACATTTACAGATACTGTAAGTTCTACTTTCATCTCACTACAATCTCAGTAACCTCTTCATTTACCTCCATAGAAGAACCTCAGAATCTGTGAAGAGAGAGAGAGTCGCTTATCAGTGTCCGTCAATGTGTGAGAAGAGGACCAAACCGCCAGCTGGTGGACCAAATCGCCCGCTGGAGGACCAAACCACCACCACCCGCTGGAGGACCAAACCGCCCGCCTGAGGACCAAACCGCCCGCTGGAGGACCAAACAACCCGCTGGAGGACCAAACCGCCCGCTGGAGGACCAAACAACCCGCTGGAGGACCAAACCGCCCGCTTCTCTCTTTCTTTTTTGTCTTTATTAGTTTATTTAAGAGGGACAGAACAGAGAACGTTGTTACAACAATACCAACCGATGCCGTGTCCATGAGATATCCAGCCAAAGGCTCATTTGCAGACCCGGTCCCCAACATGAAACAGACACAAGCAAACAGTTGTACATAGTTATACATAAAACATGCTATAATATAAATAGTTTACAGATTTTTTAAAAGTGTATTTAATGTCTGCATGCTGGGTTGGTCTTTAAGCAGCGCTTTGCTTTGCTTTGCTGTTGAACTGGTTCAGATCTGTGAGGGTTTCTAGTTGTTCCAGATCTGTGAGGGTTTCTAGTTGTTCCAGATCTGTGAGGGTTTCTAGTTGTTCCAGATCTGTGGACCCTGACCTGAGAAGCTGCTTGGACCCAAAGTGGTTTTGCATTCTGCTGGTTTACAGTCACCGTCTGCAGCGCCCCTAGTGGTGACACCACATGAGTTACATTTATACATAATTTTGCATACAAACTCAAAGATTATACACACATTTAAAGTTAAATTTTAAGAACGAGTATTTAATAAAACGGTCGAGACTTAAAAAGTTGGGTTTTTCTAAAATTGTCCAGTAGTGCCGCCTCATGGGCTGTCCTCCTGTCCATCACTTTTAATGCCTGTTTGTACAGAGAGGGGACAGTTTTTCTGTCCCCACACAGTGAAACAAGATGAGACGTGAGAGAATCATTGAGTGGAAGAACAATTTAGCAGCGTTCATGGATAAACAAGGTTTTATTAAACGGAAGCAATTCAAGTTGGTCTGGATCCTTTGTGATATTGTCTTTGTGTGCACGTCCAATTCTAAGTGGCGGTCCAAGACAACCCCAAGACATTTTGTGTCTCAACATTTTCAACTGTTTTTTTTGTTTCTCAGTATCTGGAAGTTCTCCAGGGATTTATTGCGCAGAGAGAAACACATAGCAACTGTTTTTGAATGATTCAAAGACAGACAGTTGTCCTCTAACCATGGCGAGACACTGACCAACTGTTGAGTAACTCTGCAGCCATTTCTGGAGTCTTAGCTGGGACATAAATAACGCTGTCATCGGCATAAAGCTGACACTCAGCCTCTTTGCAGATGTTTGGCAGGTCATTTATATAAAGACAGAACAGCAGGGGGCCCAATATGGAGCCTTGAGGAATCCCTGTTTTGTGTTCCAGAGGGGCTGAAATTGTGCCATCTATCTGTCCACTCTGTCCTCTGGACTCCAGATAAGATTTGAACCAACTGAGAGCCTGCTGGGAAAAATGTCATTTTTGAAGTTTATTTATCAAAATGTTGTGGTTGACTGTGTCAAAGGCCTTACAAAGTGTGTGTGTGTGTGTGTGTGTGTGTGTGTGTGTGTGTGTGTGTGTGTGTGTGTGTGTCGAGAGAGAGAGAGGGAGAGAGAGGTGGAGGGAGTGTGTGTGTGACCTGGGACAGAACTACAAAACAAGATGGCGGATCACAAAAAACTACATTCAGAATGGAGGTTACCAGTGTATCATGTGTAACTCCCCCAAATAACAATAATAATAACTAGGGACGTCCCGATCACACTTTTTACCCCCGATATCGATCCGATTTTTCAGAATTGAGTATCGGCCGGTACCGATACTTTCCCGATCCGATACTTACATTGCTATTGCAAATATACTCAATAGTGTATTTTTGGAGCAACTAAGATGTCAGAAGCTAAAAGCACTATTGGCAGAAGCTTTGTTTACCTAGAATGATTGTAAAACTCACTTATTGAATCAAAATTCTTCTCAGAATGACTAAATTCTAACCCAATCAAAACCCAGTTACACTCTGCAGTCTTGTTTCTCTTATTTATCTTAACTTAAACAACTTCACCTGGATTTTGTGGCAAATAAAAAATAAATAAAAATGAAACCCAGTGAATCAGTTTAACATATAAACTATAAAAAACTACAACATAAACAGTATTCAGTAAAACCAATTCCACTTCAAAGTGTCTTTGGTGTGTGTGGGTGTCTGTGTGTGTGTGTGTGTGTGTGTGTGTGTGTGTGTGTGTGTGTGTGTGTGTGTGTGTGTGTGTGTGTGTGTGTGTGTGTGTGTGTGTGTGTGTGTGTGTGTGTGTGTGTGTGTGAGATTCAGATAACTATAAAATTGTTCTTCTCTCCTTTTCATCCATTCATATTAAGTTTTTTTGTCTTTCTTTATTTATAAGACATAAAGAAAAAACAAATTTTAAATTACGTGAACACGTCTTTTGTTTTTGCAGGATTTTATATCCACATGTTGACATTGTGGAATGGGTGGAGAATGGGTGGAGAATGGGTGGAGGTCACAGTTTGCAGAGGCTGGCTTCATGTCCATTGTGCTGGAAAATCCACAAATGTTCCCAAAGCATCATTCAGCTGTGGATCAACCCCCAAACAGAGAGTACAGGTACTACAATAGTTGGTTCAGTACTTCAATAGATGCATGTGGTATGGCAGAAATGACTGAAACACCTGTTGACATATTTAGCTGCACTCCTTTATGTCCCAGGAATCCAGAAGGAGGACCAGAGACTCGTCCGTTACGTTTTGATGTTTTGCTCCCAGAAGTAAGATGATGAATGGAATGGAGGACATCATAGAAGTAGAGTACTCAATACTGTGAGTCTTTGTAAACCTCTCTACCTGCACCTTGTCAAGGTCTTTCAGATCCTCATCATCATCCTGATGAAGGTCCTACAAGGCCTGAGGCAGAGGTCATCATAGCCAGAGGGAGAACGTTCTAACATGTTCTCAAAGGGGAACCAACCGGACATGATGAACAAGAGAGTCTGAAGGCCTCAGGGGATGTAGTAGTAATCCTATATCTTCCTAGTACATCCGGTGATGTAGTAGTAATCCTATATCTTCCTACTACCTCCGGTGATGTAGTAGTAATCCTATATCTTCCTGTGTTCACCTGATAGTAGAGAGAAGCTGCACTGCTGTCGCTCATCACCATCTTATCTACTGGAATCTGTATATTTACATAATGTCTCTAAAATCCAGAATATATTGATAGAGTGACACTGAGAAGTTAATCCATGTATTTACTTCCAGAGTAACTATTGTAACTCCCTATTATCAGGGGGTCCAAGTCACTGCTTAAAAAGTCTTCAACTAATCAAAAGATCTTAAAGATCTGCTGGTCCCAGATCTCCCCAGAAGAACTCTTGGTTCTCAGAGTGCTGGCTTACTGGAGGTTCCTAGCTTTTCTAAAAGTAGAATGGAGGCAGAGCTTTCAGCTTTCAGGTTCCTCTGATGTGGAACCAGATCCAGTTTCAGTTAAAGAGTCTGACACAGCCTCTCATGTTCAGGTTAGGATGAAGACTTTTCTATTAAAGTTTCCAGTGAGAGCTGCTTCAGGACACCTGAGACCATTTTCTAGTGAAGCTGCCAGAGGTTCAGACTGCTGGAGGACCGGAACTGAGCTTCTGTCCTGTTTATTCACCTCTATTACATGTCACTATTACATGTCACTATTACACGTCACTATTACATGTCACTATTACATGTCACTATTACATGTCACTATTACATGTCACTATTACATGTCACTATTACATGTCTCTATTACATGTCTCTATTACATGTCTCTATTACATGTCACTATTACATGTCACTATTACATGTCACTATTACATGTCACTATTACATGTCACTATTACATGTCACTATTACATGTTACTATTACATGTCACTATTACATGTCACTATTACATGTCTCTATTACATGTTACTATTACATGTCACTATTACATGTCACTAACATTTACCTTTCTCTCCTGTAGTCTGTCTCTCAACCTCCCTGCTGGATGTCTGACAGGAGCTGAAGGTGGATTGAAGCCTCCTGTCCTGATCAGTCTTCACAGAGTGGACCTCTCTCTTATCTATCTGTCTGTCCTCTGTCCTCTCCTCTGTCCTCTCCTCTGTCCTCTCCTCTGTCCTCTCCCCCCACCCGGCCAGCAGGAAGCCTCCACCTCTGAGTCTGCTTTCTGCAGGTCTCTTCCTGTTAGAGGGACTTCTTCCTTTCCACCGTCGCTCATGTGAATTAGTTGGGTTTTCTCTGTTAAAGTGCCCTGTGATTGTTTATAAAATAAAGAACTATGACATGATTTATGATGGTTTTATTCTTTTAAAGTTGTCTTAGGTATTTGTTGAAGGTTTGTCATGGACATTTCCTCCTTTCCTGCTGAAGAAACCACAGTTATTCTCCATTCTGGTCCTTTGTTTTGCTTCATGCAGCCACATTGTCACTGGATGAATGAAGGTGGCAGATCACTTTAGTAGCTGACCTCTGACCTCTGACCCTGAGCTTCACTGTGGTTACAGCTGACCTCTGACCCTGAGCTTTACTGTGGTTACAGCTGACCTCTGACCCTGAGCTTCACTGTGGATACAGCTGACCTCTGACCCTGAGCTTCACTGTGGTTACAGCTGACCTCTGACCTCTGACCCTGAGCTTCACTGTGGTTACAGCTGACTGATCCTGGAGATCAGTCAGAGGCTGTTTTCATGATGATACTTCAATTTTAAATCCTCCTCACAAACATTTCTAAAGGTTTCATCATTTACAGTAATAACTGATTTAATGTAATTCAGCATTTTGTTTAGAATAAGAAGAATCATACAGGTATCTAAAGAAATTCAGGATCTCCTTCACTATACTTTTTGGTTCTAAGTATTCTTCCCCGTTCATCATGAGAGTGAATCTTTTCTTTCTAGGCTGTTTTTATAAATTGAATGTTCAATATGATGGTTTTATCTCCTTCCTCAATCCACTTGGCTCTGGACCTTATAAATACTCTGAGCTGTATTCAGATAGAATCTACCTGGATGTACCTTCCAGTGTACTTGTGCTTCCCAGAACTGAACATGACCCATGAAGCCATGACGTAATTCTGCCTTTTAGATATGGTGGCGACCACATACAAGTATGGCGGTGACCGCAAACAAGCATGACGGTGCCCATACGCCGCCATTATTTGATACCGCACTGGCGGGGTTTCAGTTCTGGAGAAGCAAGGTCGCACTGCGGATCATGTACTCTTGCCTCCCACCAACAGTGGTGCTGTGATTGTGCTTTGGAACAAAATGGCGGCGACCTGCAGGAAGCGGCCATATTTCATGTACTACCGCCTCCCACCGAGGGTGGCGCTGTGGTGGTGATTCAGAACAAAATGGCGGAATGTGAAATGTGTTTTCTACTCACAAAGCGAATGATGATGCTGGACCTGTGGTCTTGTCTTTGGGGCACAGTGTAGCAAACAGATATATTCTGACTGTCTATCAGAATGTCTTTGCTACTGAAGAAGTCAATGACCTGCTGCTGAAGGGTGTAGCACTCAGCTCTTGGTCACCTGCTGTAGTCTGTATAGAGGTTCGATGGGTTAAGTCAAGTCCTGATATCACAAGGTTGTTCGTCCTTGCACGCTGCAGGAAATATTCTCCTTTTCTTAGCTGCTCCTGAATTTTCTCATCCTTTTCTTTGATCACAGCCATCAGCTGTCTTACTTGGTCCTCACTGCGCAGCTCAGATAGATGTTTCCTGGTCGGATGGTTGCTGTCAGAGTCGGTGGTGTTGGAGGAAAAAGGCTGAACCTTTTCCTCTCCATCAACGCTGCCGTTGCTGAAGACCTCCATGTGTTTGGTTGAAGATGTCTCCAGGTATTCATCCTCAGCGTTCCTCTCTCTGCAGCAGTATTTGGAAGGCGACAAGCTCTTCTCCGTTTCTGGTGTGCTGAATTCTAAAAAGTTAAATAACAACGCTGGTTAAACATCTCATCAACCAAGCTTAGTGCTGCTATCTAAGTTAGCTATATGTAAAATAAAGCCCATCCAACTGATTAAGTTATTTTTCAAGGATTTTCCTAAGAGGATGTCTCGTTATCGACGTTCTTACTCGTGTCACTGTCCAATGGGGCTTCTTCCCTCGCGGCAGAGGTGCAGTCAGAAGTCGTGTCTCGTCCTCATTTTGCCCTGGCGATCTTTCAAAATAAGACAGAAAATTGTTACTTTCACTGCATATCAGTCGGGTTGTTCAAAATACAAAAAATCCTCAGAGGGATAAAGTTTGGAAAATCCCTGCTGACACACTCTGAAGGGTTCAGAACCTCCAAATATCTTTCTTTAGATGAACCTTGCTCTCTGATGAAGACCTCTGGCACTGAGGGCTCCTCCTCACTGTTTAGAGGATGTTCCATGATCACCATGTTGCTTTCAGCGTTAGAGGAGTTGGGAGTGTTGGAGATGGACTGCTTAGCATCTTCTCCTCCATCAAAGCTCCAGTTGTTGCAGACCTTCATGCATTCGATGGAAGATTTCACACTGGAAGAGAAACAATCATGAAGCTCAAAACAACTTCATATATTTCTTGCACGATAACATTGAATACTTGTACACACACTTACTAGCTGAAGTAGCTTTGATTATTGAGATGGCTCATTGTGATAAAAGGATGGGAAAGGATCTCTTCTGGTGTGATCCTCTCCGAAGCATCCATGTGGAGCATCTTCTCCACCAAATCAATGAAGCAGAGCCGGTCACACTCAACAGCTTGCTCATCTCCTGTTGGGATTGCACCAGGGACCTTGAAGGGACAGGAAAGCAAAGCCAAAACAATTCAGCAAAATAACTGAACTTGTTCAGAAACACAAATGTTTTCCAAGAAAGTTCAACTACCTTTAAAAGATGGTGCAGTTTCACGTTGGGGTCCGGGGGGCGATCTGATGACTGAAGAGAGGAAGGAATTAATTTACTTCCGATCTAACCCTAACCCTTCACTGATCTAACACAGTTGAAAAAGAAACAGCAAATGGTACCTTTGAAATCCAACCCCGGGTCGACTCGCTTGAGCCTGTCTTATTGAAGTAAACATTCGTTTTCAATCCTTCTGGTGGCATGCCAATGATGGATACGATCCTTTCCATCTGCAGAGTCAACACAGTGTCAGAGCATGCTTTCAAAAGACACAGCAATAATACTCCAGGCAATATGTATTATTTGTAGAAGTACTAATTTGCGAAGATGTATTACACATCTATGCAACAACGAAATGCTTAAAACCACTGACTACAAACTGTATCATGAATGACTTATTACAACTCCTGTCAAAGACTATTTGTGTTCTGTCTGAATTGTATTACTGACCAGTTCAGCTACAGACCAGATATCAAACAGTGGAATTCCCCTCAGCAATTCTGCAGCGACGCATGCTAACGACCACACGTCAATAGCACAGTTACAAAGAACTCCCAGCAGAACCTCTGGAGATCTGACCAAGACACCGAAACAGGAAGGTGGTTATGAGGTGGTTTGATAAAGAAACTGAGAAGTCAGCTCACCGTGTGGATCCAGATGTGTTCCAGATATGCAGAACAGATCTGGTTTTCATCCCTGTACAACAAAGTTTGGAAAGTTGCTCCCACCCATACTTCAGGATGACGCGTCGCCTCACCAAAGTCAATTAATTGCACTTTAAGTGGCTGTTGGACGCGGTCTACCATAATAACATTCTCTGGCTTTAAGTCTGTGTGAATCAATCCGTTTTCCTTCAGGAACCTCAGAGCTACAGCCATCTGAAACAGAAGACACAACAACAGGAAAATGAAATGCATTTCAAAAGCTTCAATAATTTTAGTTTAGTTCCACATGAATCTACAACCCCTAAACACGGCGTTAATCCTTCACTGCAGATTTCATCTTTTTTTCCTTCTTACTTTAAAATGGCAGCTATGTTATGATGAAAGTTGCAGCTGGAAATCTTTTGGTAAATCAAAACATGAAATCAAGAGATATAGAGCGAGATAAAAAAAAAAAGCCAAAAGAACATAAGAAGGTGAAACCTGTTGGAGAACTGGACGAATCTCTTTCAGTTGAAGAGGCGGCTGAGCAGTGATGTAGTCCTGCAGACTGATATCCAGCTTGTCAAACTCAAGGCACAACAATCCATCAAACATGAAGGAGTCGTTGCAGCTCACAATGTTGAATTGTTTGAGCCCAAAGCCTTCAGGGAGTTCAGCATCTCCACCTAGAATCACCTGACCTAGGTCACATGAAATCAACTGCTGTATAAACATGAATGTGGTGATGAGTGTTTCAATGTCTCACCTCTTCTTTTGCTTCTTCGATGGTCTCACTCTTTATTTTGTCTTTGATGATTTTCAACGCCACCGTTTCATTGGAGGGCTTTTTCAAACACTGGACCACGATGCCAAAGGAACCAGAGCCCAGGACCTCCTCCACTATATACTCCGAGGTGGAAGACCAGATCGTCTCTGTGCAGTCTTTGATGGGCTCCCGTAGTTTATCTGCCCGACACTTCACAAAATAATGAGACATGCAATGTCAAGTTTGATCTGATCATCTATGACTTCAAACGTCAGCCCAAATACAACGTTTAACCATATTTCTATATGAAGTAAGAGTAAACCTGCTCTGAGTAAGGAAATGGTACACATGAAAAACTGAAGGTTTGCACTGAAGTTTGACTTCATATTAGTAACGACTGCTTCTGCTCTACTTATGACTGCATGTGTTCAATACTGAAGGAACACATTTACAGATACTGTAAGTTCTACTTTCATCTCACTACAATCTCAGTAACCTCTTCATTTACCTCCATAGAAGAACCTCAGAATCTGTGAAGAGAGAGAGAGTCGCTTATCAGTGTCCGTCAATGTGTGAGAAGAAATCTTTCTGTAAACTCATGATGTCAACAATCACATACCTTCAGAATATTCCTCAAACGATACACTTTCTTCAGAATCATCTTCAGACGATACACTTGCTTTGGCATATTCCAGTTGTTCATTGGCATCGGTGAATTCTTTTCCAAATGACTGGTTTTTCGGTTTCTAGTTGTTAACAGTGTCCAAAAGCTTTGCTGTAAGTCCCACCAATTCTGTTGCTAGTTCTTGTTGGTTTAGTGTAGGAGCAACCATAACATACTCTAAAACACAACCAAAGACAATGATTAAACCTAAACAATTTTACTTTTTGAGAGTACCTTAGTAAATGTCGCTGTGGTCTTCAATCTCTCCCTCTCATGTCTTTTAAATCCAAAATGACTTGTTTCTTCTGGAAGTTCTTATGACTTATAAAATGTATTTAACAACAACTTACATTGAAAAGCTGCTCCAGTTCATGAAGGATTTTCCTTTCTTCTGTGTCCATTTCCGGAAGTAGTGGTATTGACATCAGGTTTTCCATTCGTCCTGCCTTTTGGGTCTTCCCAAGTATTGTCACTATAATATGTAGCAATTGAGTTAAATAGGATATCGTCAAACATTGAACAGAATATTGGTAAAACACATGCGCATTTGAACGAGTTGAATGTGTTGTTTGTGTATGTGTCATTAATTATGGAAGTGTGAAATGGCATTCTCGGGATGTGAACTCTGCTCGGTGATGCCATAGTGATAATTGTGTGAATGCTCTTAAGCATGAATTATTATTGATTAATCATTGATATTAAGTTCTGTTGCCAAATCGCTCGACCACAAGAACTGGTAAGATCCACCTGTGATGGAAATCAAGACATTTGTGGAGTACATCACTCCAAAACTCTTCATCAAAGGTCAGAGTATTCCAGCAGACTGGACTTGATTCATCAGTGAATATTACCAGTTCAGCCTTTCTACGACCAGACATTTGATCCCGACCACCACCTCCTCCGACACTAGAGTGCCGACACGATCAGGGGAAGCTGCTAGTTGTCTATGTTCTTTGCTTACAAATAAGCCACATTTCCTCAGATTCCATTCAAGTCCACTGTTGTTTACCTGCTTCAGAAACATGTCACAAGCAGTGTCCTCAAAATCTATTCCGTACTGGTGTTGGGATCTCACAAGACCACAGAAGGTTGGTTCATTTCTAATGAAAAACAATCTTCATTTGTCCCTGAGCATCTCACCGTAGGGGGGTCCTGTTGCCACTGCAGCTCCATGCATGCAAGTCCCCCCCCTTTCTGCTCAAAGGAGACTGACTAACCCCCATGCACTCAGCCAGTCACCGATTGGTTGAGGCTCCCAGGATTCGACAACTTCGAATCCCCCAACCTCACGGAAAGCCTTTTGGGGTCTTTTCCACCAGAAAGAACCAGGTTCTAGTTCTGGTCCAGGACCAGCTTTAGCACCAGTTCTTTGTCTTTCCACCACCAAAGCCGGCCTATCAGGGGCTAAACTGCTGCTACACTGGCTCCACTTCGTTGCTGGACCAGAGAGGAGCCAGACTGGGACCCGACACGTCATCAGCTGGGGGCGGAGTTATCGCTGGAGGTATCTCTGGAGGTATCTCTGGAGTTATCTCTGGAGTTATCTCTGGAGGTATCTCTGGAGTTATCTCTGGAGGTATCTCTGGAGGTATATCTGGAGGTATCACTACCTACAAGGTGGAGGCCAGGTTGAACCGGCTTTCTGAAAACTCCAGTGAACACGGAGCCCCAGAGTGGTTCTAGAGAAAACAATAAAAATAACGCGTGGGAATGAAATAATAAGTCGTTCCCTGAAGTTAATAATACGAGGGAACGGGATTATTTAATCCGCGTTTGCGGAGCCGCGGCTCTGGAGATGCTGCAGAGCTCCACCTGTCAGTCCGCTACGTCAGATATAATTTAGAAGCAGTTTTCCATTGTGGTTTATTTTCCACACTTTTCATGGTGACATGATTCTAACTAACGTCACGTCCAGGTCTTGTTTCACCTTCTGACCGCCGGCTGAGGAGCTGCAGCCGCTGAGCAAGGCAGTGTGAGGCAGCAGGGGGCGCTCCGCTCCGCTCTGAGACGCTCCAATATTATTTTATAACCACAGAACTTCTTTATAATGAATACTTTGGTTCATCAGCAACTACTAAACAAACTACAAACTACTGTAAATGAAAGCTGGAGTTTATAGACATAAAATGAGTCTTTTAATGGCTTCATGTGAAAGAGAACTTTAATCAGAGTGTTTACGGAGGTTACCATGGAAACAGTTTCAGAGCAGCGTTCTATCATTCTACACCTCCATTCCTCCATGTTGAAGCTTTTGATTCAGACACGTCCAGAAATAAAGTGAAAGGAGCAGAAAGTCACTATGGAATGTTGGAATGGTGGAAAATAAGACCCAAACTCATTCACATGTTATTATTATTATTATTATTATTATTATTATTATTATTATTATTATTATTATTATTATTATTATTATTATTATTATTATTGTCCCTCTATGTCCACTCTGGGGCTCCGGACTAAAACAAGACGGACGTTAAAAAACACCAATAGAGACAAGAAGAGACGTAATGTCTTCTGGCTCTTTGGTGCATCAGAGGTTCTGGTCAGACTAGATGGACCGACCCGGACTAAACCACTGGTACAGTCCGTCTCCTGGTTCCTGGACGAGGCTGTCAGTGCTACATTGGTGAAATCAGTGACGTATCACGTTTTGGAGTGACGCAGTGACGTAGCTCTACTGGCTCCGTTAGTGGTGGAACAAGAACCGGTTCTTTGGTGGTGCTCATTTAAGAACTGGTCCTGAACTAGAACCTGGTTCTTTTTGGTGGAAAAGCCCTATTGGAGAGATTCTCTTAAAAAGCTTTGCTCCTGCTCTTCAACGGAAGAGGAGGGTTGCTGGAAGCAGGTAACCCCAGAGGTCTGCAACCGAAGGTCTCAACTCCTCAACTCCTCTCCTGACCGACCAGTCCAAACTTCCCCAGATCCAGAGACCAGCACCCAGCATCTGATCTCCCATCAACCAGGGAAGACCAACCGGTTCCTCCAGGATGAGACCAGGAAACGACACCTCACAGAACCTCTTTGTGCTTTTTCCTCAACAAACAGGAAAAACACCACAGACCTGAGCGACCAGATCCTCTGGTCTGGACAAGGGAACAACCAGGAGGCTGCAAAGGAAGACTCTCCTGAACCATCAACTTGGTCTTCTTCTCCTGAATCATCAACTTGGTCTTCTTCTCCTCCTGAATCATCAACATGGTCTTCTTCTCCTCCTGAATCATCAACTTGGTCTTCTTCTCCTCTTTAATCATCAACTTGGTCTTCTTCTCCTCCTGAACCATCAACATGTTCTTCTTCTCCTCCTGAACCATCACCTTGGTCTTCTTCTCCTCCTGAACCATCACCTTGGTCTTCTCCTCCTCCTGAACCATCAGCATGTTCTCCTCCTCCTCCTGCTGAACTCAGCCAACCACAGGTAGCAGGAGGAGCTACCAGCTCCAGGAGCAGCAGCTTCTCTCCCGCCTGGACAACAACCAAACTCCTTCTTCAGAGAGGTGAAGGAAGTGGTACCAACCACCTGGGTGAGAACCTGAGATCAGTTCCTCCTGATGTTCTGTATAGATGTTTACCTTGATGAAGATGAGTTGATTCTATTACAGTGATGGAGTTCTATTGATGATGATATTAGGGGTAGTTAACCTGTAAACCGACATTAGTTCTGACACACACACACACACACACACACACACACACACACACCCACACACACACACACCAAGCTGTATATAAGTAGTTAGAATCTGTGTTTTATTTGTTTTCATTATAAATAAATATAATTTTTGGAATCCTACTTGCCGTCTTATTAATGAGCACAAAGGTGAATGAAATGTCGACTCTTCTGTGTCAAGAACTCCAAGATCCTTCAAGCTTTACTGTTAATTCTGGTAATTGTAATTAATTTAACTATTAATTCAAATTCCAAATGAATAGTTTAGTGTATCTTATGAGACTGATAGAACTGAACTGGTTATCATTTCCTGTTCCAGGTGGAGCTCCCGAGGTATCTGATACTGATCAGATTACATTTTCAATAACATAATTAATAACTGTTTTGATAATTATTAATCATTATCGGTAGCGAAACTACCAAAACGCAACATAAATGGTACCCCGTGGGTGGACTGCACTACATACATGGTACCTAGTGATTATTATGAGGTAAGAAATCCCGACACTGGATATGTACAGACATGGCTCTGGCTCCTGGTTTTGGGGGTCGTCCAACATTCAGGACCTTCTTGACGAGTCGCTCTGGGTTTCCCTTTCCAGTGCAGTCCTTAACTATAGACCCGGTGATCCTCCCCTTCCAGGTTGGAGGTCTGTCCAACCATCATTTGCTCGATCTGGTCGACATCGTCGGGAACCTGAAACAAAAAACCAACAGACTATTTGTTACATGCACCAATCCATTATTTCTACAAGCAAAACTTTAAAATCTAGTTCAAAACTAATCAAATAATGCACAGAGTAAAGAATAACTTATTACCAGGGAATATCCAGAAAATGTCCTTGAAACAGTAAGTGGTTATTATTTTAGAGGAAACATAAATTACAAGATACATGAGGTGCACACTATGAAACGTTTGTGTAAGTAAGTAAGTAAGTAAGTAAGTAAGTAAGTAAGTAAATTTGAGTTGTAAAGCGCTTTTCACAGACACAGAGTCACAAAGTGCTTCACAGTAAAAACAGATAAGAAAACATCTTAAACACAACAAATGCCGACCATCAGTGGCAGCGAGAGACAAGTGGACTAGAATGCTTTAGCAAAGAAATGTGTTTTCAGGAGCTTTTTAAAGATGTCCACTGAGTCCAGAACTTTTTAAAGATGTCCACTGAGTCCAGAACTTTTTAAAGATGTCCACTGAGTCCAGAACTTTTTAAAGATGTCCACTGAGTCCAGAGAGCGCAGGTCCAGTGGGAGTTCATTCCAAAGTCGGGGCACAGCAGCTTTGAATGATCGGCCTCCCCGGGTTTTAAAGCAGGTACGTGGAACCTTTAACAGGTTCTGCCCAGACGCTCTCAAGCTCCGAGTGGAGCTGTAGGGCTTCATGAGGTCAGCAATGTAAGGAGGAGCTGGACCATGTAGGGCTCAGAAAGTGAGCACCAAGATGAACAGGAAGCTCAGCAGGGAGCCAGTGAAGAGATCTTAACACAGGGGGAAGATGGTTCCTCCTGGTGGTGCTGCTCTAAAGTCTGGAGACTGAGTTCTGGACTAACTGCAGCTGAGCAGCTCTTCTTTGTTGAGGCTGTGAAGAGGCTGTTGCAGTCGTCCAGGCGTGAGGACACAAATGCGTGAATAATCATTTGGAGCTCTTCTCTGGACATCATGGACCTGAGCTTGGCGACTGAAAGAAGCAGGTCTTTACCAGCTGTCTCCAGAGATGATCCAGGGACATGGACTGGTCAAAGATCAGCCCTAAGTTCCTCAGCTTTGTTTTGGCTGAAAGGCTCAGTTCACCCAGGTACTGTTTGATAGCGGGGGGACCACTATCTGGGGACATCATAAGTGTCTCAGTTTTGGCAGACTTTAGTTGTAGGCTATTTCCACTGAACCACTGCTTGACTTGTGTGAGACAGCTGATTAAGGGGCTCAGTTTGTGGACCTCGGAGCTCTTAAAGGAACAGTACAACTGAAGATCATCTGGTGGTAGGACACGTCACTGAACTGTTGGATTATCTGACCGAGAGGAAGAACATACAACAAGAACAGGAGACGCCCCAAAACAGAGCCTTGGGACACACCGTACAGCAGACTGCTGGACTCGGACATTATATGGTTGACAGACACTCTGAAGGTTCTACCTCTCAGGTATGAGGAGAACCATTGAAGCACTGGACCCGAGATTCCAATCCGGTCACAGAACCGGTTTATCAGGATCAGGTGGTGGACTGTGTCTCAGG
The DNA here is from genome assembly GCF_963383615.2 of Lipophrys pholis. Taxonomy (NCBI): domain Eukaryota; kingdom Metazoa; phylum Chordata; class Actinopteri; order Blenniiformes; family Blenniidae; genus Lipophrys; species Lipophrys pholis. Next base: position 33,484,514 of record NC_137628.1, read on the forward strand.
CTGAGGATAGGTCCAATAGGACCAACACCGTGCATGTCCCTGAGTCTGCAGACATCATGATGTCACTGGACACTTTCAACAGAGCAGTCTCTGTAGAGTGGTGTTTACCAAACCCTCTGTAGAGCGGTGTTTACCAAACCCTCTGTCGGGTGGTGTTGACCAAACCCTCTGTAGGGTGGTGTTTACCAAACCCTCTCTAGAGCAGTGTTTACCAAACCCTTTGTAGAGTGGTGTTTACCAAACCCCCTGTAGAGCGGTGTTTACCAAACCCTCTGTAGGGTGGTGTTTACCAAACCCTTTGTAGAGTGGTGTTTACCAAACCCTCTGTAGGGTGGTGTTTACCAAACCCTTTGTAGAGTGGTGTTTACCAAACCCCCTGTAGAGCGGTGTTTACCAAACCCTCTGTAGGGTGGTGTTTACCAAACCCTTTCTAGAGCAGTGTTTACCAAACCCTTTGTAGAGTGGTGTTTACCAAACCCCCTGTAGAGCGGTGTTTACCAAACCCTCTGTAGGGTGGTGTTTACCAAACCCTCTGTAGAGCGGTGTTTACCAAACCCCCTGTAGAGCGGTGTTTACCAAACCCTCTGTAGAGCGGTGTTTACCAAACCCCCTGTAGAGCGGTGTTTACCAAACCCCCTGTAGAGCGGTGTTTACCAAACCCTCTGTAGAGCGGTGTTTACCAAACCCCCTGTAGAGCGGTGTTCACCAAACCCTCTGTAGGGCGGTGTTCACCAAACCCTCTGTAGGGCGGTGTTCACCAAACCCTTTGTAGAGTGGTGTTTACCAAACCCCCTGTAGAGCGGTGTTTACCAAACCCTCTGTAGGGTGGTGTTTACCAAACCCTCTGTAGAGTGGTGTTTACCAAACCCTCTGTAGAGCGGTGTTTACCAAACCCCCTGTAGAGCGGTGTTGACCAAACCCTCTGTAGAGCGGTGTTGACCAAACCCTCTGTAGAGTGGTGTTTACCAAACCCTGACTGAAACACACCAGAGATGTTATGCGACTCCAGAAATGAGGAGAGTTACAATGAAACCACTTTGTCCAGCAGTTTGTCCAAAAAGGGACGTTTAGAACTGGTCCTGGAGTTCCTGAGGTCTGATTGGTCCAGATTGGGTTTTTGTGTCACTATCTGTGGAGTAAAGCTGTGGAATAAAACAAATATCAAATATAATTCCATTTAAAAAAAGATATAAAGGACTTATTCTTGAGAGGCAGCAATAGTTGGTTTGTAGGAGTAAATAACTTTTGTAGTTCTTTCTACTCCTTTTGGTTAATGCAAATACAGACTGAGTGTGTTGTGTCTTCTTTTGTATTAATAACCTGAATGTTTCTTTTTCTGTGTTCAGAATAAAGATTCATATCATATCATGGAACCTACATGCAGCTGATTCATGATGGTTTTCTCCGGGGTAAGATCTGGTGTTTGTCTTGCCACTTTGACCTCTTCTTCAGATTCCTCTAGAATGTGGTGGAAGCACATCTTGTGGGACACACCAGCCAAGCCTGCTCGACGACGGTCCACGTTGAGAACCACCACCTTCGACACAGGCTCATACTCCTCATAGCCGTCAAGGGGCTCACGCATCGCCGTCTGTCCAAAGACGTGTCTGGTTACGTCTCGCACTCCTATGTAGGACAATAAAACATGAAAACAATTAAATTCATGATGGTTATTTTGTGAAAATCAGATCATCTTTGTAAAATGTTACCGATGTTTGGAGGAATGGTCTTGGACATTCTGGAGGGCATGTGCCACTGCTGCTGTTTCCCCGTACATGACTGGGTTCTGATGCTGTCTTTGGAATCCAAGACAGCGAACACACAGGCAGCGACGTGGTTGCACTTCCCACCCTTTCTGACATCACATTCACAAAGTGCTTGGAGGATAACACCCGTGGCACCGAGCACAACTTTCTTGGTGTACACCTGCATAGTAATTCATGAACATAAAGGAGTTGCACTTACAAGTACATGTATGTACAAGGACGGAACAAAGTTACCTTGTTCTTCATGCTTGCTCACACTTTGGCCCATATGTGACAAAGTCCATCAGTGTTGTTGGACGTCACCTCTTGAATGTGGCCAGATCCATAAACGTTGTAGCCTTTGCTGAGCGGTTTCTCCACCACAGGCAAATCATACTGCTCTCTCTGCTCGGATCCCGAATCTGCTCCCTCCAGGATCACAGCTGATCTCTTGACCAGGTACTCATAGAGATGCACGTATGAGAGGTTTCCAGGCACGTGCTCAAGACCCTGCGCCCAGTTGGAGACAAGAGGAAAGGGCTTGTCCACCTTCTGGGCAAGGTAAAGAAAACAACACCTCGGTCACTAAGACATGACCTTGATAATAAATAAATAAACCTCTGGAGAAATGCCAGAGAGCGGATTGTATATCAGTATGAATGTAAAGACAAACCCTGGCGTCCACAGAACTCTGCATGATTGTGGCCATCAGGATCCACCACATCTTTATCAAGACCACAGTCACAGAGGTCATTCACACTACAAGAGAAAGTATTTGTGTAATGAAGTACCAGTGGCGTGGCAGTGCTACAACAATCAACTAAATATTACAATGATATTTTTATAACAACTTATTGAGTTGTTAAATATTCAAACTACTACTGATCATCAATGTAATCACTTGGGACCAGCCAGACTGTGGGTGGGAGGGTTCTACTTCAATCATGGAACAGGTCTGATGGATTTGTAGGAAGCATGACTACAGTTTATTTCACATCATGATAAAATCCAAACTTACTTTGTTCCATACACAAGTACCTGACGTGAGTGAAGAGATGAACTCCAAACAACATTGGCAACAGGAGCATCAACAACAGTTCAACTCAAACTGAACTGCGTCAATAAACGCAACTGGAAATAAAATAAAACAAACAAAAAATTGAACTATTTTCACCCCCTCCACAGCGCATGCATAGAGCCTTTAAACAGGTAAAAAATGTTAAACTCTGCCCGGTAACCCTGATCTGGTGATTGTCCTGCAACACAAACAAAAACAAATCTTTCTTTTGTCCACATACCGTCTCACAACAACTCCCACTCTCCTTTGCCAGCACTGAAACCACGACAATGGATAAATCGCCCAAGACCCTCGCAGTGGTCTTTTATCACGGGCATGGGCAAAACTAACTAAACGTTGTAATTTCAGTAGCACGTCCACCATCTTTATCACCCATAACACAAACAATCCTAGGGTGCTTTGTGTGCGGTGGGTGTGATATCATCGTGAATGGTGGTATTACCCATAATGCATTTGGCATGAGATGGCGGAGGAGAACCTGGAGGAGAAAACCTACAGCGGAGAGTAAAAGATCTGAAATCTTAGCGTCATTGTTGAACAGAGTGTAGTTTTATGAGTGTTTTAGGCCAGAATATAGTCGTGTAAAATGTTGCTATGAGGTTGATATTTCCAGCCCAGGCGAAAAAAGAATACACTTTAATATACTAAAAATGTACTTAATTTCTCGAAAGTACATTTCAAGTACATTATGATTTTGTGTGTTAAAATTAAGTAAACCAATAATATATTATAAATGTACTAATTACAAGTATATTATTCCCTCAGTAGTACTTCAGTTTACTTAGATGAAGTACACTACTTAGTACTAATACTTAAATTTATATTAAGTATATTCTTATAAAATATACTACAACTACCTAATACATAAGTGTTTGATTAGTACATTTATTTATACAGTACTTTGAATGATTCTAATATAAGTTTAATTTTAGTGCATTTGCATCTACTTTTAATCAAGTAAATTTTTGGCATCCTTTTAAATTTTCAAATGATCATTTGTTTTTATATAATGCAGCACACTCATCAGTATTTCCAATAAAACAACAGTATAACCTTGATTTTTTTTGTTTTTATTTCTTGTCATCACATGGAAAGTACATATTCCAAAGCTTCAATTGTTTCACTTACATCTGGCAGTAAACAAAAACACACATGATCCCTTCAGAACATGTTTACCTGTGTCAATAACAGGAGATTTGCTTTGCAGCTTGACTGAAAAATTCATCTTTTGAAAGTCTTTGACTTTGTTGGAAAGCAGTCTGTTTAATCACAACATATTGAGGCCTTGCAAAAGTATTCACCCTTATGATTTTGTTTGTCTTTTGCTTTACCACAACAGTTATACTATTACAGCATGACTTTAAGCATACATGGACAAGCACACAAAGAACACATTTTTACAGGAGATATAATACACTGAAGTTGCTGTTTCTGGAGGTAGTCCAGTAGTTTTAAGGCACACCTATAATACACTGATATTTAATCCCTATTTAAATGTGTTTATAGCATTTTTTCTCAAACGTTTTCAGTAACTATTTAATCTCTCTACATTATTCGGTAGAGGAATAACATAAACTTTGTCTCTTGATTGGATCAAAACACATTTTCTGTGAAACTGGTCAGGGAGCATGAACATCCCTGGATTCTGACACCTCAGACATAAAAGTCGAAGCAATGTTCAGTTGACTGTCTTTGCAGAGCTGTCCACCAGTCTTCACAAGCTCCTTTACCAATACACAATGCAATGATAAATCGCCTGCTCTGAATACTACCATGCAAATAATTCGACACAATTTTCCATCCTGTAATTCCACTGTTGAGTTGATCCTTTTTTTTAGACTTCTGTTACTACTGGAATGATACAGTATGCCTTTTATAATGAAACGATAATAACAAACACAGTGTTTGACTGTAACACCTAGTAAGTCTTTTAAAGCAAGTTTTTCTAATGCTGACAGTTTGCTAGGACAGGGATTTCCAAAAACCCTGACATTTCCATTAAGGCTAGCTGAATTAGTACTCGATACTTTGCTGTTTAGGAGATGTGGAAAACATGTGTTTAACCCCTTCATTAGCATCTACCATGTACTTTTCTGCTTTTTGTGTTATATTCCTGCCGCAAAGAAATCTTTTAACTATTTGCTCTGGAACATGTGTTGTCCCACGGAAGTACTGCAACAGAGTACCATTAAACGATTCAAAGGAAAAGGTTGATGTGGCCCACAGAGGTCCCCAGTTCCTAACACTTGCTGCAAGGTGTGTCAGAAGATGGACATTAAATGTCATATTTGATACACCATATAACTTCTCAAACTGCAGTGAGAACTTTTGGAGAGCTCTTTCAGCTACTTCAATATCACACCGTTTCACCGTTTCTCCCAAAAGAATGTGCATTGCAAACACAAACAAAACAAGGTGGCTCCAGAACTTCTTTAGCAAGACCCCATTCAGTAAAGGCAGGGCAGAGAATAACAGGAATGACCTCCACGCTGATGCTTTCCAATATTTTCTGTCTGCTACAGATCGTGGTACTCTTGTTATCTCAACAGGAGGTTGAATTGCAAAGAGCTCTTTGTCAATGTGGTCTGATTTTCCTCCTATGTACCAGGCTTTGTCATGATTTCTTGAGTCAAACCACAGTTTTGCTAGTTGTCTTGTCAAGGCAGACACAGTGCTGATACTCTGGAATAAATCCATTTATCATTTGAAATTTTGTGAGTTTCATTAATGGGGAAGGTCCTTTTACTCCCATTACAGGACTGTCTGCTGTTGCAGCCATTGCGTGATCAAAATGCTCAGCTTCAGTTCTAAGATGTGGTTTTGGGCCTTTGTTTGTGTAAGGACCACCACCAACATGGTAACAAAAATCACATCCATAAAAGCCATTAAACTGTTTGGTGTTTCTTAGAAGTGGGCGAGCAACTGAATCTGAACTGCATATCAGCGCATACACTTTGGAGACATGTTGTACATTTGCTGAGTCCTTCCATTTAATGCCATTTTTTTCTAGCATTAGTAGTTCATCAACAAATGGCTTAAAAAATGTTAAGATGTTTGGCTTCTTCTCGCCAAACCAGAGACAAGGAAGACAGATATTTGCCTTGCGTTCTTTAGGTTCAAGTTCTATAACCTGGCACTGAATTGGCCAAATTTGATACTTTGAACTCCTGAAAACTGGAATTCCATCACAGTTCCAAATTAAAGATACGTCATCCTCACCTAATTCACCTGATTCCTTTAGTTTCTGGTTTTCTTCTCCACACTGAATATCTGAAACGACATCTGCAATTTGCCAGTCTTTTTTTAAACTTTGGTTTTGTTCAAGCAATGTTTTGATCTGTGAAGCCAAACTAAGCACTAGAAAGAAACACCCACTTTTGAGACAGCTCTCTGAATCAGTTACTGCATTACAAGCACCACACTGTAGTTCACTGGTATTATTTACCCCTAAGTAGTTTTCACATGCTGGACAGTAAAAATGGGGGACATCATTTCCATATTGTCCATAAGCTTTGTGAAAAAGGTATGCGGTTACTGGTACCATTCCAGGGAAATGTTCATTGAAACTCTTCAGTAGATGTTCCAGTGACACACCTGTCAGAGTGTATCTTAGTACATAAGACATCAGTAAGATTAAACTTTGTCCCTTTGTCAGTGGAGCTCCGGGATACACTGGATCATCTCCATCCAACAAAAAAGTATCTACCTGTGAAGATATAAAATGGAACAGAAAGAAACTTGTTAAATTCATTTGCACTGAACAAGAGAAAACATACTGTACAATAATAAATGCTAAGAACCTGTGGGTTTGGCGCCTCCTGCTGGTCAGGTGGAGTAGCAGACACATTGGATTCTGGTTGCTTCTCTAACATGCCCTGACAAGATATATATATCAGCATAAATCATTTTATTTCATTTTTTGACATACAAAACAATACTAGTGCTTCAAAAGGCAAGTGGTATAATACTACAAGCCTTCTGGTAGTTTTTTCATTTAGAAAGTGTACTATGTTGCCTTATGGGGTAGTTAGCAGGGAGAGTTATGCAAATGGGATACACACTAGCTTTAAAGGAGACATATCATGCTTTTAAATCCTTCCTTTTTACATATAAATCATACAGTTGTGGTCTATATAAAGCGGAACTGCAATGCTTGGGTCTGAATTCCTCATTATTAGAGCTCCACAGGCCCCTTTTCAACCCCTTTTCTGATGTGCTTCTGAGAGCAACTCGTTTTGGGGCGGTCTCTTCATACCCCGCCTCCTCTCCAGGTTGCAGAGGTGACACTCGGTTCAACGCCACCCTGTTCGGCCATCTTTGTAGTTTGATAGAACAGATACAATTATCTAGCGGCGCAGAAACTTTATATTCACACATTATTTACAAAATGTCAACAAGGGAAGATTTGTCCATCCAGCCATACATGTTGGAGCCAGAGTCGGACCCGGCGGAGCGAGATGAAAATGACCATGATGCACCTGAAGAACAACGTCTTCATATGGATGTAACGCAATGGTGTGTTACTATATTTACACTAACTTCTCCATCCATGCCCACTACTACAATACTGCCTGTATTACAACGACTATTTAACACAGAAGTTACATTCTAATCTAAAACGAGCACACAGCGCTAACATATGAAGACGGTGCAACTGCTAATGCTAACAAAACAATGACAGGGACGTCTTATCATCACACTTTTTAGCGTTATATACAGCTTACCGAAGTGCTCTGTTCGTCGTCTCCATAGATAGAAGGAACTGACCGCTCAATCAGACCAAGTCTTTCGGCAAATCCTTCTTTATACTGGCGGAGGTTGCTGAAGCAGTCGTCCTTAAAGTGATTCGCGCACACAAAAATGACCTTACCCACAGATGTGGGTACATTTCTGTGAAAAATAAAACTCAACCAGGCACTTGGAAAAGGTTCTGATGCTGGGAGACGGTGTAACGAAGCTTGTGGGTTACTACATCCAACAACCGAACATTTCCACTTATCCTCTCGTAACTTCGGTTGGACTACAAAATCGCAGCGAGAAACAAAAATGGCGGATTGCTCGAAATGTCGATGTCCTAATTTGGCAGTTCCGCTGAGAATACTGTGACGTCATTGTTCAAAAAACGTAATAGAGAATAGAAAAATCGAAACCGATCGCAAAATATGAGCAAAACAGAATATAAAGATATCAACGGAGCACCTGAAGAGACTACTTTGAACCTTTCTGTACTTCTAAACACTCTAAATATACCACCAATATATATATATATATATATATATACCAATATATCACCTTTAAGTAAAATTGTAGCAGTAAGGGAGTGGAATTCAGTTACTCTACAAAATATTTATCTCCTTACTCAAACCAAGAAAACAAAGGAACTCTACAAACAAATCAGACACAAGGCTACTGAAAAGCTCTCATCCTTGGGTGGATACAAGACAGGACATCTGTTTCTACCAAAACAGTGAGTTCAAACATTGAACCAAAACTGAATAATAATGCTTCATAAATACTAAATTGTTGGATTGGCGGAATAAAACACCAGATTTAAGTCAAATCAAACAAATTAATCCAAATCTGCAGAATCTTTGCATTGAACATCCAATATATGGATAATATCCAGGAAAATGGTGACTACAATTTCACATACTGAAGACCCGTATTAATTAAGGGAAGGTATATGTCACAGCTTAACCCTCTGATGCATGAATTAATAAAACCCTGGTCAAGATTTTTTTCTCAAATGTTATTATCCTTCTCAGGACATGAATAAATATGTTAAACTTTTATTTTAGTAGCTGTCCACTGGGGTGACCGCTATGCACCAGAGGGTTAAAAAAATAAAAACTACTATATTAACATTTTCTGTATTGGTTAAAATGATTATTTTAAGCATAAAAAAGGAAACTAGTAACTTGTATCTACAGTACCTGTGCTTTTGTTCCAACTTGCATGTCTTGTTGATCCCCACTTGTGTGAGAAGTGCATTGTGAATATGTGGAGGGGGGCAATTCTAGCACTGGGGGGGACTGTCTGCATGCTCCCTCGCTGGCAGGCTGCACAATAATGAAGATACATGGAAATTCACAAGGTAAGTATTAATGACAACAATGTATTTTTGTGTCTCATTTTAAGAGAAAGCCCCTACCTCTGATGACTCTCTGTTTGGTCTGTCCTGATGCAGATGCTCTCTTATTGGACCAACAAGACGGTTTCCTCTTGAACACTCTTCTGATGACTGGCTGCTTGCTCCTTCTGTAAGAAGGCCCACTTCTGGATCATTCTGCTCATGAACAAGCACATATGTATTAAACTATCATACTGTAAACATTTAGGATGAAATAAACATTACCAATACAATTCTGAATGAATGAAAACTTTTAAGGAAAGTAATAGGTCATTTGCGAACCCCTTATGTGTATTTCAGAATGGAAGCATTAAACAAAATAATCACGGGTTTTACTTAATACTTACAGTCTATTTTTTATTATTTATTTTATGTTTTTTTTTTACCTGTTTGTTAGTTGTGGGAATGTCTCCTGTGTATCCCTCCAGAGAGGATGTTGGTTCACCGTTATTTGAAAGTGGAATCTAGAGTGCAGTTGCAATGTCAACTTGCATGTAACACGATCTACAATTCATTGTGTCAACGAAAAAAGTGGTTTACCTTTTTCAAGACCTCTCTGTTGTTGCAGGATGCATAACTGAGGTATTTCTTATAATTTCCTCTGCAGTTTAAAATATTCTGCAATGGACAAAACAATCATTGTGTTTAAAGTTAAAAACTAGTAATCTTCTTCTATAATCATGCACATATAATCACTGCTGTTGATAATAAAATTAATGTGAAAGATTAAATACCTCTTTTTCCTTTGCTATCCGTCTGTATTTGCTTGCTTTTGAAGGTTGGCTTGATTCATTCAGCAGATATTCTTTGTAATGTCTTTTGGGTGCCATGTCTGCGGCGGTTTTACTGGTTACCCGTTTGTCTCTAACCCGGTAAATTGCAGAAGGCGCGAGCGGCGAGTGGTGTCCTGGATAAAACGTCATGTTTGAAATTGACAGAGCCTATCACAATACAGTATGTGCGCATGCGTGCATGGACATCTACAATGTTCACAAATACTTCTTTTATTAATTACTCTTGTAAATTTTTGGAAAGAATGTACAGTCTTTGTCTGGCAGACTATTAATATTTTCACAGTCAAATATTTAGAAAATTTGCATGTGGACATTTTCAAATTGACCCCGAAGTACTCGTCGCGCACGCGCAGTGCTGCCACTGATTGGCTGACGCAGAAAGAAACGTCGTCCTGGAGTCATAGTACAATCATGGCACAGTTCAAGTTTGGGATGTTTTATTTTAGTGACAACACAATTCACGTGGAAAGTATTGACATTGTGTGACGTCAGTACAGACAGCAGCTGGTTCAGGTTTTAAAAGGGCCGGACGTCTCGAGTGAAGACGGCTGGATGGACGTGTGCTGGGCCACGAGGAAAGCGCCTCAAAACAAGGTGGCCGCCAAACTGCTTCTGCTCGGAGGTTTGTATTGTTGAATATTTCGTTTAAAGAATGTTTAGCAGACGTTTTTGTGGTGCTAACCATAAATGCACACGTGTTAGTGATGATAAAGAGCTCATGCTAATATTTTTGGGTTAACCTTGTATGTAATGTAACTATGTTTATAAGAAGACTTCCAGTTACCTTTTCTGTGTAAATATTTTATTAGCCACTGTGCATTTGTTGTACATGTAACAATGTACAGCCAATGACGGAAAAAAAATGGTGTTGAAATGTTTTTCTGATATGGTTGATGTTACAGACAACTACAAAGAGTTGATGGAAGAAAAACAGCCTTTCTGAAGAATGAGGACGTCTGGCACAGAGAAGGACCTCACCTTGTACCACAACACATGGTGGAAATAAATCAAAGGTGGTTTTGCTTGTGTTGGTAGTTTATATAGAAAATACACTAGGGACACCACAATACCAGATATTTTGTAGATAGATATAACATTCAAATATGTTTATAACAAAGGTGATACTACTGCAAAAACACCCTCATCATCCTATTACCGGTAATATGAAAATAAAATGTATCAACTTTGTGGTAGAACTCACAATATGTTGCAAACACGCACATGTGCATATTCAGTGTATGTAATATACTGAGTAGTAATGCAGATTGCTGACTAATATTGCTCTCAGCTGCTGTCTGTTACACTCATACACAGCAGTGGCAGCAGTGAGAAGATAGTTTCAGTTTCATCACTTGTCACTACACGTTTGTTAATGACCTGTTGCTGCTCTAACACTTGCCACAGCGATTGGTTTTCGCTTTTGTCCTCCTTCCTCTCTTTGCATTTCATATCAGATTAAATAACCTGTAGGATTAAATTGCTGCTCCATTTCTTATCATAGTTACCAAATTCTTGATTCACTTGAAATCCCTATTTGCAGGTTTGTTATGCTTTTAATATCTTGTCTACCATCTTGTTTATGACAAATAATAATATGAAGTGAATGTCACCCACTGAATTATTTGTTTCTGAAACTATAGGACCTTGAGTGATGAAAATGTATCTGTATCTATTTGAATATTCCAAAATGCACTTCAGTAGCTGGTAAAACATTTAGTTTCTCTTGCTGACTGCAAAGATGAAAGAGAAGAAGAGGTTCATGTCACACACACAAACTCTGTAAAGAATGGATGGCACTGTAAAACTATGATGTTTTATAGTTTAAATGTTTTTTCTAAAAAGAAATGTGTTCATCAGAAAGCATCTGTGGTATAGTTCATATACTGTTGTCATGTAATACATCCTTTCTTTTGGGTGCAGAGAAAAACAGCGACTACAACTTCCAGTTTCTCTTCAGATGAAGATGAAACACAGATTGACCCACAAGTTCTTCAAACAAATGTGAGTATTTAAAGAAATAATGGAATATTGTGGCTGGATATGACATCTTTTAAAATATTACAGCTTTAGGTTTGATAGCAGTGGATGATGGCGCTCCAGCTGTGTTCGTTTTGAAGTATTGTACACTGTCTAATAATTACAAAAACTACAAAGCATGACACTTTGTAGGATAAGAAAAGATAAAATTAATGAAATTGAACTTGAAGACGAATTGCAAAGCTCCATTTTAGCCTAACAATATGTGAGTATTGTTCCACTGGTGAACTCTAGTCTCACACTACCTAGTATCCTGTAGAGTAGTTGATCGATTCTACAAACATCTAAAGATGGACATTTACCCCTCTCTTGCATTTTCAGTTTAAACATTCACTTTTTCTGCCCTTTGTTTTAGAAACCAAAGCTGGCAAAGGCTGCAGGAGACAGAGTCCTTTCCCAACGGAAATCCTCACTGCTGAGAAGAACTCCAACAACCTCCACCCCATTGACCAGTGAAGACGAGGAAACACACATAGACACCAATGTGGATTTATTTGACCCACCTCAGGCTACAGGATCAACTGTAAGTACATACAAAATGTAAGAAAGGAAACTAGAACTACTCCTATGTGGTTGTTTGCCTAAACAAACCTGTCTAGTGTGAGTTGACCTCCATGTCTATTTAGAGTCATATAGCACTTCTATCTCACTGCTTCTGTGTTGAAGGTTTCAGCTCCACAGTGATCGCTCTCCATCCCCCAAAGCCACATGTTAGGCTACCATTTAATAATCTTGGTCCAGAGTTATTTCAGAGGCGCAACCTCCAGCTTTTTTTTTTAAACTTACCAATAAGCTAAATTGTTTATCAGTTATAGAGTTAATGTGAATCTGTTGTGTTGAATGGAGATCTTATTGGCGCTTTTAAATTTCATGCTGCTGATGCTTTTTTCCTGTTTGGCCCTCAAGTGGTCCTGGTTTGAAACAAGTTATCTTGGAGAGCAGACTGGTACCACATCTAAAGATATCTCTCCTGCTTTCTCCTGATTGCACATTTCCCTTTGGAACAGCAATAGAATGCTGAGGTATTTCTGTTCTTCTGTTGGGACAAGGTGGGGATTACTGTCTATGTTAATCTGGGCTCTTTTTTGAAAACCAGTTAGGCAACTGTGACCTCACAAAATCTGTTTTTGTTTATAGTTCAAGAATTCATATTCAAGTGGTAACAACATTTCACAGTTGTCTAATAAGATGAAATTGTTCTTAGATGAAAGTATTATTATTTATTATTTAGGAACATGGATGGTAACTGGACATGTAAGCAAACTCCTCCATGATAGTAATTCCAGTTTTGGTTCCTAGTGAGTCACATTAACATAGCATTGCTGATATTTTTATTAATGCAGGACCTCTGCCAAGGGCCAAGTGAAGAAGAGGAGAGTGTCCTGATGGATCAATCAACATCCAATGTTGACATGCAACAGGAAGTGATGGATGCTCTCAAAGGTATTCACACAAAGAATGATTTTTTCTTTTTTTTTATGCCAGTAATTGTATCGATAGGAGTCTAATCCCTCATATACTTGTGACTTGTGTGTTTTCCCCTAATGCAGAAATACCAGCCTTAGTCAAGTGTGTCAAAGATCTTATAGCAACCATGAAGAGAGTACCACCTATGGACACTGACAGTATGAGTTCTGGTTCTTCCAGTCCTGCTACAGAAATGGTATGTTTTCCATTTCCACTAAAAGATGCCTTTTATTACAGAAAACATTTTATTGAATAAATACATTTAGTTACTTTGTAATGAAAGTTTATTTCAGTAAATTGTGTAGGATTACATTTTAATGCTTTACGGAAAAGGTTTTCACATTCCTTTAGTTGTGTCCTTTAAAATTGTTGTAAACTACTTGACTATGAGCAGTTTTTTTTCTGTAGTCTCGACCTAACTGTATTTGATAGAAACTATATTTTCCATTTCATCATGTAGGTGTTCAGAAATGATATTTTAAGTCATTTAAGAAATGCAGGAATTCAAACTTTATCTTTATCTGGCATTCAGTAGTTCTGCTTAGTCTTGCATCCAGAAACATATTCCCAGGGCCATTTGTAATAACTGAATCTTTTTTATTTCCTGGACACAGATTTTCCTGGGCAACACAGGGGTGCAGGTCAGCAAAAGCAGTTTCCAAAGACTAAACCGAACAAGAATGTCCCTGTTCACACAGGATTTAGCCATGCTCATCTTTGGTCGGGATGTGTTGGCATCCTCATCTCTGACATGGTGGACCATCGAAGGAGCAGCTCCATCCAGAAAAGCTGAGTGCCCTTATTGGTAAGTATTGGTTCAATCTATTTCCCTTGATAACGTTTTGTTCTTATGCCGCCACCCATTACTCGGCCATAGCCAGAAGCAACATGTTTGAAGTTGTCCTTGTGTATCCACGCCCCTTCTCGCTAACGTGATAACTCTGGAAAAGCATGATTTGTAATACCATTTTATTTTTTCTCTTCCATTTTTATACAGATACAGTCATTGCTGAATTTCAAGGGACAACTGGGTCTGATGTGAGAGCAGTGATTCGGAGAAAATGTAACAATGAGAATTTTGTGTTCAAAAAGAAACAGTAAGCAGTTACAACAGTGTTGTAACTGCTTACTGTTTGAATTTTGAGTGTTTGAATTTTTTTTTTTTTTTTTTGTGGATATAGTTTCTTTAAACTTGTTTGAACTCCAAATGTTCACATAGAAAAGAGTTTCATCTTCATTATTTGGTTTACGCCAGATATCTTGGTTCAGAGTGTTCCTAAAAGGAGTTGCCTGTTGAATAAAAATGTCACAATGGAGACAGACTGTTTAACTTTAAAAAAACTTTATGTTAACATATTTTAAATGCCATGGCAACACATTTTTATTATATTAGAAATACATTTCAAGTATATTTTAAATTTGCTCACGGTAATCTTAAAAGTGGTGTAAAGTATACTTTCAGTTCAATTAAAGAACATTTTAAATAAGTACAGCATTAGTACAGAAAGTTATACTTAAGTATATTTAAGTTGATCTTAATGGTGTCTCAAAATAGTACACTTAAGTACACTAAGATCTATTTTAGTACGTCTTAAGTAGCACTAATGATATATCATTAGTATACTAATTTTTTATACATTTTTAAAATGCTCGAAAACAACACACTTGAGTACACTAATAATATATACTTGTGAAGTATACTAAGTGTATTTAAATTTAGTGTGCTAAAGTATACTTTTTTTTCGCCTGGGAGATCACGCTGACTAGAACATTTGTTCTGGCGTTTTCAGAGACTGTGGATCCAGACTGAGACGAGGCTGGCTGTGGTTCTCTACTGTGGTTAAACATGTTTTATTATTATTAAATGTTTTAGTGTTCATGTAAACTTATGTTTGCTGCTGAGGGGAAAGATCATGTTTAAAGCTATTTAACTTGACTTTGATGTTTAAAATGAGAGGTGAAGGTTCTACTGGCCATACTGTTTTGTCCTAATTGTGCAAATGTCTTCAACTGGTTCTACTGGAGGTTTTACTGGAGGTTCTACTGGAGGTTCTACTGGTTCTACTGGAGGATGCTGTGGATTCAAACTAACACGATGTACAATCGTAATCAAGGGACAACTGAGGAAACTGAAGCCTGATCCAGTGGCGAACTGACATTCCCGATGTGGATGGGAGTGAGTGTTATTTTTGAATGCTTGAATTATTGCATGCATATATATTCACCCATGTATAAATAACTTGTCTAAGTGGTAGTGTGTAATTCATTTTGTTTTTAAGTCTGCATCAGAGAGTTTGTGACAGCATCCAGGACTGACGTGACGGCCAAACAGGCCAAGAAGAAATGGGACAATTTGAAGGCCAAATACAAGGTCGTCATACATGAAACGTAACACAGACAACAGAGCAGATGCAGTGGCCCTGAACAGAAGTGAGCATTAGCAGTGTGAGTATGTTTACACACTGAAGTGCATTTTGTAACTTGTCTTTGTTTATGTGTAAACGCACCTGTAGCTTCTTCAGGTATTAATTAATGTATGTACTATTATTTTTTAATACTATTTTGAGGAGCTTAGGGACCCCCCAATGGGAAAAGGGGTCGAGGCTGGTAGTGTGACTGCTGCCACCTGGCAGTGGTATGGTGATATGGATGCTGCACTCCTGAGGCAACACTCCATCAGTCCACCCCTGGTTGTTACTGCTAACCTTACTGCCACTACAGGTGGCGTAGTCAGCACTGCAGCCTCTACCTCTTCTGTCCCAGACGAAGCCCCAGCCAGCCAGAGATTACAGAGGCAAGGGAGGGACAGCAATGCTGTCCTCTAATTCCTGAAGGAGCAGGCGGAGAGAGAGGACTGGGAGAGGCAGGCCATGGCCAGGGTTCAGGAGAGAGGGAGGAGGATAGGGACAGACAGGCCATGGCCAGGGTTCAGGAGAGAGAGAGGAGGACAGGGACAGACAGGCCATGGCCAGGGTTCAGGAGAGAGAAGAGGACAGGGAGAGACAGGCCATGGCCAGGGTTCAGGAGAGAGAAGAGGACAGGGAGAGGCAGGCCATGGCCAGGGCTCAGGAGAGAGAGAGGAGGACAGGGAGAGACAGGCCAGGGCCAGGGTTCAGGAGAGAGAAGAGGACAGGGAGAGACAGGCCAGGGCCAGGGTTCAGGAGAGAGAAGAGGACAGGGAGAGACAGGCCATGGCCAGGGTTCAGGAGAGAGAAGAGGACAGGGAGAGACAGGCCAGGGCCAGGGTTCAGGAGAGAGAGAGGAGGACAGGGAGAGACAGGCCAGGGCCAGGGTTCAGGAGAGAGAGAGGAGGACAGGGACAGACAGGCCATGGCCAGGGTTCAGGAGATGTCTCCGCCCCCTGCAGTTGTGAGAGTGGGCCGGCCCAACCATTCTTAAACAACTTTGTAGAACACAACTGATTTCGAACTGAATATTTGAACTTTTCTTTTTTCTTTCATATAGACCTTTTTCATGACAACAGGAAGTAGCGTCTCCTGGAGCAGGTCACTTCCTGTTTGTGCCGATCTCATTAAAAATGGACCTTATCTTTTCACCGACGCTCCTGAACTTGCCAGCTTTTTCATTGGCTGATGCGTAGGCCATCGTAGCGGGGAATACACAAACAAATAAACTTGAAGAAGGGTATAAGTTCTTCCATGAAGAATACCTCCACCGCTATCAAGGTAAGAAAAGACGTAGTTCAGCGAGCTAACCATGGCGCTAGCTACAACATATGATGAAGATAAACATGGTGATTAAGAAGCCTCATCTAGTCTGCTATAGTATTAGAGGTATTTGTTAGAGGCATGATCTAGACTTTTAATATGGGAAAGTATGGTGTATTAATACTGTTTATATGTGCATTAAGTTTGACCTTGTAGACTTGCCGTAGTTAGCTCTTGTGTGCCTACTGCGCATGTCTTTGGCGGAGGCAGCTCGTTAACCCCCTTGTATCACGTTGTCTATGTTGCTCCCAGATATCTGAATAATAAGTAGTGAAACGCGTGCCTCGCCTCGTGTTTGAAGAACACCACATAATTGGCGACGAGGATATTCGGTTTAATGGCGTACTTTTCCCAAAGACCGGACGAGTTCAAGCCGGAGCTTGAAACGTGGTCTGCCTACATTGAGCGCATGGAGTTGCTGTTTGACGCCCATGATGTCGACGATGGTAAAAAAGTTCCCATTTTGTTGAGCTCAGTTGGTGCTGCAACGTATAGCCTCCTACGCAACCTGGTTCAGCCTGACAAGCCTAAGGATAAAACTCTTAATCAGATTGTGACCATCCTGAGAGACTACTACGAACCGAAACCTTTGGTTATTGCCGAGCGTTTCAGATACCGTAAATGTGTCCAGAGAAGCGGCCAGACAGCGACGGAATATGCTGCTGAGCTGCGCCAACTCGCCATGAAGTGTGATTTCGGGGACAGGCTGGATGAAGCTCTGCGTGACGGATTTGTCAGCGGTGTCAGTTCTGAGGCCTGCCAACGCAAATTGCTCTCAGAGGATAGACTGACTTTTGCAAGAGCTGTGGAGCTGGCTGTTAACATGGAGACAGCCCACCGGGAGCAACAGCAGTTACGGAAAGGTGATGAAGTCACCGGTGTTCACAAGGTTAAGGGGGACCAGCGCACACCTTCAAAACAAGTAGGGTGCTATAGATGTAATGGGAAGGATCATATCGCCAGTGATTGCTACTTCAAGAATGCAAAGTGTCATAAGTGTAGCAAAATCGGACATATTCAGAAGGCATGCAGGACTGGGGGGCGGACACGTGAGAGGCAGGTGAACAAGGGGAAGCGAAACTGAGCGAAAGGAAGGAAAAATGACTGGCTACGTACAAGCTGATGAAAAGGAAGATGAAATTCTGATGTTTTCTGTGTTCAGTGCAAGTGGTGCAGGCCAACGGCCATACAGAGCAACCTTTGAAGTAAATGGAAAAAAATTGCCGATGGAAATTGACACAGGAGCAGGAGTCAGCATTATCTCAGAAGATGTGTATGAACAGTCATTCTCACATGTGTCACTAGAGGGCAGCAGTGTTACACTGAAGGGCTACTCAGGAGAGACCATTCAAGTGACTTATGGAAGTCAAACTGCTGATCTTCCGCTGATAGTAGTGGCCGGAGGAGGTCCTTCACTGTGTGGGCGTGAATGGTTGGATCAAGTCAGACTCAACTGGAATATGATTAAGAAAGTCACAGAAAGCACAACAAAGTCCAAGTCAATCCAAGATGTATTGGATAAATATGCAGATGTTTTCAGAGATGAGTTGGGAACATTAAAGGACATTAAAGCAGCCATTTCTGTGAGGCCTGACGCAGTCCCAAAGTTCCACAAAGCCCGTGTTCTGCCCTTTGCAATGAAAGAAAAGGTAGAAAAAGAACTGGAGCGCCTGGAAAAGGATGGAGTCATCAGCCCTGTGAAGCACAGCGAGTGGGCTGCTCCAGTAGTCCCTGTAACCAAGCGGGAAGGTGGACTCCGCTTGTGCGGCGACTATAAAGTAACTGTCAATCTGGCTACAAACACTGAAACATACCCACTACCACGCATAGAAGAGGTCCTAGCAGCACTATGTGGGGGGAAGATATTCTCCAAAATAGACCTGGCAGCCGCTTACCAACAAGTACTTCTGGATGAGGAGTCAAAAAAGTATACAACGGTGAACACGCATAAAGGACTGTTTGTGTACAATCGGCTTTGCTTTGGCATTAATTCTGCTGTCAGTATTTTCCAAAGGATCATGGAGAACGTGATGAAGGATCTCAACGTTGTGGTCTACTTGGATGACCTGCTGGTGATGGGCAGGGACGAGGCTGAGCATCTGATGAACCTCGACAAAGTTCTGCGACGACTGCAAGAAAATGGCCTGAGAGTAAAAATGTCAAAGTGTGACTTTGGGAAAACACAAGTCGAGTACCTAGGTCACTTGTTGGATGGGAAGGGAGTTTACCCTTCGAAAGACAAGGTCAGAGCCGCGCAAGATGCTCCAACACCCACAAATGTCAAAGAGCTCAGAGCTTTCCTGGGGCTAGTGAACTACTATGGTCGCTTTTTGCCGCAACAAAGTACTGTTTTGGCCCCACTCTACAGACTGCTGACAAACCAAACATCATGGAGGTGGAGTAAAGTGGAACAGAGCGCTTTTGATAGATGCAAAGAAATGTTGACCAGTGACAGAGTGTTAGTTCATTATGATCCGAGCCTGCCGCTTTCTCTTGCATGTGATGCTTCAGTGTACGGAATTGGAGCCGTTATTCAGCACACGACGCATGACGGACAAGAGCATCCAATAGCCTATGCTTCTCATACACTCTCAACGGCGGAGAAGAACTACTCACAGATAGAAAAGGAGGCGTTGAGCCTGGTGTACGGAGTGAAGAAATTCCATCAATATCTGTGGGGACGGAAGTTCAACTTGATCACCGACCACAAACCTCTGCTCACGCTGTTTGGAGAGTATAAAGGACTTCCGACAATGGCAGCGGCGCGTATACAGAGGTGGGCTATTATACTGTCTGCTTATGATTATCACATAATCTACCACCAGTCAGAAGAACACGGCAATGCAGATGGTCTGTCTCGTGTCCCACTGCCGGAGACTACGGATGCAGGAACAGCGTCAATGACAGCATGCCTACATGCAATAATCTGTCGACACCTGGAGGATGTTCCACTGAGTGCAAATCAGATTTCCAAGGCAACACGTAAGGATGCGGAACTACAGTATCAAGGCTGCACAGATACATCATGGAAGGGTGGCCAAAAGAGGTAACCGAAGAACTGAAGGTGTACTACAACAAGAGGGAGGAGCTATCCGTTGAGCAAGGATGTGTTCTATGGGGTAAAAGAGTAGTGGTACCAACAAAGTTACGAACAGCAGTGCTTAATGAGATCCACAGTGGACACCCTGGCATTGTAAAGATGAAGACCATTGCGAGGCAATATGTCTGGTGGCCACATGTAGACATGGACGTTGAAAAAACCTGTAAGCAGTGTGACAGGTGCCAGTTGGAGCAGCGTATGCGTCCCTTTACACCCATGGGAGTTTCCTGGAGAGGTTTGGAAAAGGCTCCACATTGACTTTGCTGGTCCGTTCATGGGTCACATGTTTATGATAGTTGTCGAAGCATATTCTAAGTGGTTGGAGGTTTTCAAGATGACACAAATAACATCCTTCGCAACCATTTCAAGGCTTCGGAGGCTTTTTGCGTCATTTGGTTTACCTGAGCAAATTGTCACAGACAATGCCACAACCTTTATGTCAGAAGAGTTTCAGCTGTTCACTAAAAGGAACGGCATCCTTCACACAACTGGTGCACCGAGGCATCCAGCTACCAATGGCCTCGCTGAGAGGTTTGTTGCCACATTCAAAGCCGGCATGAAGAAGCTGGACGGAGAAGATTTGAGTGTTGAGGACAAAGTCTCACATTTCCTACTGCGATATCGCACAACTCCCAACAGTGCGACTGGAGAGTCACCCGCAGATTTGCACCTGAAGAGACATGTGCATTCACGGTTGGACTTTCTAAAGCCGAATATCGAAATGAGAGTGAGGAGGCGGCAGTATCAGCAGAAGGAGGAACACGACAGTCGAGCTGCAGAGAGACAGTTTGATGTGGATGATCCTGTGTATCTACGCAATACTGTAGGGGATAAACCCAAATGGATCCCTGGAGTAGTTGCTCAACAGACGGGTCCAGTGTCATACCGGGTGCAAGGAGAGACAACTGACCAAATGTACAGGCGTCACGGAGACCAGATGCGTCCTCGGTACTCTCAGGGAGATCCAGACCCAGGTTCTCAAGGAGCGACTCAGTTGGCTGAGCAGGAGAATGACCTTGCTGGGCCAGTCTCCACAGCACCGGCCTCACCACCTCTTGTTTTGGAACAACCCGAGCCGCTTGATCCTGAGACAGTGACTTTGAGGCGTTCGGAGCGCACGACTAAGCGGCCCTCACGTTACAGGGTTTAAGTACATTAGGATTCTGGGACTTGTTCAGTTGTTACTGAGGGTTGAGTTTTTTGTAAAGTTTAGCATGCCTTATTAATGTGGTATTTTATGTTGGTGTAATGCACTATGCGGTGGTTACCTTTCATTTATAGGGGGAGGTAATGTGGTGTATCAATACTGTTTATATGTGCATTAAGTTTGACCTTGTAGACTTGCCGTAGTTAGCTCTTGTGTGCCTACTGCGCATGTCTTTGGCGGAGGCAGCTCGTTAACCCCCTTGTATCACGTTGTCTATGTTGCTCCCAGATATCTGAATAATAAGTAGTGAAACGCGTGCCTCGCCTCGTTATTGAAGAACACCACAGAAAGTGATGATGATGATGATGAAGATGTTCACCTTGACCCTGCTTTGCTTCTGCAGGCTTCTAGTATCAGATACTGTGGAGGGACAGGTAGTGGTCAGAGCTCCATGCTTCAGGTCCATGAGGAACCATGAGGAACCTCACAGACTGCAGGTTGAAACAGTCAGAGAGTCGCTGGGCTCATGTTCAGTAGTTTGACTTCCTGTTCTTCAGCTGTCATAGATGAGAGCTGAAGAACTTTCATGTACGATGGACACTCCTGTATGACGGAGCGGTACTATTCCTCTTCTGCTGCTCTGGATTCTGGTACTTGATTAAAGCTCATTATGTTTTAACAAGTATTAATTTCTATATATGTGCTACAAACACCTGTAGTTGTGCAGCTGGTAAAGCCTTTAACCACCATGTAGTTACTCCTGGATCAGACTGCTCACTCCTCCCAGCTCCAGCTGCCAACGCTTCCTCCTGCACTGACCTGCACAGGTGATCTACAGAGGGAACAGACCAAGAACACAGGTGATCTACACAGAGGGAACAGACCAAGAACACAGGTGATCTACACAGAGGGAACAGACCAAGAACACAGGTGATCTACAGAGGGAATAGACCAAGAACACAGGTGATCTACAGAGGGAACAGACCAAGAGCACAGGTGATCTACAGAGGGAACAGACCAAGAACACAGGTGATCTACACAGAGGGAACAGACCAAGAACACAGGTGATCTACACAGAGGGAACAGACCAAGAACACAGGTGATCTACAGAGGGAATAGACCAAGAACACAGGTGATCTACACAAAGGGAACAGACCAAGAACACAGGTGATCTACAGAGGGAACAGACCAAGAACACAGGTGATCTACAGAGGGAACAGACCAAGAACACAGGTGATCTACACAGAGGGAACAGACCAAGAACACAGGTGATCTACACAGAGGGAACAGACCAAGAACACAGGTGATCTACAGAGGGAATAGACCAAGAACACAGGTGATCTACAGAGGGAACAGACCAAGAACACAGGTGATCTACACAGAGGGAACAGACCAAGAACACAGGTGATCTACAGAGGGAACACACCAAGAACACAGGTGATCTACACAGAGGGAACAGACCAAGAACACAGGTGATCTACAGAGGGAACACACCAAGAACACAGGTGATCTACACAGAGGGAACAGACCAAGAACACAGGTGATCTACAGAGGGAACAGACCAAGAACACAGGTGATCTACACAGAGGGAACAGACCAAGAACACAGGTGATCTACACAGAGGGAACAGACCAAGAACACAGGTAAAGAAGAAGTGGAACCATTGTTTTCCTTTGTAAGATCATTTAGTATGTGACAATCTCCTTGTAGTTTTAGCAATTTATGTAAAAATCTTAACAAATCTATCCCTCCATGTCCGACCAAATTTCTCACCTGTCCCTTTATTTATTTGTTTATTTCTTGTAAGGCGCTCCACCCTGAACCTGCCAGTGAGGAGGTGGTGGTGGAAACAGATGTGTGCAGTCCAGCTGTGCAGAGCTTACACAGATATCATTTATTGGTTATTAATGTTTTTATGCTTGTAATGTTTCCTTTGTCATAACTTACTGTGATGATGTCACTCATGTGTTTGTAGAACCACTTCCTGATCCCGACATCCTGATCCTGACATCCTGACATCCTGACATCCTGACATCCTTGGCATCAGGAGAAAAACTACGTCCACTGGAGTCCCAACCACTCAGAGCTCTCCTTTTAGATTTCCTCTCAACTTTGGAGTTATCCATCCATCCATCCATCCATCCATCCATCCATCCATCCATCCATCCATCCATCCATCCATCCATCCATCCATCCATCCATCCCCTCCCTCTTATGCGTTTCCGGGTGGTGGAGGTGTCAGTCTGAACACCCTCACCCAGATCACATTGACCCATTAAGAACCTTCCTGCAGGTGGAGAGCCCACAGAAAGGTGGTGCCCGGCATGGGACATGAACCCTCTACCCTGAGATTGAGAGTCTCATGCTCTACCTGCTGAGCTGGACGGGGGACATGAACCCTCTACCTTGAGACTGAGAGTCTCCTGCTCTACCAACTGAGCTGGACGGGGGACATGAACCCTCTACCTTGAGATTGAGAGTCTCCTGCTCTACCTACTGAGCTGGCCGGGGGACATGGACCCTCTACCCTGAGATTGAGAGTCTCATGCTCTACCAGCTGAGCTGGCCGGGGGACATGAACCCTCTACCTTGAGATTGAGAGTCTCATGCTCTACCTACTGAGCTGGACGGGGGACATGAACCCTCTACCTTGAGATTGAGAGTCTCCTGCTCTACCAACTGAGCTGGCCGGAGGACATGAACCCTCTACCCTGAGATTGAGAGTCTCATGCTCTACCAGCTGAGCTGGCCGGGGTCACTTTGGAGTTAATCCAAAACAAGTGATGTGTCCCAGGTTGTTGACCTCAAGATTCAGGATGGCCACACAAGTCTGAGGCGTTCACACAC
Organism: Lipophrys pholis; assembly: GCF_963383615.2. NCBI lineage: Eukaryota > Metazoa > Chordata > Actinopteri > Blenniiformes > Blenniidae > Lipophrys > Lipophrys pholis. Next base: position 33,508,587 of record NC_137628.1, read on the forward strand.
ATACTCCTGGCAGGGACATAGTGAGCTGGTAATCACCGGGTTGGAATGGTGCCACTTTGTCACTGACACATTTAGAACAGTAACAGTAGAGTGAGAGGCCTGATGAATCGTTCGTTGACCAGATGGAATCTTAACTGGACATATTTTACTTCAACATCATCAATGTGTTTATTTCAATGCAGTAATGATCATATTAAAATGTATAAATGACCTTTTGTCACTTTGTGTTTTGAACATTAAATCTCAAGTTGAGTGAATCACTGTAAATAGTGTAAATGGTGTAAATAGTGTAAATAGTGTGTAACACGTCAATAAGCTGCTCCTTCCTGCCCACAGCCACCCTGAAGGAGAACATTAAAGCTCATCAATCAGAGGCATTCTGGGGCTTCATCTCCTCTTGTCTGAGCTCTGGTCCAGATATGAGGCGGGATGCAGGTGGAGCAATGGACTCCCAGAAGATCCAGAACCCTCTCAGAGGGGAATCTGCTGTAGAACCGGATCTGCTCATCAGAAACACCATAGCGACTAAAAAGCCTGGGAGACAAATCCACTTTCTCCAGCCGGGCTTCCAACTCCTTGATATATTCAAGAAAACCAAAAAATAGAATTAGATCATACAATAAAATACATTGGTATATAAATAAGGTCTAACTGTAAAATAATTAACTCACACAGACAATGTTATAAACGGTCATGTATTAGTATTAATTTTTATCTAATATTTTCATTATTTTATTTTTTCAAATATTAAATTAACTTAAAAGAGTCTTGTTGATTTTCATTTTCACTGGTGAGCACCATTGTTTTAATTATTGAGCTCCTGGGACATTATTTCCTTGTGGATCAACACATTGTGTGAGTCGAGGTGCAAGAATGTCTGTATCCGTTATTGATTTGCTCTCTAGATCAGGGGTGGGCTCTCCTGGTCCTCGAGGGCCGCAGTCCTGCATGTTTTCCACGTCTCCCTGCTCAAACACACCTGAGTTGTCATGATGAAGCGCTGCAGAAAGCTTCATAACGAGCCAATAACTGCTGTCAGCTGTCTCGATGTGAGGACACATAGAAACCGTGCAGGACTGCGGCCCTCGAGGACCAGGAATGCCCACCCCTGCTCTAGATGGTATAGCTCTACACACTGGTGCTGCAACACGTCCTGCAATTGCAGATATAGTTATATTTGATTTTATATGACAAATTTATACAATTTACCATCTTCGATATTTACCTGTGGGTGGATGAGCCACATGATGGTGGTCTGCAGTAGCAGCTTCAGCCTGGAGAGCTGTGAGAGGACAGGCTGCCGTTTCTGAGCCCTCTGGAAGGAAGACTCCCTCTTAGGTGGCGCAATAGAGTCATTCCATGGAAAGCGAGATGGAACTGTTCCACTTTTAAGGCGACTGAAAGTGGATCTGCTGACAGAACCCTCCTGGTGAAGTGCCGGCTGCATACCAAAGTGCTCCCTGTCTTTATGCAGAGTTTCAGACCCTCATTCCTTCTAACAGCTTGGATCTGCTGCCTCCTTTAGCCCGGGTCTGTGGGAAAGGCGTGGTAAGAGAGGTATGGTTGTTTTCTTGCCCCACAAGAGCAACCAGGAACACAACAAAAACATCCGCGTGGAGACTGAGACATTATCGTCACTGTCCAACGCTGAAGCGAGAGCCACCGGAAGTAGATGAGCACCACATCCGGTTTAAAACGCGGAAGTGTGAAAAAGGTCTATTGTCTTGTTTAAACTTCTTTGGTTTGCAAGCAACTTTCTTTGCAATTGAAAAGCTATACTTTTCTTTCTCCCCAGTCCACTTTACAACAACAGTCTCCTGTTTCCTTCACAAAATCTCACAAATTCATATCCAAGTTATTTGTTATGGACTCATGGGCCAAGATCACCAAACCCGTCTTTCTTGTATGTAACATGGTGCTGCGATAGAGGGCTGGGACCCCCGACAAAGTGAAGGAATTCTCACATAATGCTGAAGACACACCAATTACCAGAGACACACAATGAACCCCTAACTCAGGAAAGACTTCCTTTTACTCCTGCAGGACGTTACACACTGTTGGGATTTATGGTTGGTTATTAACATTAAATTACTTTAAGTAATAGATTACTGGAAGTCATTTATGAAAAATTTTAATTATTAATGAAAGTAAACTGTCATTTATTCATTAACAACTAAAGTGATTGATTAATTACTTAAAGTTAATATATTAACAATATTATTTATGAATGAAAACTTATTAATTTGAATAAATTCATTATTTATTCATTAATAATAAAAGGGGCACCACCAGATAAACTGGAAATAGCTAATACCAAAATATCAGTCTTGCGTGGAAAAAGGTTTATTTAAGTTAGTTAATATTTCTGTGTAAAAATATAACAATCTTAAATAAAACTGAAGGTGTGAGATCCAACAGACTGTTACAAACCAGTGAATTGTCAACAAAAAATACACAATAATCACCCAGAATCGTTCAAATAAGCTAACAGGCGTTTATTAACAAAAATGTATTAATTCATAAATAATTCTGGAATCATCTCATAAATCAACACATTTAAGTGGCAAACATCATCTAACACAGAGATCTAATATATTAAACAAGGAAAAAATAAAAATAACACTATGTATAAAGAGTGTGTGTGTGTGTGTGTGTGTGTGTGTGTGTGTGTGTGTGTGTGTGTGTGTGTGTGTGTGTGTGTGTGTGTGTGTGTGTGTGGTCTGGAGCGATGAGGATGAATGGGTGTAGCGACCGCGAACGTCCACCAGATGTTGGGTTTAGTGTGGTGACCGGGACAACCACTAGGGGCGTGCGGCAGCGTGCAGAGGGAGAGCGCAATGATTTGACGCGTCCACTAGGTGGAGTCAAGAGCGATTGCGATGACCCACGCGACCACTAGAGGCGTTTGACTTGCTCTTTCTGGGGGCGCGGTGGTTGCCTAGCGACCAGATAAACAAGACGCCCATCGCGCGAGATAGTCTCACCTACTCCCGTAACCACCTGGCGGCTTTGTCAGTCCGGTTCTGAGCGCCGGAGTTCTAACTGGATGTCGGAACATACAGCCAGAACTCTGGTGATCGTGCGGAGGTGGTTGAGCGGCACCAGATAGCAGTTTAGTTGCTCAATGTGGCTATGTGGGTATCTCCATCAGATAACACGAGCGGCGGCGGACACACGGGGCACGCTCGCGAATTCGGATTAGTGAAGGAGGGAGAGAGAGAAGAACAGAGAGTTCTGGCGAGGTTCGGTTCCAAAACACGGTTCCTCCTCACAGAGATTGGAGTAGCTTCTGGAAGCTCACTTGATTCTCTGGTTTCTGAGGTGGGGAACCCGAGATCGCAGTACGATGTGTACTCAGACACATGCAGCTTTATCAGGAACACAGGAAAAACACATTGCATGTATTAGCTTCAGGTTAATCTAAACAACGCTGCCCAGACAGAAGCTCTCACTCGCTTTGTTCGTTGTTCAGCACCGTTCGTGAGGCTGTGCGGTTCTGTGGGGCCGCGGTAACTTGTCCGTTATTACTGGTCTGTGTTCAGCATCCCGAACCAGACTGCAGAGGTGCAGAGAGGAGCAGAGAGGTGCAGAGAGGAGCAGAGAGGTGCAGAGGGGAGCAGAGAGGAGCAGAGAGGTGCAGAGAGGTGCAGAGGGGAGCAGAGAGGTGCAGAGAGGAGCAGAGAGGTGCAGAGAGGAGCAGAGAGGTGCAGAGAGGTGCAGAGGGGAGCAGAGAGGTGCAGAGAGGAGCAGAGAGGTGCAGAGAGGAGCAGAGAGGTGCAGAGAGGAGCAGAGAGGTGCAGAGAGGTACAGAGGGGAGCAGAGAGGAGCAGAGAGGTGCAGAGAGGTGCAGAGGGGAGCAGAGAGGTGCAGAGAGGAGCAGAGAGGAGCAGAGAGGTGCAGAGAGGAGCAGAGAGGTGCAGAGAGGAGCCGGGCTCGCTGCGGTGCAGATCCCATTGAAAAAAAAGAAAAACAAGAATATGGTTTTTTCCACTTGTCAACTTGAGTAATAGTAAAAAGTACTGATCCAAATATATACTCAAGTAAAAGTAAAAAGTACAGGCTCTGAAATGTACTCAAAAGTACTTTTAAAACTAAAAACAATTTCTATTGCACGATTCACTGGCTGCCAAGCTATTAAACACAGGATAATTTAAATGGAATCTACTTTAGCAATGTTATTATTTGAACAAATACTACATGCCTAGCAGGGACGTGCAGTCAGGGGAGGCAGTGCCTCACCTGCCATCATGGAAAGAAAAAAAATGTAAAAAGAAAAAAAATTAATTAAATTGTTATATGTATCCAGCGATTATACTATAAAGTTATTTTCCATTTAACTTCACCAGTTTTAGATTATTTTTATTGAAAAAATCGCTGAATTTTCACATTTACCGTTCAAATACTGAGAAGAGACTTGCGGTGAGGCAGCAGCCAGCTGAGCCTCACCATGGATTGCTATCTCTCTGTATGTCGCTGTTAAAATGTTCAAACACTTTTGCTATATGAATTATATTATAAATTTGCATAGTTTAGTGAACTGAGGTATATAATGTACAGTGTATTTTGTCAACAACTGTATGTGTGTAACGTGTTTCTTGTGCTGAGTAATCATAAAACGGCTGCGAAGACGCACTGGGTGAGGCACGCAGTTCTCCTGCCTCATGGTAGAGGGCGCTAGTGATCCCAGGGATCCTTCTTGCGACTCCTCGGCTGCAGAATAAGTGACAACAAGCTACAGTTAGCAAGTCAAGTGCAGCGGCAGCAATCGTTTATTTTTTCCTCTCGCCTGGACTTACTTTTAACACGGAGGATTACATATCTAAAATAAAACAGTTTTCTAAACTTCTATAAACAAGTTATCAATGCTTTTGTTCAGAAGGAGCGGCGCATGGACTTCATTTATATGTAAAGGTAAGACCATAATAACGTTGTTTTTTTTTAAATGTGCTTTTTTGTGTGCTCCAGTTTGTATGTGTAAAGAACGCTGGTATGAGCTTTTAAACATAACCTGTTAACTGCTGCCAATCAAATGGTGAATAAGATCCTCTTTAGGGTTCATATGTTTGTAAATCTGACTGTGATGAAGTCGGTGCCTCACCAGCCATGAACCTCACCGCACGTCACTGCTGCCTAGTATCCTAATGTACTTCACTATATAGTCTGTAAACAACCCAGACTTCATTTTTCTATGCGCTAAAGTCAACTTCCTGTTTTGTGCGTTGATGCTTTTATTTTGAAAGCCCAACTTCCTGTTCTATAGACATAAACACTAGACGCAGCGCAGCCTGTCTCCGCCCGCCGCTCCGTTACGTCAGAGCGGCCGCCATCTTGTGAGGGGCAAAGTCTGACCCGTCAGCCTGAACAAGTCTGTGTGACAGCGACGTGTTTTCTGAAGAAAACCAGGCAAATATACATTTACAGGACTGTGAAGAATCATTGCTTTCATTTTTAATTTATTAAATTACTGCTGGAACAGGCGGGGAACAGAACACTGACTGGTTCTGAGACATTCATTTCTTTTGAAATGTAATATTCTACACACTGTAACTAAAATAGCCTCCGTCAGATGAACCCAATAGACCTTGATATTGTTGTTGTTGTTTGAGGGCGAGCTTCAGCCAGGGAATAGAGAGAACCACGGCTCCAGCTCATCTATGTCCCAAGTTAATGTTATATGAGTTAAACACAACAACATCAACAATAAATAGGTTTGTCCTCCCTGTGGAAGGTAATCCCACGCTGTCCATTGTCCTGATTGTCTGGATGGATGGATGGATGGATGGATGGATGGATGGATGGATGGATGGATGGATGGATGGATGGATGGATGGATGGATAGATAGACAGACAGACAGACAGACAGACAGACAGACAGACAGACAGACAGATAAACATTTTCATAAGAATTCTACCTTTGTCGCTATGTCCAATATTATAATATTGTGTATGTATTTGGTAATATAATGAAAACAGTCCCTGATCTCTACAGTATATCTGAACATTCCTTCTCATTCATGTCGCCACAATATTTATCTTCCGTCTTGGAAACACTCAGTTTATTGTTTCACCTGCTGGAGACATGAGGGACAGACTGAATGTCTCTGTCACCCATCGCAGGTCTTTACAGCATTAAGTGGGCAAAGAAATTACATTTCATAAAATCAGAAACTCAAAACTCAAAACTCTCCTGAAGTTAAACCAGACAGATCACTGCTGCTTCAGGACATTCAGAGACATAAAACCAGTCATAGCGTCCTGTTCACCTCACACAGCCTTGTTAGCTTTTCACAGAGCTACGAGGCTAACTGTGAAAGCTAATGTTAGCTACATACTGTGACGGGAAAAACTTGCAGCCAGTTAAAATGCGAAACGCCATCATAGCCAATCATAATGTGAAACGTCAGCACCATGCGCAGGTTTAAGCCCCGCCCCGGACAGCTCTGGTAGCTACAACGGCAACGAATTTAAAGTGTATTGCCCCCGGGCAGCCCCCTTGATAGAGGCACAAGGTTTGTTTGCTTTGTAAAGAAATTATATTTGACTGTTTTTTGCTTCTGAAAGTTGTAAATGTATGATTTTATTGCAAAGGTGAGATGAATTGTTCAAACTGTTATGTTTAAGCTCGGTTAACGGATGTAAGAGTATGGCTGTAAGTTCATATGCTCTTTTTTTATGTGTATCCCAGCTCTTACAGTGAGGTTGATGGTTTACTGCCATTAAACCTGAAAATCCATCAGTAAAGTGTCATCCCATTCCGGGGGGGTGCCACATCTTCCTTTAGGCGTTTGTATTGGACACTTAAAGTTAACACACCACACTTCTGAACATTGAATTTCGGACCAGGAGTAGCTTCTAAACTATGGTGTCACAAATCATGCTCATAGGCCAAACTTTTTAATAGCACATCAGGCAACACTTGTTGTGTTATTGTGAGCGACACACCCAGGTACTACAGAGGAAATTAACTTCGCTTCTCTAGTCATCATGTACCTGCCAATTAAATTGATAAAAAAATGAAAAGAGAAAACACATTTGCACACTGTGCATTCAATGGAGCCTCATTAACTCATTAAATTAGCTTAGTAAGACACAATTCCTGTGCTCCTCTGAACAGTAACTCACCATGTTTACACCTACACAACACATACTACACCCCTCCATCTCTCTACACTGCACCACTCCATTCCTCTGTGTTTGTCTAATGTAAAGGCATGATAAACAAAACAATTGAACAAAAACCTTTTGTTGAGCTTCAAGAGAAGCAGGTTTTCCAGGTTCTCAGAAAGAAGCTGAGCCCTCTTGGGTTTAAAAATCCTTCCTGCTGAAGCAGGTCCTGCTGTGTTGAGCTTCAGAGATAGACATGTTTTCAGGATGTCCATGGCAGCAGTTGGACTGCCAGGTAGGACTTGAGTTGCTTGGTGTTACCGTCCCGTTGATCTGTCTGCTTGATTGTTGAAAAGAAGTCCTCCTCCTCCTCCCCCTCCTCCCCCTCCTCCTCCTCCTCCGCAGACGACAGAGAGTCTGACTGGGCTGTGCTCCTCTGCTCCTTCAGGTGGGGTGTGATGTAGTCCAGGCCTATGGGGATACAAAACCAAATGAAGAAACAGAATTAGCATACAAGAGAAGGGGATGGACAGAGAAAGGAGGGACTGAGAGTAAGGGAGGGCGAGGAAACGAGGGAGTATGGATGGAGGTGTGGAGGAGGAGGGAGGGAAGGGTTGTGGGGTTCTAAGTGGTATTTAACAGGTGCAACAGTCGGTTACGGACTGAACCTGAGAAACACACACAGACGCAGAAACCATCAGTGTCCAAGCAGTCAAACATTCCATGATGGAATAATAATGTCCACTAGGGACGTCCCGATCACACTATTTTGCCCCGATACCGATCCGATTTTTCAGAATTGAGTATCGGCCGATACCGATACTTTCCCGATCCGATACTCACATTGCTATTGCAAAGATACTCAATAGTGTATTTTTGGAGCAACTAAGATGTCTGAAAATTAATCTTAAAACTAATCTTCAAACCCACTTCTATTCCTTGGCTTTTAACCATGTTTGAGACTCTGTCCCTGGTTTTATTGTTGCCAATCTATTGTTTGTTTATTGTACTGTTTTTACTATTTACTGTACTTTTTTATTTAGTCTTTTATTGGAAAGCACTTTGGCCTCAGCCACAACTGTTTTAAAGTGCTGGATAAATAAAGCTGACTTGACTTGACCTGAAGCTAAAAGCACTATTGGCAGAAGCTTTGTTTACCTAGAAATTATTGTAAAACTCACTTATTGAATCAAGATTCTTCTCTTTCTCTTTAGTTGTTGTAAACTGAGGAACATCCACACGATGAAGAAAAACGATCTTTGTCCTCCCTGTCCTCCCAACAAACCGTCCCACCTCACTATGAACACGGCTCAACACGAGGCTTCAGAACATGTAGTACACATGCCAGGCCTTTAGGGGCGCTGTGACTCACCAAACACAATAAAAACACAGAAGAAGACAGACCACATAGAAATTTAGAAGTAGACCTCTGCACATAAACACATAAACCACTTTATATCACTCTAGTTTTATAGGTCTATGGCCCCGCTCCACCTGCTTCTAGCTTCTGCAGCCCCACCAGAGCTTCTAGTCCCTGATTGTTCTGGTTATTAGGTGACGTTCTTGACCGCATTCTTATTTTTAGATCGGCGGGGTGATCGGCTGGATTTGCCGATCCCCGATCACTCACAAATCACTAAGATCGGCCCCGATCCGATATCTACCGATCGGATCGGGACATCCCTAATGCCCACAACACATAAAACCGTCCTTTAGTGTTGGTAGAAGAACAGCAGGGAGGAACGTATCACCTGAAAGATGCTGACTGAAGAAGTTCTTGTTGATTATCTCCAACATGTTTCCTTACACCTGCCGGCCCTATAGTGAGGTGGGAATGCAAAGTAAACTGCATGGGAACCTTCAGTACTGCATGGGAACCTTCAGTACTGCAGACCGCTGCAATGACCTCGTTCCTTCATGAGCCTACAATCCTCTCAACAGCAGAGGAGAGAGAATTCCACCTTGTAACATTATATTTGTATACTGCTTTACAGCTGAAACAGATTCAAAGGCTTGAACACATCTTAAAATGCAAAGTACTGCTGTTAACAGTACTGTTTACCTTTACTGCATTTTAACAGTAGAACCACTGACCGACAATCATTTCCCCAGACAATGTTTGTATCCCTAAGAACAAGAACATGAACAGCAATAATGTCTGTAAAATGTTTGGTACTCAAATGACAAACACACTTGGATGTGGTGCTCATGTTAATATTTTCAGCACTCATGAGTTCTGAGCACCAGCTTTTCATAGACTAATGGAGAGGAAATGGTAGCGTCACCAGAGTCTGACAGGGCTTTTCCACCACAAAGAACCAGGTTCTAGTTCGGGGCCGGTGCCAGAACCAGTTCTTAAATAAGCACCACCAAAGAACCGGTTCTTGTTCCACCGTTAACGGAGCCAGTAGAGCTACGTCACTGTGTCACTCCAAAACGTGATACGTCACTGATTTCACCAATGTAGCACTGACAGCCTCGTCCAGGAACCAGGAGACGGACTGTACCAGTGGTTTAGTCCGGGTCGCTCCATCTAGTCTGACCAGAACCTCTGATGCACCAAAGAGCCAGAAGACATTACGTCTCTTCTTGTCTCTATTGGTGTTTTTTAATGTCCATCTTGCTTTAGTCCGGAGCCCCAGAGTGGACATAGAGGGACAAATAATAATAATAATAATAATAATAATAATAATAATAATAATAATAATAATAATGACATGTGAATGAGTTTGGGTCTTATTTTCCACCATTCCAACATTCCATAGTGACTTTCTGCTCCTTTCACTTTATTTCTGGACGTGTCTGAATCAAAAGCTTCAACATGGAGGAATGGAGGTGTAGAATGATAGAACGCTGCTCTACAGCCGTTTCCATGGTAACCTAGGTAAACACTCTGATTAAAGTTCTCTTTCACATGAAGCCATTAAAAGACTCATTTTATGTCTATAAACTCCAGCTTTCATTTACAGTAGTTTGTAGTTTGTTTAGTAGTTGCTGATGAACCAAAGTATTCATTATAAAGAAGTTCTGTGGTTATAAAATACTATTGGAGCGTCTCAGAGCGGAGCGGAGCGCCCCCTGCTGCCTCACACTGCCTTGCTCAGCGGCTGCAGCTCCTCAGCCGGCGGTCAGAAGGTGAAACAAGACCTGGACGTGACGTTAGTTAGAATAATGTCACCATGAAAAGTGTGGAAAATAAACCACAATGGAAAACTGCTTCTAAATTATATCTGACGTAGCTGACTGACAGGTGGAGCTCTGCAGCATCTCCAGAGCAGCGGCTCCGCGAACGCTGATGAAATGATCTCGTTCCCACGTGTTATTTTTTATTTTATTCTCTATAACCACTCTGGGGCTCCGTGTTCACTGTAGATTTCAGAATCTCTTCTGCCTTATAGGCAGTGATAACTCCTGCTATAACTTTGCCCCCAGCTGATGACGCGTCAGGCCCCACTCTGGCTCCGCTCTGGCCCCGCTCTGGCTCCGCTCTGGCCCCGCTCTGGCTCTGCTCAGGACCCGCTCAGGCCCCACTCTGGCTCCGCTCTGGCTCCCCTCTGGCTCCTCTCTGGCTCTGCTCAGGACCCGCTCAGGCCCCACTCTGGCTCCGCTCTGGCCCCGCTCTGGCTCCGCTCCGGCCCCGCTCTGGCTCTGCTCAGGACCCGCTCAGGCCCCACTCTGGCTCCGCTCTGGCTCCCCTCTGGCTCCTCTCTGGCTCTGCTCTGGCCCAGCAACAAAATGGGGCCAGTGTAGCAGTAGTTTAGCCCTTGTTGGCCGGGGCTTTGGTGGTGGAAAGACAAAGAACTGGTGCTAAAGCGGAGGCGGGAACAGTTCCGAGTTTTTCCTCCTTCCCAGACGGTCCGGTGTCTGATGCTGTGAGACGACCTCGGATAAGTTCTGGTCAGAGATAGTTCCTCGGGGGCAGAAGGTGTGAGAAGATAAGGGTGAGGTGGGAAGAGCGTCTGTGACGTCAATATCCTAGGAGAGAATGTAAACAACCTCAGGTTGTCATGGGAATCCAATGAAGGTTAGACATGTTTTGGGTAGCGGCGTCTTGTTTTGAGAACAGCCCAAGGTGAAAGTCTCTGGTCTCCAGCGAGTATATTCCAAATCTGTGGCCAAATTATAATAAATCCAAATTTAGCGTTCTTACCGGGGAAGGTGTGTTGTCGTGCAACACAGAAAGGGTAACTCCTGTTGGACTGGTTAGGCTGGATGTGTTTGTTGGGTGCGAGGGAGAGCAGAGGAGAGGGGAAGAATGTAAGAAGTGATAGGCAGGCAGATAAAATATCTGGAGTAGAAAGAAGAGTGAGGGAAGCAGAGCGAGCGTCGCCTCTGAGAAGGTCCGTGGATCTAAAAGCTTCACTGCATCGTTTCCTGCTGCTTCCTGTCCTCAGTCACAGGTGAGTCTGCTTTTTTAGAATCACAATGAAAAGAAAGAAAACTATGAATGACTTTGTGTAAAACACATTCTCATGAAAGAATTTACTGAGTGGAATCATGAATGAACAGGTGGAACCCTAACAGGTCATTTCAATTGAAGCCTCTTCCATATAATTAACATTATTTTTATATGTTTGTTTGTGTTTAGATGCATTTTGTCAACCTCTCTCTCTCTCTCTCTCTCTCTCTCTCTCTCTCTCTCTCTCTCTCTCTCTAATCCAACATCACAACGTATTTTATAATGTCGGTCTGTTATTTGCTGAAAGCCTATCAATGAGAACAATTAGTGTTTATGTGTTAACAGAGTAAATAGTTTTAATCTTTCTGATTTTGTGTAAAATCCTCCCGTTCACTCTGCAGACTGAAAAACCTCCTCTGAGGAACGTTCAGCACATATTTCAGCCCGAGCAGCGTCACACGCTGACAGTGTGAATGTGCTGCTGCCCCGTGAGGCTCCACCCAGGCACCAGGAAAACATTCCGCTGTGCTTCACTCGGGGGAGGTTTGGGAACGCTTCTGAAGCTCCCGGGTTGAAAAAGGAGGATTTAGATTGATCGGACTCTTCTTTGTCTGCCATTATAGTACGTTTTGGTTTTCTGATGATGAAAAATAACCGTCAGCAACCAACAGAATGTGAGGAAACATCCATTACTTCGGTGCTTCATGCGGCCAATGAAAACCGACATGCCATGCAGCCTCTTCTTGTAATACCGGTTTGTTCCACAAGGTGGTGCACTGAAACATTCTCCTTTAATTTAAGTTTTGATGACAGAAGTTATAGAACCAGGGTTGGGAAGGTTACTTGAAAACTGTAATCCATTACAATTACAAGTTACCTGTGGAAAAAAAGGAATCAGTAACTTACTCTAAGTACTAAAATAAAAAAGTAATGTACCAGAGTACTTTTAGTTACTTTTGGATCACTTCTTCAGCAACCATAAAAAATAAAGACAAGACAGAATGGACTGTGTGATCTGCTCAGTGTAAAGATACATCTTCTACCAGCGTACACAAACTGTACTTAACAGAAGAGGTTTTGAACCATCAACTCTCAGTAACACATCAGGTGTCGAACACTGATTTGTTTTTAAAAGAATCAAAACCACAATACAAATATAACTTTCAGTTATTCAAGTGTGAGTCCTCAAAACTATTTCTATTCAGGATCATGTGCTCATGTTTTTCAAAACAAACAGAAGAGATGTGAAGGTAAAGAGGAAGTGAAGGTAAAGAGGAAGTGAAGGTAAAGAGGAAATGAAGGTAAAGAGGAAGTGAAGGTAAAGAGGAAGTGAAGGTAAAGAGGAAGTGAAGGTAAAGAGGAAGTGAAGGTAAAGAGGAAAAGAAGGTAAAGAGGAAGTGAAGGTAAAGAGGAAGTGAAGGTAAAGAGGAAGTGAAGGTAAAGAGGAAATGAAGGTAAAGAGGAAATGAAGGTAAAGAGGAAATGAAGGTAAAGAGGAAAAGAAGGTAATGAGGAAATGAAGGTAAAGAGGAAGTGAAGGTAAAGAGGAAATGAAGGTAAAGAGGAAATGAAGGTAAAGAGGAAGTGAAGGTAAAGAGGAAGTGAAGGTAAAGAGGAAGTGAAGGTAAAGAGGAAGTGAAGGTAAAGAGGAAATGAAGGTAAAGAGGAAGTGAAGGTAAAGAGGAAATGAAGGTAAAGAGGAAGTGAAGGTAAAGAGGAAGTGAAGGTAAAGAGGAAATGAAGGTAAAGAGGAAGTGAAGGTAAAGAGGAAATGAAGGTAAAGAGGAAGTGAAGGTAAAGAGGAAGTGAAGGTAAAGAGGAAAAGAAGGTAAAGAGGAAACGTCCATAAAGCACCAGCAGGAGGTCACAATGATCTTCCCTCCAGCGGCAGGCTGCCACACCACAACACGTTAACACAGATATCGAATCCTGTCATCATGCAGTGTTTCAAATTCATCATATGATTTAGAATCAGGTGGTATTCTGCCCTGTAATCTCTCTCTCTCTCTCTCTCTCTCTCTCTCTCTCTCTCTCTCTCTCTCTCTCTCTCTCTCTCTCTCTCTCTCTCTCTCTCTCTCTCTCTCCTGCTACTGAATCAATGAACAGACTTTAAAAAAAAAGTTCTGGTGCGTTTCGCCCCAATAAATCTCTAAAACATGAGTTCCTCTAAAGGTCTAGAGAACGGCTGACTACCATCCACACTAGTAATGGTACTGGCAGGTTACTGACAGGTTAGTGAGTCCAGGTGTGTGTCAGTAAAAGTGAGCGGGTCGTTGATGTTTCTTCAGGTGAGACGTTGACAGCCTCACCACTGGGAGGCAGAATTCTCTCAGTCCAGAGAGGTGAAGCGCCGCCTCTCACTTCAAACACAATGATGTCAGAGTTTCTCTCCCCGGGAGCAGCCATGACCAGAGCAGCTGAGGCCGTATCCATGGCAACGCCTCGCTTCAGGCGTGGGCTTGTTGTTGCAGTCTGCCTGAAAGCGTTGGGAAGTGTCGCGATGCCAGTGTACGGCTCAGTGTCAGCTGCATTTCTAGTTTATTCAATCTGATTTTCTATTGTAATCCCACTCAGTAATCCCAGTTAATCCCGCTCAGTAATCCCAGTTTGTATCTAATATACCTGTAACGGTGACGAGATTACACATTTTTTTAAGTACTGTAATGGATTACAGTTACAATTGTTTTGTATCCTAATTACGTAACGCCATTACATGTAATCCGTTCCTCCCCATCCGATCTTCGTTCTCCGATGTGATATTGGGAGACGGATCATCTCATGTTTCTCTTTTGGAAACTGAAAATCGAAAAACGGAAATCAGGTCATTTCCTGTTTCCTGTTCCGTGTTTGTTTAACAAAAGTCTGGAACTAGAACTCGAACGTCTTTATTTCAAGTTTGATTTGTGGGAAAACGTGGAAGTGGAGTCTCTTCTTCGTTTGATGGGAGAGTAAACGACGGTGTGTTGTTGTGCGTTGCTGCCCCCTTCAGGCTGCCTGTGAGCTTTCAACTTCCCACCAGTTGATTCCGATGTTTATCCGGCTGCTGCAGTTTAAATAAAAATAAAAAATAAAAACTATGCAAGGTGCAAATATATTGAGTGGAGAGGGGCGAGGATTTATTAAGCATACCTCCAACTCCTCTTCACACACGTCAGCTTTTCTACTGCAATGAAGGTTTTTTACTTTTATTTGTGTTTGAAATGAAACAAAAAATGACAAAATAAAATCTTACTGTTGTTTTGATATTTGAAATAACATGGAATACATTTATTATTATTTCATATCCCCGGTGTTGTTAAATATGTTTTTGATTCATGTAATCCATGAACAAACCTTGTCTTGATTTGAGCTGCAAAACAGAAAAAGATTTAAATAAAAAAATAACTTTATTGAAAGAGCAAATTCTCTCCTGAAGAATGAATATTTATCTTTGTGGTTCCCTGCTGAGCCGGATGAGGAGCTCCAGAACCTCCAGAACCTCCAGAACCTCCAGAGAGGACATAGAGTCGCCACTCGCTGGCAGGAAGGACTCAACCTGGCAACAAGGTCTGAGACACAGAACCTGGCAACCCCATCCTGCAGCCTGAGGAACTCTTCCTCCTGCTAATGTGTCAGGCAGAACTTTACTTTATACTTCACTCTGATATTTATCTACAAAGTTTTCAGGAGTATTTCCTGGTAAAAACCTCAGGAGACAGAATACTCAGGAAGTTTAAGACATTTTATGACATTATTCCTGTAAGAAGAGACAAAGTCACAGTAGAACCTTGGAAAGAAACAACAAAGTCATGATTACATGACAATTACATTTTATTGGAGCTCAATTTAATATAATTCCAATTTTAGTGGCTGTAAGAAATACATTCCGACCTCCCCAAAGCCTTTCAGTGCCATGGTTCTGATGATAAAGATAAAAACTCATTTGCATATCACAAATAACCTCTGAGTGCATGTAAACAACAACAAAACATTTTAATGAATGATAAAGTAAAACATGAAAACTTTCATTTAAAGAGGTAAAAATTTAATCATCAGAATTGTAATTTCTCTGGCATGTCCTCCTTTAGAAGACAATCCTGTCCTTTCACTGGCATGTCCTCCTTTAGAAGACAATCCTGTCCTTTCACTGGCATGTCCTCCTTTAGAAGACACAATCCTGTCCTCATCTCAACCATCAATTAAAGCAACACATAAATCAGTAAGATGATGACAGTGACACATAACTGCATACAGAGCTGCATCAGGTACTTAATAGTAATACTATCAAGAAGAACAACACTAATAATACATTTTCTATTATATTATGAACCATTTTCCGTTTTTCAATTTTCAGTTTCCAAAAGAAAAACGGGAGATGATCCGTCTCCCCTTTCTTGTCTCCCAATATCACATCGGAAAACGAAAATCGGATGGTTTCCAGTTTCCCATTTTCCGACATCAAAAGTAAAATGGAAGGGCTGGAAGGTACACGGACCCCGGAGGTCAAAGGTCACAGTCCTCAGAGTGAACAGCAGGGACTGATTTCAGTCCTCATGGTCCACGAAGACCAAGACGGTTCATTGTGCTTCACACAGTGAAAATGGTTTAGTGATAAACAGTCTGCGTATTTTCAGAAACCGTTGGTTTGAATCAGATGTGATGCATCATCACTATAAACATGAAAGAAGACGCCAAACATCAGCAGAGCTCGGCGTTACCTGATGCCTGCAGTAATAGATTACTGTACGGCAGCGGCGGCTGGTGGTAAAGTTCCTAGGTTGGCTCTTCATCATTATTCCAGTTCAGCCAATGTTAACTTCATTTAAATACAGAGCGACTAGAAACCACATCACAACTATCCTGTCTTTTTCAGATTGAGAGACGCCCCCTAGTGGTGAGATATTATAGTTCTCTTCATCAGCCAGTGAGCAGAGACACTTATTAAGACTCTTTTATTAACATACTAGTAAACAAATACAAGCAGAAGATAAATTAATCTCTTTTAGAAAATGAATGTTTTGTTGCTGGTTTACTGGAAATGTTAGTCTGGGTTTAGTGAAACTAAAGTTTTATCAGGTTTATTTTCAAACAACACATCAATTCATCTTTCAAAGCATTTTGGAATTCTTTGACAGGAACCTCAAAAAAAGAAGTGAAAAATAAACTGTATTGAGTTATTAATAAAATGTATTAATGCAAATGGGAGCAGCGCCTGCAATTTCATTATATCAACTATATGATGACAATGAAAGCATTCTATTCTATTCTATTCTATTCTATTCTATTCTATTCTGATCATATCTAAACATTTATAAACAATAACAAACCTGGACACAATTGATAATTCCAAACACATTTCTGTTTGTGTGAATTTAAAATTACTATGATGGAGAGAGTTGAACCTGCAGCTTTTCAGTCAAACTTCTTCTTTCAAATGGTGAATTAGAAGAGAAGTGACAGAGTTAATAATCAGTGAATTAGAAGAGAAGTGACAGAGTTAATAATCAGTGAATTAGAAGAGAAGTGACAGAGTTAATAATCAGTGAATTAGAAGAGAAGTGACAGAGTTAATAATCAGTGAATTAGAAGAGAAGTGACAGAGTTAATAATCAGTGAATTAGAAGAGAAGTGACAGAGTTAATAATCAGAGGCTCACTGCTTGTTCTCTTCATCACATCATCTGGTAGAAACAAGCGGGAAGAAACCAGAAGTGACTTTCAGCCAATCACTGAGCAGTATTAAAAGTCTCAGACATGAAATGAATTCAATAAATTTCCAGTTTTTTCACCACAGCAGACGTCACTAACCTTCACCGCCGTCGGGAAAGTGTGATCTGATTGTCACAACAACGTGCTCGCTTTCCTTAACTCCTTTAGGAAGCCTCCTAACACCTTTCCTTAACTCCTTTAGGAAGCCTCCTAACACCTTTCCTAACTCCTTTAGGAAGTCTCCTAACACCTTTCCTTACCTCCTTTAGGAAGCCTCCTAACTCCTTTAGGAAGCCTCCTACCACCTTTCCTAACTCCTTTAGGAAGCCTCCTAACACCTTTCACTACCTCCTTTAGGAAGCCTCCTACCACCTTTCCTAACTCCTTTAGGAAGCCTCCTAACACCTTTCACTAACTCCTTTAGGAAGCCTCCTAACACCTTTCCTGAACTCCTTTAGGAAGCCTCCTAACACCTTTCCTTACCTCCTTTAGGAAGCCTCCTAACACCTTTCCTGAACTCCTTTAGGAAGCCTCCTAACACCTTTCCTTACCTCCTTTAGGAAGCCTCCTAACACCTTTCCTAACTCCTTTAGGAAGTCTCCTAACACCTTTCCTTACCTCCTTTAGGAAGCCTCCTAACACCTTTACTAACTCCTTTAGGAAGCCTCCTAACACCTTTCCTGAACTCCTTTAGGAAGCCTCCTAACACCTTTACTAACTCCTTTAGGAAGCCTCCTAACACCTTTCCTTACCTCCTTTAGGAAGCCTCCTAACACCTTTACTAACTCCTTTAGGAAGCCTCCTAACACCTTTCACTAACTCCTTTAGGAAGTCTCCTAACACCTTTCCTTACCTCCTTTAGGAAGCCTCCTAACACCTTTCACTAACTCCTTTAGGAAGTCTCCTAACACCTTTCCTTACCTCCTTTAGGAAGCCTCCTAACACCTTTCACTAACTCCTTTAGGAAGCCTCCTAACACCTTACACTAACTCCTTTAGGAAGCCTCCTAACACCTTTCACTAACTCCTTTAGGAAGCCTCCTAACACCTTACACTAACTCCTTTAGGAAGCCTCCTAACACCTTTCACTAACTCCTTTAGGAAGCCTCCTAACACCTTTCCTTAACCCCTTTAGGAAGCCTCCTAACACCTTTCCTTAACTCCTTTAGGAAGTCTCCTAACACCTTTCACTAACTACTTTAGGAAGCCTCCTAACACCTTTCCTTACCTCCTTTAGGAAGCCTCCTAACACCTTTCACTAACTCCTTTAGGAAGCCTCCTAACACCTTTCCTTATCTCCTTTAGGAAGCCTCCTAACACCTTTCCTTAACTCCTTTAGGAAGTCTCCTAACACCTTTCACTAACTACTTTAGGAAGCCTCCTAACACCTTTCCTTACCTCCTTTAGGAAGCCTCCTAACACCTTTCACTAACTCCTTTAGGAAGCCTCCTAACACCTTTCCTTACCTCCTTTAGGAAGCCTCCTAACACCTTTCCTAGCTTCTTTAGGAAGTTTTGTATTTTAAAAAACATATTAGATCTTATGTGTTCTCTGCAGGCCTCCTGTAGCTCAGTCCAACACTTTACTACGTCACAGTCACACTGAATTAAACTGCTGAGGGAACAAACAGGATCATCTAGATTTATATCTTCAATGAAAACATGAATGATGTGTAGAATCAAACATGTGTCAACATGTTGGAGATGAAAAGGAGATGATAGGTTTATAGAGTTAAAACCACCTGTGTGGATTCTGCAGATAGAATTCTTCTTCATCTTGGAAAGAAAAGTCCTCTAAATTCCTCCTCTCTGCTTCAGCATTTGAACGCATCAGGATGAGTCAGAGAATTATGATAACAGATTCAGCTTCGCACTGGTTGTTTTTTTGTTTTTGCTGCTCAACTTTCATGTTGGTCCCTAAAGAGCAGACGTGATGCAGGACGGAGACCGGGACTCTAGAGCTCTGTGGGAACCAGCATGGAGGTTCAGCTGCAGCTCTGTAGGAACCAACATGGAGGTTCAGCTGCAGCTCTGTGGGAACCAACATGGAGGTTCAGCTGCAGCTCTGTAGGAACCAACATGGAGGTTCAGCTACAGCTCTGTAGGAACCAACATGGAGATTCAGCTACAGCTCTGTAGGAACCAACATGGAGGTTCAGCTACAGCTCTGTAGGAACCAACATGGAGGTTCAGCTACAGCTCTGTAGGAACCAACATGGAGATTCAGCTGCAGCTCTGTAGGAACCAACATGGAGGTTCAGCTGCAGCTCTGTAGGAACCAACATGGAGGTTCAGCTGCAGCTCTGTGGGAACCAACATGGAGGTTCAGCTGCAGCTCTGTAGGAACCAACATGGAGGTTCAGCTGCAGCTCTGTGGCTGCAGCACATAAAAGTAAAAGAACTAAACAACTGGTGCAAAGCAGAGGATGTAAACAACAACAGAGGATTCTTAAGGTCCTGGTCTGTCGCCCCGCTGAGATCACTGTTGTAACGTCACATATCTGAGGAGCTCTAAACTCCGCCCACATTTTAACCCTCCCCCCTGCGGGGGAAACACCACCCAAATTTTGGTCGGGGTCTGCTTTGCTGTACCGCTCCGAACCGCTCCGTTCCTTCCCTGCACTTCTTGTGAGGTGGAAACAGGGCTATAGTGTCCTTGAGCAAGACACTGAACCCCAAACCGCTCCCAATAGATGGACTGAGGGCCCTGCATGGCGGCCGCCTTCGTTGGTGTGTGAATGGGTGGATGTGAGGAACAGTTGAAGACCGTGACTATAAGTGAAATCCATTTCATTAATATGAGTAGTCTTCTGGTCTCTTGGTCTCTGCTCCTGGTCTCTGCTCTTAGTCTCTAACTCCTGGTATCTTGGTCTCTGCTCCTGGTCTGTGCTCCTGGTCTCTGCTCTTACTCTCTAACTCCTGGTCTCTGCTCCTGGTCTCCTGGTCTGTGACTCAAGACAGAGCAGGCTGTGGAGGTTCTGGACTCACGGTGCTTCAGCTTGTTGTTTGAGGATGAGCACACAGTCAAGGAATAGGGCAGCAGTGTTTTTAACCTAATAGGACAATCCTTTCCCTGGTACAGTTTGTCACTGAATGGCGTCGATGCTGCCTGCTGCCTGTCTGTCTGAACAACAATTCACCTGTTCCATCTGCCTGGATGTCTTCACCGACCCGGTGTCCACGCCATGTGGCCACAGCTTCTGCAAGGTCTGCATCTCCTCCTACTGGGATAGAGCGGGAAAGTCCTCCAAGCACTACCAGTGCCCACTCTGCAAGGAGACCTTCCGGAAGCGCCCGGAGCTGCACATCAACCGCACCCTGAAGGAGATCACCGAACAGTTCAAGCAGGTGGCCGACACCGGCGTGCCAATCAATGGAAGCGATGGAGCCACCGAGCTGCCCAACCAGCACCACCCCCACCATCCGCCGCTGGTGCCCCCCCCTCTGCTCCCCAGGCCGGGGGAGTTTTCCGAGAGCCTCATTGCTGAGATCAGGTTGCGTTTTCAACAACTGGGAGCATCTGGGTCGGTTCCAGTCTCGCAGCCTGGAGTTCCTCAGGGTCCCGTTCGAACCAGCGCTATCCAGACCTTCCCGGCTCAGAACCCAGAGAACCACGACCCACCGCCACCCTACCCGGCTCCGAGCAGGTACGTCCATCAGACGACCCGGCAGCTGTTTGTTTCAGCCACAGAATCAACACCACTCAGGATCTAATATCAAAGTTAAAAGTAAATACAACAATCAAGTTGTTTCTGCTGCTGGTTACTGGAACTCCTTGTTCCACATGATCAGTGATGCTTCACACCTGCTGGAGACATAATAACACAATAATACCTAATGAATGTCTACAGCTTGATTCCTGCCAAAATGACACTGCTTTCCATAGTTTTGAATGCAGAGATAATTCCAGTATAGAGCAGGTCTGAAACAAAAGGTTGAACTTGTCGATCTGAGCAGCTGAATAAAAGTAATGGATGAAGAAATGGATCAATCAAACTTGTTTAACACACACACACACACACACACACACACACACACACACACACACACACACACACACACACACACACACACACACACACACACACACACACACACACACAGTGCGGTCAAGTACCATAAAAGAAAAGGAACCAACAATATCAGTATTGAATCATTGCAGCAAAAACACAACTGCAGAGATGTTACACTATTTGTGCAATTTTCTTTAGTAAAAAGATATATTGTTATATTAAAGTAGTAACTAGTAATCAGTAATCAAATTACTTTTTCGAGGTAACTGTGGCAAAACCGGGTACCAGTATGGTATCGGTATGGTACCGGTATGGTATTGGTATGGTATCGATATGAAAATGGTATCATATCGGTATGGTACCAGTATGGTATTGGTATGGTATCGATATGAAAATGGTATGATATCGGTATGGTACCGGTATGGTATCAGTATGGTACCAGTATGGTATCGGTATGGTACCAGTATGATATCAGTATGGTACCGGTATGGTATCAGTATGGTACCAGTATGATATCAGTATGGTATCAGTATGGTACCAGTATGGTATCAGTATGGTATCGATATGAAAATGGTATGATATCGGTATGGTACCGGTATGGTATCAGTATGGTACCAGTATGGTATCGGTATGGTACCAGTATGGTATCGGTATGGTATCAGTATGATATTGGTATGGTACCGGTATGGTATCAGTATGGTACCGGTATGGTATCGGTATGGTACCAGTATGGCACCAGTATGGTATCGGTATGGTATCAGTATGATATTGGTATGGTACCGGTATGGTATCAGTATGGTACCAGTATGGTATCAGTATGGTATCGATATGAAAATGGTATATCGGTATGGTACCGGTATGGTATCAGTATGGTACCAGTATGGTATCGGTATGGTACCAGTATGGTACCAGTATGGTATCGGTATGGTATCCGTATGCTATTGGTATGGTACCGGTATGGTATCAGTATGGTACCGGTATGGTATCGGTATGGTACCAGTATGGTATCAGTATGGTATCGATATGAAAATGGTATATCGGTATAGTACCGGTATGGTATCAGTATGGTACCAGTATGGTATCGGTATGGTATCAGTATGATATTGGTATGGTACCGGTATGGTACCAGTATGGTATCAGTATGGTATCGGTATGGTACCAGTATGGTATCAGTATGGTATCGATATGAAAATGGTATGATATCGGTATGGTAACGGTATGGTATCGGTATGGTATCAGTATGGTATCGGTATGGTAATAGTATGGTATCGGTATGGTATCAATATGGTACCAGTATGGTACCGGTATGGTATCAGTATGGTATCAGTATGGTATCGATATGAAAATGGTATATCGGTATGGTACCGGTATGGTATCAGTATGGTACCAGTATGGTATCGGTATGGTACCAGTATGGTACCAGTATGGTATCGGTATGGTATCAGTATGATATTGGTATGGTACCGGTATGGTATCAGTATGGTATCAGTATGGTATCGGTATGGTACCAGTATGGTATCAGTATGGTATCGATATGAAAATGGTATGATATCGGTATGGTAACGGTATGGTATCAATATGGTACCAGTATGGTACCGGTATGGTATCAGTATGGTATCGGCATCATATTAGCGATACCCACTATCGTTTTACATGCTATTGTATCAGAAAGGAGATCAGCAGTATCTCACATCAGTACTATAAAGTTGCTGGAAATGGTTCAATTTCACACAGCAAACACAAGATATCCTGACGGACTATTTGAGGTTTAACATCGGATGTTCCAACTTACCGATGTGCAAATATGGACAGAGTGAAACATGGGATGTCGTGCTGCCTAGGAGCCCCAGAGACATGATCATCTGCAACAGCAATTTTTCTAATAATGCAATATAATTTCTAGATTGTCACTTAAAATGCACATCGGGATAAGGTCTTGCTGTATGACAAAGGATATATTTTATAAAACGCAAATGAAAAAAATAGTTTTTTTGTGCAGTGCGGATTCATGGAGGTGAGAGCAGCTGTTTTCTCACTGCTAAATAAAAAAATAAAGAAATAAAAAAGGAATTGAGGACCAAGGCCAAAAAAGACAGAAATGCATTTCCAAAAGAAAAAAGTAAAGATTTTTCATTTAGAAAAAAAATGTAATTGGTAATGGCTGAAATGCGAAAATATGATAAATAATATTTGACAAAAATATAGGAATCTGACAAAAGAAAATTAAAAAGTATGAGCGTCAATAAGTACTTATTTTATTAAATGGTTTAATTCGGACAATGATTATGAAAAATATCTGCAGTTACCGTTTGCAGCTTTGTATTATTTGTTTTTAGGGTAAAGAAAAACACATTTCATCTAAATGTGTTTGTTTGTAGTACTGAAACACTGAAGTGGCCGTTCAATGAGACAAACAGTGCCAACTGTGGCCTCCATTGGCCTCCATCAGTCTCCATTGGCCTCCATCAGCCTCCATTGGCCTCGATTGGCCTCCATCGGCCTCTATCAGTCTCCATTGGCCTCCATCAGTCTCCATTGGCCTCGATTGGCCTCCATCGGCCTCTATCAGTCTCCATTGGCCTCCATCAGTCTCCATTGGCCTCCATCAGTCTCCATCGGTCTCCATCGGTCTCCATTGGCCTCCATCAGTCTCCATCAGTCTCCATTGGCCTCCATCAGTCTCCATCGGTCTCCATCGGTCTCCATTGGCCTCCATCGGTCTCCATCAGTCTCCATCGGTCTCCATCGGTCTCCATCGGTCTCCATCGGTCTCCATCGGTCTCCATTGGCCTCCAATGACCTCCATTGGCCGGTAGAACAGACTGAAAGGCAGTATATCATTGTCAAGTTCTTTAGTGTTTAGCAGATTTTGCCCGAACTTGAAAAGGCTGGAGGGGACATCAGAGGACGCAGGACAACTCAATTCTTTTTCTTGATCAACTCTATTCATTTCTTCACAGAATTGCCGTAGAATAGGTTGAAAACCTGAACAAAATACACAAATGCAATGTTAATTTACACAAAAAAAAAACATATGGAAATTTCAACCTAAACTGAGTTTTTTTATTTCTTATCTAAATAAATCATTAAATTAATTAGAATCTCAGACTAAACAGTCAATAACTGTATTTAGATTAAATCAAATTATAATTTATCTTTCAAATTACTTTACATAAGTGTTCAGTTCATTGCTGATTTGAATGAAATGCTTTAATAATTGCTGCTTTTCAGCATTAAAGTCTTTAACTTAACTTTCTTAACCACTGGCCCTATTTTGATTTTAATTATTGCCAATTGAAATTAAACCAAATCTGAATATTTTTACTTCATATGAAATCATACTTTCCTAAACAATGAAAGTGATTAAACATGCTACTTTTAACTGAAATAAATCAATGCATGCATGTAAAGTTACATCTGCTTAGTTTAAAATGATAGATTTGATTTAATCTCATAAATAAATCAAACATACTGACCGATAGCGTCTCAGTTGTCTCAGCTGCCTGCATGCTCTCCGGCTGCCTGCATGCTCTCCGGCTGCCTGCATGCTCTCCGGCTGCCTGCATGCTCTCCGGCTGCCTGCATGCTCTCCGGCTGCCTGCATGCTCTCCGGCTGCCTGCATGCTCTCCGGCTGCCTGCATGCTCTCCGGCTGCCTGCATGCTCTCCGGCTGCCACCCTCATTAAGCAGTATGCAGCTCACCTGTGCTCCTACTTCCTACTCTGCTCTGCAACAGCATGCTGAATTAGGAGTGTAAGCAATTCAATTAAATACATTAATTTGACTAAACTAAAAAGTACATAATCAAACAGTAAAGAGTCAATCTCTTATTGATTTGTCTCATCAATTATTTTTGCTGCTAAACCCGGTTTAAGTATCAGCAGCTCCGTTTCACTGGACAGTGTGAGGCAGCCAGACGTCATTTGGACGGTCAATCTTTGAAAAAAGACATAACAGCTTGTTGAAAGACGTAGAACGTCCTGCTAGGAACCCTGTAAGAAGAGAGCAATAGTCGAGCACAGAGCGGTTTTAACTGTTAACGTACCTTAATGAGGGACAGCCTCTGCAGCACAGAGCTGCTGTGAACTTTAGATTGATGCCATCTAACGGGGCTTTTCCACCCGGAAAGAACCAGGTTCTAGTTCTGGTCTAGGACCAGATTTAGCATCAGTTCTTTGTCTTTCCACCACCAAAGCTTCGGCCTACCAGGGGCTAAACTGGTGCTGAGCCGGTCCCATGTTGCTGGGCCAGAGAGGAGCCAGAGTGGAGCCAGATAGGGCTTTTCCACCACAAAGAACCAGGTTCTAGTTCGGGCCGGTGCCAGGACCAGTTCTTAAATGAGCACCACCAAAGAACCGGTTCTTGTTCCACCACTAACGGAGCCAGTAGAGCTACGTCACTGTGTCACTCCAAAACGTGATACGTCACTGATTTCACCAATGTAGCACTGACAGCCTCGTCCAGGAACCAGGAGACGGACTGTACCAGTGGTTTAGTCCGGGTCGGTCCATCTAGTCTGACCTGAACCTCTGATGCACCAAAGAGCCAGAAGACATTACGTCTCTTCTTGTCTCTATTGGGGTTTTTTCGCGTCCGTCTTGCTTTAGTCCGGAGCCCCAGAGTGGACATAGAGGGACAATAATAATAATAATAATAATAATAATAATAATAATAATAATAATAATAATAATAATAACATGTGAATGAGTTTGGGTCTTATTTTTCACCATTCCAACATTCCATAGTGACTTTCTGCTCCTTTCACTTTATTTCTGGACGTGTCTGAATCAAAAGCTTCAACATGGAGGAATGGAGGTGTAGAATGATAGAACGCTGCTCTACAACTGTTTCCATGGTAACCTCTGTAAACACTCTGATTAAAGTTCTCTTTCACATGAAGCCATTAAAAGACTCATTTTATGTCTATAAACTCCAGCTTTCATTTACAGTAGTTTGTAGTTTGTTTAGTAGTTGCTGATGAACCAAAGTATTCATTATAAAGAAGTTCTGTGGTTATAAAATACTATTGGAGCGTCTCAGAGCGGAGCGGAGCGCCCCCTGCTGCCTCACACTGCCTTGCTCAGCGGCTGCAGCTCCTCAGCCGGCGGTCAGAAGGTGAAACAAGACCTGGACGTGACGTTAGTTAGAATAATGTCACCATGAAAAGTGTGGAAAATAAACCACAATGGAAAACTGCTTCTAAATTATATCTGACGTAGCTGACTGACAGGTGGAGCTCTGCAGCATCTCCAGAGCAGCCAGCTCCGCGAACACGGATTAAATAATCCCGTTCCCTCGTATTATTAACTTCAGGGAACGACTTATTTCATTCCCACGCATTATTTTTACTTTTTTCTCTATAACCACTCTGGGGCTCCGTGTTCGCTGGAGTTTTCAGAAAGCAGGTTCAACCTGGCCTCCACCTTCTAGGTAGTGATACCTCCAGAGATACCTCCAGAGATAACTCCGCCCCCAGATGATGACGTGTCGGGTCCCAGTCAGGCTCCTCTCTGGTCCAGCAACGAAGTGGAGCCAGTGTAGCACCAGTTTAGCCCCTGATAGGCCGGCTTTGGTGGTGGAAAGACAAAGAATTGGTGCTAAAGCTGGTCCTGGACCAGAACTAGAACCTGGTTCTTTCTGGTGGAAAAGCCCCCAGAGAGGAGCCAGAGAGGGGCCAGAGCGGGGCCAGAGAGGAGCCAGATCGGGGCCAGACATGTCATCAGCTGGGGGCGGAGTTATCCCTGGAGGTATCACTGCCTCCAAGGCGGAAGCGAGGTTGAACCGGCTTTCAGAAAACTACAACGAACATGGAGCCCCAGAGTGGTTATAGAGGTAAAAAAATTTAATAACGTGTGGGAAAGATATAAGTTGTTCCCTGAAGTTAATACTACGAGGGAACAAGATAATTTAATCTAGGATCGCAGAGCTGCTGCTCTCGAGAGTCCTGTCATGCTCTTCCGCTGTCAGTCAGCTACGTCAGGTATAATTCAGAAGCAGGTTTCCATTGTCATTTTTTTTCACGCTTTTTGTCGTGACATCATTGTAATTAATTTCACTTCCAGGTCTTGTTTGGCGTTATGACCACAGCCTGAGGTCTGCATGAGGCAGCATTGCGCTCGTATAGGTTGTCATTATAAACAGTTTCAGAGCAGCGTTCTATCATTCTACACCTCCATTCCTCCATGTTGAAGCTTTTGATTCAGACACGTCCAGAAATAAAGTGAAAGGAGCAGAAATTCCCTATGGAATGCTGGAATAGTGAAAAATAAGACCCCAGATCATTCACACGTTATTATTATTATCATTATTATAATTTTTTCCTCTATGTCCACTCCGGGGCTAAAACAAGACGGACATGTCATGATTCCGGGGGGGGGCAGACCCAAGATGCAGAACACACGAGACAACGTTGGACAGATTTGAAAGTGAAAAAACTCAAAAGTTTATTGGGGGATCCTTCAGCTCCCAGACTACCACCGCTGAGAAGCTTCTCCACGGTGCAGGATGGGAGAGGATGGCGAGGACTGGGAGTCCGCAGGGAAACAGGAACTGTTGCGAGCTCAGGGATCATCACCAGGGGGAAAAACTGTGAAGAGAGAGCTGGCACAAACCACTACCCTCACAGGAGTACGGACTGGCGACGACCACTGGCAGCTCCAGGCTTTTAAGGGCGGAGCCGCTGATGAGCCACAGGTGAAACGAGTTCTCCTCTCACACTCATGCGAGGGGGAGGAAGGAACACTGCACACAAAACAGAAAGACCACACCCACCAAAACAGACAGAACACAAAACTGCCAGGACCGGACCCACCGAACCCTGACAGGATGTGAAAAAACCCCAATAGAGACAAGAAGAGATGTAATGTCTTCTGGCTCTTTGGTGCATCAGAGGTTCAGGTCAGACTAGATGGACCGACCCGGACTAAACCACTGGTACAGTCCGTCTACTTGTACCTGTATGAGCGCCGTCAGCACTACATTGGTGAAATCAAAAATTCGCCATTGGTCACATGACCCCCACAAGGGGGCATCCCTGCAGCTCACCACCAGGGGGATCCACCAACTCCGCCTCACCCATGGTCTGGAACCCTGAGACCAGCCCAAGGAGACTGGCTGAGACGCAGCCTGAGCACAGCAGGGGTCGGACCATGACGCACAACTATAAAAGTCCAACACACGAAAATTCGACCGTCTCCAAGACGGACTGGTGTTGATCCAGACGCAGAACTTGGTATGGGGACACAAAGGGCCGCGTGTTGACTCACACGGACTGGGCCGGAACACTTCCAACTGGCAGGACGAGCTGGAGAAGCCGTGGAAACCTACTTTTGTTTCTGTCAAACCCACACAGCTGCAAGCCAACTTTGTTCCCCTCCAGCCGGGCAGCTTCCCCGTGCCTGCTAACCTGAAGCTCGCTTCTGCACCTACGCAAGGAGTGCCAGGTTACTCACAGCGCGTTTGCGGACCCCCGCCGTGTTCCACGCCGTAAAATGCAACTCATGTCTTCCTGTCCCCGGGACACTAAAGACCTGCCCCCGGCCGCAAATCATAGGATTCCCCCGGCCATGGAGACACCCCCCCCCACACCTTCTGACCAGTAAGAGGCTGTGTCTGGGCAGAAGAGGTACAATGATGTTCTGTTGAGATCGCTCTGTGTTTTATTTGGTGCTTGTGAGACTCTGGGATGCTGACCCCCTCCTCCGTTTACAAGCAGTTTGTGCCGCGCCTAGATAGCCATCTATGCAAATCAGCGTACATGCGCACGAGCATCCAGGAGTTATCCCGCGGCTAACAGAAGCTGAGACGGTCTGAGCCGCTGACCCAGCTCCTGTTGATAACTAGAATAGAATAGAATAGAATAGAATGCCTTTTATTGTCACTTGTACAGGTACAGTGAGATTAAAAACAACTCCAGTGACAGTGCAGCAGTTAAAAAGAGCAGAATATAGTGCGAGAAGTGGGGGGGTGTAGGGGGTAAGGTGCATGGTCCAGACCTGTGAACAGTACACAGTGTATTTACAGGAAATAAATAAAAAACTACAAAAATTATATTGCACATTATGAGGTAGTCTGTAAAGTAAAGTAAAGTCAGTGCATGTGAGAGTTCCCAGTGGTTATGGCTCTGGGGAAAAAACTGTTTTTGAATCTATGTGTTTTTTTTATCTCATGACCATGTAGCGCCTTCCCGAGGGCAGCAGGTCAAACAGGTCCGAGCCAGGGTGGGGGCTGTCCTTGATAATGTTCGTAGCTCTGCTGAGGCAGCGGGAGGTGTAAATATCCATCTGGGAGGGGAGAGAGCAGCCGATGATCCTCTGTGCTGCCTTTAGCACTCTCTGGAGCCTCTCCCTGTCTGCAGCGGTGCAAATGCCGTACCATACTGTAATACAGTAAGTCAGCAGGCTCTCGATAGTTGAGCGGTAGAAGGTCACGTAGCTCTGCTGTTGCTCCAGGTGGTGCAGAGCATGGTGGAGAGCTGCAGTGATGGCGTCTTCAGTGGATCTGTTCGCCCGGTATGCAAACTGGTAGGGGTCGAGATCTTTGGGGAGATGGTCCTTAATGTGCTGTAGAACTAGCCTCTGGAAGCACTTCATGATTCCCGGGGTGAGGGCCACCGGACGGTAGTCATTCAGGGTGGTGACGGGAGACTTCTTCGGCACCGGGATTCTTGTGGCTGATTTGAGGCAGGACGGGATGACTGCCTGGGCCAGGGAGAGGTTGAAGATCCTGGTGAAGGTGGTGGTGAGCTGGTTGGCGCATGCTCTGAGCACCTTGCCAGGAACTCCGTCTGGGCCCGCAGCTTTCCTGGGATTCACTGTCAGGAGCACCCGCCTGACCTCGTGCTCCTGTACAGTCAGTGGAGGGGTGGGGGAGCCTGGTGGGGGTGGAGGCAGGGCTGGAGTCAGGGCTGGAGGCAGGGCTGGAACAGATGAGTGCTGCTGTGGTATCTCGAGGCGAGCAAAGAATCTATTTAGCTCTTCTGCTAGCAGCACACTCGGGTCTGCTGTTGTTACATCACAGCCTCTGAAGTTGGTGAGGTGATGTATGCCCCGCCACACCTCTCCTGGGTTGTTGCTGGACAGGTGGGACTCTATTCTCATCCTGTGGTCCGCTTTAGCTTTTTTGATTCCTTTCTTCAGGTCAGCTGGAGCAGCCCTGTACAGAGCTCTGTCACCTGACCTGAAGGCAGCGTCGCGGGCCCTGAGGAGTGAGTGGACCTGGCTGGTCATCCAGGGTTTGTGGTTTGGGAAAACCCAGATGGTTTTGTCGACCGTCACATTCCCGATGCAGAACTTGATGTAGTCCAGTACCGTTCCTGTGTAAGTCTCCAGTTCCTGGTGTTCAAATAAGTCCCAGTCTGTTTGGCTGAAGCAGTCCTGTAGGTCTGAATGTGCATTCTCAGGCCAGGTTGTAACTGTCTTTATGGAGGGTCTGTCTCTGCGTCTGAGGGGGGTGTAGGCTAGAGAGAGCAGGAGGGAAAGATGGTCTGACTGTCCGGGGTGGGGGAGGGGTGTGGCTCTGTATGCGTGCTTGATGTTGGTGTAAACATGATCCAGAGTGTTCTCTCTATGATTGTCCCGTTGTTACACCAGTTATCATGCACATACATACAGAGACCCCCTCCTCGGCTCTTACCGGAGTCCACAGTCCTGTCCCAGCGGAGCAAAGTGCGGCCTGCTAGCTGCATGCTAGCATCGGGGATCCCCGGGTGAAGCCACGTTTCAGTGATCACCAGAACACAGCAGTCCTGAACATAGCGATTTCCAGTGAGTTGTAGTTCCAGGTCGTCCATTTTATGTACCAGGGATCTGGCATTGCAGAGAGACAGGCTAGAGGTGGCTTGTGTGGATGTTTCTTTAGCCGTAGCATAACACCGGACCTGCAGCCCCGTTTCTGCTTCCTCTCCCTTCGCCGTCTGCGCCGCCTCCCAGACCCGATAACAATCCACGGAGAGCCCGGTGGTCTCGCTATATCCTCTGGGATGTTGTGCTTGTGGTGAAAGTCGCTGGAGACCGATATCTGGCGATGGAAGCCGGTATCCAAAAGTGTCTGGCGGGTGTACCAAATGTTTCGCCGAGCCGGTAGTGCACGCATACGTAAGAAAGAAGTAAAAAAACGCACACACTCTTTGTACATGTTATATTTTTACACAGAAATATTAACTAACTAATTATTTTTGATAATTTATTAACTTTTAAGTAATTACTCAATTACTTTAGGAGTTGTTAATGAGTAAATGACCGTTTACTTCCATTGATAATTTAGATTTTTCATAAATTACTTCCAGTGATTTATAACTTTCAGTAATCTATTACTTACAATAATCTAATGCTAATAACCAACCATAAATCCCAATAATGTGAATCACAGTCAACACTCAGGGATGTACTGGATTCTGCCTGTTATAAAACTCACCACTGTGTGATTATTCCATTGTTGTAGGAGCCCTGACAGTGATCCAAACCTCCCTCTTTGTCCCGTCCACCTGAGCGGACTGGAGTTCTTTTGTCACACCGACAACACCTGTGTGTGCAGTGTGTGTCTGGAGACAGAGCACCGAGGTCACTGCATCACCCCCGCCAAGAGAGAGTGGCTCATCAAGAAGGTGTGTGTGTGTGTGTGTGTGTGTGTGTGTGTGTGTGTGTGTGTGTGTGTGTGTGTGTGTGTGTGTGTGTGTGTGTGTGTGTGTGTGTGTGTGTGTGTGTGTGTGCGTGTGTGTGTGTGTGTGTGCTTGAGAAAACGTCTTGTCCACCAATTGAAGTGATGCGGAGCCAACTGAAGAAATTTCTCTCACCATGAAAAATGTTTTCACAGCTAATAAACCACATTAACCACAAAACGAGTTGTTTTTACGTTACAGCTGCACTGCAGGCTTACATCCAAACCTAACTGCTGCGCTTGTGCAGCATAGCACTGCAGGGGCACCAGCGACTGAGCAGGGGTCACGGGGTCACGGGGGAATTGCAGCATTTTGCAAGAGAGATCGCACCACAACAACTGTGGATAAAAACAACAACAAAACACAAAGAAGTTTGTTTTTATGGCGGACGTTCAT
The DNA here is from genome assembly GCF_963383615.2 of Lipophrys pholis. NCBI lineage: Eukaryota > Metazoa > Chordata > Actinopteri > Blenniiformes > Blenniidae > Lipophrys > Lipophrys pholis. The sequence continues at coordinate 33,540,841 of NC_137628.1, forward strand.
TTCTCAGTGAATTCACGAACCTCAGTGACTTCAATCCTGGCTTTGCGCAGTAATGACGTAATAGTAGTGGTGTTTTATTTTGAAGGACCAGAAGCTCTGGGGTGGTTCAGTGCGGCTGGCATTACACAGGCATAACGCAGCCATAACACAACCATTATGAAGCCATAACACAGCGTAACACAGGAGTAACGCAGCAGTAATTCAGCAGTAACTCAGCAGTTACTCAGCCATTACGCAGCAGTAACGCAGCAGTAACTCAGCAGTAACTCAGCAGTAACTCAGCAGTAACATAGCAGTAATGCAGCCGTAACGCAGCAGTTACTCAGCCATTACGCAGCAGTAACTCAGCAGTAACTCAGCAGTAATGCAGCTACGTTACTGCTGTGTTATGGCTGAGTCATGCAACAATAATGCAGCAGTAACTGAGCAGTAAAGTAACAGTAATGCAACAGTTGCGCAGCAGTAATGTAGCAGTAATGCAGCCGTAACTCAGCTGTAATGCAGACGGTGGACTTTGGGGGTCACACACCGTCTCCACCACTCGGGAAGCATGGTGGTGGCAGCGCCATGCTGTAGGGATGCAGCAGCTACACATGGCAGCATCGAAATATAACTTGTTTACTGTATATCAATTTTTGTTTCATTATGCTGTCATTTTAATTGAAATATATTTCATTAGTTTTTTTTTTACTTTAAACTGGATGGTGAGCTGTTGCCGCTGTCTGTGGTTGTTTGTCCTGTGTTGAGTCTGCAGTCTCAGACAGCAGCAGGTCCATACAACCTTTCTTTTGTTATACTGAAGCACTTTATTGCGTAATCAGAAAAATGTCCTTTTCTAAATTTTGGTCGTAGTTTGTGAAGCAGACTCTGGGTGCTCGAGGCTGGGAGGGAACCAGTACAATGGAAGCATTACATAATAATTACATAATAGCGTTACAAAGCGTTACGTTGTGCTGAGTGTGTTTTGTGTTTGTTCTCTAGTCTCGGTTAGGCATCACAGAGATGGAGCTGAAAGAGCTGATCGGTGAACGAGAGAGGAAAGTGGAGGAGATCCAAACCTCCATTCAGGAGTTCAAGGTCAGTTACTTGGTTTCAGTCCTGGTTTTACACAGCTGACAATTATTCAGTTGTATTTACAGAGCTGCAGTTCCACTATTTGATGGCATTCAATTACAAATAAACAACACTTGTACATGTTCAACCAATATTGATATTAATAAGACACTACGTCAGTAAACAGAGACGGCAGCTCTGCAACAATTGAAACTTCAGCAGAAGTTATTATTATTACATTATTAGTAATCTATTACTAACAGGTAGTAGCATAACAGCAACATGTTACTTTATTACTTGATGCAAAATTCAAAGAACTGCCTGGAAGCAAATCTTTTGAAAGTTCATAGAAAGCTTTTGGCATAACTCTTCCCTTACTTGTATGATGCTTTGAAATATCTGGCAAGTTTTCAGTTATGTAGTCTGTTAAAACTGAATTGTGAGTCTTCTTTCTTATTTTTCTTAAGGGACTCAGCAGTGTGACATTCATCACAATTCAAAGACTCACCTTTGGTCCCGTTTTCAGAATGCCACTGAGAGAGAGACGGACGAAGTCGTTTGTGCTTTTACTAAACTCATCTCCAGTGTGGAGTGCTGCCAAGATCAAGTCCTGGAGGTAAACATCCCAATACAAGAGTCTTTAAAGTGTGTGAGGTGGCGGCTTCATGGGGAGGGTGATTTGGTTTCTGGCAGGTGATCGAGGTGAATCTCCGAGCAGCAGAGTCCAGAGCTCAGAGTCTGCTGAAGGAACTGGAGGTGGAGATAACGGAGCTGAAGAAGAGGAGAGCAACCATGAACCAGGCTGCTCTTTCTGAGGACTACGTGTTCTTTCTCAAGGTAACGCTGCAGGGAGTCCATCGATAGGATGATGACGAACACACACGTGAAACTAGTTCAAAGAACTGAACCATGAAAACAATAAAACTCAGCGAACAACTTCAGACAGTTGATGCATTATGTTGGGATTTATGGTTGGTTATTAGCATTAAATTACTTACAGTAATTTAATGCTAATAACAGAAAGTAATAAATAATAATAAATCACTGGAAGTAATTTATGAAAAATTAAAATTCTTAATGAAGCAAACTCATTTACTCATTAACAACTCCTGAAGTAATTGAGTAATTACTTAAAGTTAATAAATTATCAAAAATAATTTCTTAATGAAAAATTATTAATTTGAAGAAATTCATTATTTATCTAATAATAATAAATCGGGGCACCACCAGATAATCTGGAAATAGCTAATACCAAAATATCAGTCTCGTTTGTAAAAAGTTTATTTAAGTTAGTTAATATTTCTGTGTAAAAATATAACAATCTTAAATAAAAGGGAAGGCGTGAGATCTGAGCACAGACTGTTACAAACCAGTGAATTGTCAACAATAAATACACAATAATCACCAAGAAGCGTACAATTCAGCTAACAGAAGTTTATTAACAAAATGTATTAATTCATAAATAATTCTGAAATCATCTCATAAATCAACACATTCAAGTAGCAAACGACATCTAACACAGAGATCTAATCTACTAAACAGCAACACTATGTACAAAGAGAGAGTGTGTGTGTGTGTGTGTGTGTGTGTGTGTGTGTGGGGGGGGGTCTGGAGCAATGAGGGTGAATGGGTGTCGCGACCTTGAACGTCCACCAGGTGGAGGCAGACGTTTGCGGGTCGATGTGAGTCGGTGTAATGACCTCGAACGTCCACCAAAGGGAGGCTGGCGTCGGGTTCAGTGTGGTGACCATGACGACCACTAGGCGGATGCGGCGGCACGCAGAGGGAGAGCGCAATGACTCGATGCGTCCACCAGGTGGACGTGAAGAGGAAATGCGATGACCCATGCGACCACTAGACATGCGACTGATCACGTGGCTCAGAGACAAATGAATAAGTAATCCCACAGCTCGTCCAGCAAGTTCAAAGGTTCTGGGCCCGTTCCCGTTAACACGCGGCTCTTTGTGTCCTCGTCTGAATCAACGTAAATCCGTCTTGGAGATGGTGTATTTTCATGGGTCGGACTTTTATACCTGCGCGTCATGTTGAGGCACCCTGTGGTGCCAGGCTGCTTCTTACCCAATCTCCTTGGGCTGGTCTCAGGTTTCCAGACCGTGAGTGTGACAGAGTTGATGGAGCCCCCTGGTGGTGAGGTGCAGGGATGCAGTCCTCCAGGGAAGGGTTGCCATTGACCTCCTGGTGGGGGTCACGTGACCAATGACAAATTTTTCCAGTGGTAACCACATGTTTCTTTGTTCTCAAAGAGACTTGGTCATCCCCCCCCCCCCCCCCCCGACCCTTTTGTCCAGAGGGGGAGAGCATGGAGGCCAGGCCCAACAATTTCATAGCATTTATTTGACGATTTCTAAGCAAAGTACCAGAGAAAGAAACTAAAGCATCTGCCATCTCTGTTGTCCTGATGGGAGAAAAACTGGAACCCAACATTAGATCCCAGAACCGTCAGAACAAGCAGAACTCTCCGAGAGCTTTCTGGCTGTCCCACTCTGACTCAACTGTACCAAACCGAGTCTATTCATTCAAGGCTATTTCAATTCAAGTTTATTTGCATAGTGCCAAACACAACACTCTTTTCATGGCACTTTTACAGAGAACAACCAGCAATCCCACATGAGCACGTAGAGGAGATGGAGGAAAGAAAAAAAACTCCTTTTTAACAGGAAGAAACCTGCAGAACCAGGCTCAGAGGAGTAGAACATTCTAGAACTAGACTCAGAAGTGGAGATTTTCTGCAGAAGCAGTTCTGGTTGAGTACAGAGCAAGATGGCAGGTTGAGTACTGCACTCCCGTGAGTTGGAATTTTTAAGACCCCACAGACGATTATTCAAGTGTGAGGAATTTGAAGGAAGACGAAGGGACGTTGGATAAACCAGGGAAGGACTTAAATTGTGCACAAATTGGAGAAAACACGCCGACGGAGGAAAATCATCATGGCAACGACGCAGCAGCACACACGGGGTTTGAATTTAAAAGTAAGCAGATTTGTGACGTTCAGTCTGAGTTAAAACAAGAGAAGAGATTCTGGACTTCAAACGAGAAGTTTACCAACAGCTTGAAACTAAGATGACAATTAGTGACGGTGGCAACACAGATCAACGACATGAAAATGTGTTAAAGCCAAGAGACGTACTTTCATGAACTCCCCCGATCTCCACACCATCTACCTTGAATTGTGCACATGTTTTCCGAAATAACATGAATTTAGTTTTACTTAAGTTTCATGATAATGACGATGGGCTGAAGTAGAGAAGCTCGCCGGGTGCAGAATGCTACTCTTCAGGCCGACGGCTGCCTTGTCTCGTTGCTGCTGCTCGGGTTGGACTTGGTCCCGCCTCCGGTCTCACATACTCAGTCGGCTCGCTCTCGATCAGTTGTGCTTGTGGAATTGTATTCCACAAGCACAACTGATATTAACAATAAAAATAAACAATTGTTTATTATAATTAAAGCACTTTACCAGAACCCAACGGTGAGGATAGAAATCAATGGATCTCCAGCAATCACACTGGAACAGGGGACGAGAGGGGGCGGTTGCATCAGTCCAACACTATTTGCTTCCTATAATGAACCACTGGCCCAGGCCATTCGCCAACATGGTGGAATTCAGCGAATCACACTTGGAAGTAAGGACTGGTAGTTAACTAGTTAGTAAAGTCAAGATGAGCATGCAGACCCTGTGTGTGTGTGTGTGGCAGAGCTAACGTTGGTTTACAGGTTGATAACTACTGAGATCATCATCAATAGAACTCAATCACTGTGATAGAATCAACTCATCTTCATCAAGGTAAACATCTATACAGAGCATCAGGATGAACTAATCTCAGGGATTCACCCAGGTGGTTGGTACCACTTCCTTCACGTCTCTGAAGAAGGAGTTTGGTTGTTGTCCAGGCTGGAGAGAAGCTGCTGGTTCTGGAGCGGGTAGCTCCTCCTGCTACCTGTGGTTGGCTGAGTTCAGCAGGAGAAGAAGACCAAGTTGATGATTCGGGAGAAGAAGACCAAGCTGATGGTTCAGGAGAGTCTTCCTTTGAAGCCTCCTGGTTGTTCCCTTGTCCAGACCAGAGGATCTGGTCGCTCAGGTCTGTGGTGTTTTTCCTGTTTGTTGAGGAAAAAGCACAAAGAGGTTCTGTGAGGTGTCGTTTCCTGGTCTCATCCTGGAGGAACCGGTTGGTCTTCCCTGGTTGATGGGAGATCAGATGCTGGGTGCTGGTCTCTGGATCTGGGGAAGTTCGGACCCTCGTGGTCGGTCAGGAGAGGAGTTGAGGAGTTGAGGCCTTCGGTTGCAGGCCTTTGGTGTTAGCAGGATGAGCTAACAGCTGAGCTGCTGGGATGCAGCTCCTTTCTCCCCGGTGGTCACAGAGCAAGACGTCTGAGAGTCTCTCCAGACGCTTTGATAAGGTGATAAGGTGTCAAATCCTGGGGCCACTACCAATCGGCGACTGGCTGAGTGCACGGGGCCGTCAGTGTCTGCAGGATGAATGGGGGAGGATTTGAATGGGACTACATAGCCCATGAGCCAAGGGAGTCGATCGGGCTCACTCATATGGAGTAAGGCTCATTGTGATGTTTAGTAAGATATATGTCCTCCCTGCAGTGTGATGCTCAGACCACATGTCATGAACTCGTATCATAACAAATGAAGATCGAACCAAATCTCCTGTGGTCTGGTGAGATCCCAACACTTACATACAGTTGCAGTAGTAGCATAATGCTAATGCTACTAGCAAACATGACCCCAGTAGCAGGTCCATCCATCCATCCATCTCCTCCCTCTGATCCGTTTCCGGGTGGTGGGGGTGTCAGTCTGAGCACCGTCACCCAGATCACATTGCACCATTAAGAACCTTCCTGCAGGTGGAGAGCCCACAGGAAGGTGGAGAGCCCACAGGAAGGTGGAGAGCTCACAGGAAGGTGGTGCCCGGCGTGGGACATGAACCCTCTACCTGGAGACTGAGAGTCTCCTGCTCTACCTACTGAGCTGGCCCGGTGACATGAACCCTCTACCTTGAGACTGAGAGTCTCCTGCTCTACCAGCTGAGCTGGCCGGGGGATACATCGCAGGTCTTGATGCTCAATTCCGATTTTCTGCTTGGATCCGATATTTTTGCGTGATCATTTCAAATGTAACCTGCCGTGTGAACGTGATCGGACTGGATGTTATCGGGGTCATTATTCTTCATTCTTTTGCTTGTTTTTGCAGATGTATTTTGGATAATCAATTTATGATTATATATGTAAAGTACCTCTCAGGCTGGTTTGGTTCTACAGCGGTTTCTTGTTGGAAGGCGTTTGGATCGGTGTGGTGATTGTAAGTGTTATGTCATTATGTCATCAACATGTTATCACATCAACAAGATGTCTGTCCCCCCTGAGCCTTACTCAGCAGGGTACTGTAGAAAATTCTCAGAAGATGGCGAATGTGCGGAGACTTTTATTTAGCCAGCGAGAGTGGATATTGTCCCCCCAAAAAAACTTTAAGAAAACTAGAGCTACACTCGGTAGATCGCATACTTTTGCTAACGCCACATTTGTTTGCGGAACCAAGTTATCATGTTAGCCGTTAGCTCATGTCGATGCTAACTAGCCTGTCAGGTAGCCAGCTAGCGGAGCGTGAATATTACAAAAACTTAATCCAAAATAAAACAAAGAAACCAAAAATATGGACTTTAAGCTGTTTTGTTCATCAAGATATTTTGATTTAGTTAAAGTGATTCAGGATTAAACAAGTGTTGTCAAAGTGAGGATAAACTTTTCCTGGAGTGATTTAAATGATGTTTTTTGGTGTTTTCCTGCAGACGTTCCCCTCACTGTCCAACCCTCCTCCCACTAAGACCTGGTCCAGCGTCTCCATCTCCTCTCAGCTCACCTCAGGAGAGATTCTCCGGAGCGTCAATCAGACCATCGAGAAGCTTCAGGTGGAGATGCACAAGCTGCCAGAAGTCTGTACGTTTCATTCAGAAGAACACTGCATCATGTCCAACTCAATCAACTCACCATTCTCTAAAAAATTCACTTGTATTATTTTCTTTACATAAAGGTATAAAACAACAACAATGCTGTTTTTGATAAGGTCCAAAAGTGGAAGGAAGCGAGATGACATTGTGTGTTACATATTATTCACATCCAGCACTGTTATGACCCCTTGACTAATGACCAATGAAAAATAAGTAGATAAAGATAAATATGAATGAATAATAACTGAAGTGACACAGGTGATTCAGTTTGCATAAAGTTTTGCTCTTCCCTTCTCAGGTATCCACAAAGCTGAGATATTCCGATTTACTGTTTGGAAAACTGAGAAGAAAGTTGAGAAGAAAATCTCACTAAATAAAATGATAAATGTAAAAATAGTTTTTCTTAATTTCTGGAGCCAAGATGAAATCCCATTGGCTTGGAATTGAACACACCAGAGTGATGAAAGTTCACTTTCGAGAGCTGAAATATCAACAACATTCAAACTGGCATAAAATAACAGGATCGGTTGTTTTCCCATCTGTACATGTAAAAGAAGAAGAAACATTCTTATCTATGTGTTTCTGAAATGTCTAGCTAACACTTGAAAACAGCTTCTTTAAAAGGTATTTTTAACTGGACCCGGTACCTTGTATAGTATGCATGCTCTTTGTTATTGTGTACTCAGTCTTGTACGGTGGCCTGGAAGTGCAAAACACTGCAAACTTCAGAAAACACTTCCCAATTCAAAAAACGTTTCAGAATTCAGCACAACAGAAACGTGTGGCACCTGCTGACCCTGACAGCAGGGTCGTCACTGATTGGATTGCTGCCAGTGACTCTTTATTATGTCCACAACAAGCCATACAATTATTTAGTGTAGTTGAACAGGAACCACGAGATGTCCTGTGTGTCATTGAAGCCTTGAATAATGAAGCATGTTTAAAATGAACTATCAGTTTCAATGAAGCCTCAACCAGCCGTCAGTAGCTGGAGGCCACAATGAGGACTAAATATCTTGTCTCTTAACTATGGAAGACAGTTTCTTATCAACGGGCCGTGCTTCAGCAAGCAGGAATGACTTCCTGTTGCAGAGACGGACTGGGCTTCTGCCCAATCAGTGTCAGGGTTGACCCAAACACAGACTCAGCCAGTTCCATAAAAACCAGGTTTATTAGAACAAAGTCCAGGGAACACAAGGGGGCCGCGATGAGAGGAGCGACAGGATGACAAGAGGCGAGACATGCTGACGAGACAATCCAACAAGAACATCCATCCATTTTCTCCCTCTTATCCATTTCCGGGTGGCAGTTTGAGCACTGGCACCCAGATCACGTTGCACCATTTAAGAACCTTTCCTGCGGGTGGTGAGGCCACAGGAAGGTGGCGCCCGGGCGTGGGACATGAACCCTCTACCTTGAGATTGCGACTCTCATGCTCGGCCAACAGAGCTGACCAGAGGCTCTCTGACAAGAACAGCGGGAAAGGAATTTAAATACACAAGGAAGGGGTGGACACTTGTGGCACATTGGTTAATTGGAAACACGAGGTGAGACACACAGAGAGACCTGGCAGCACGTCCAATCAGTGATGAACCTGCTGTCAACAGCTACCACACGTTTCCGTGGTGTTGTGGTGAATTGGGAAGTGTTTTCTGACGTTTGTATAGTGTTTTGCAGTTCCAGGCCACCGTAGTCCTGAGTTATTAAGAAAAATTACACAGCTTCATATCTCCAAGCTTAATTTCCAACGTGTGTGATGTGCAGGGAGTTTTAGATTTTAGATTAAATCCTTTAAATGGACATTCCAAACCAATAGCAGTAATTTAAAAGACAGTTGAATAAAAGCCGTTCCTCGGTTCAACAACCACATGGACCAGGAGAACGATCCAAACATGTCATTTGTTACTGTGGCAAAACAGAAAATGTCTAAAATGACAAATTCTGAATGATTCCAAGATGAATTCAAAAGTTTTGTTGTATTTTCTCCTGACCAGGCCAGAGATCCTCCGTCGATGCGTCTGTCCCCCGACCTAACATGAGTAAGAGTTCTGTCCACAAACACACACAAACTTGTTGTGAAAGCTTTGTGTTCTTGTTGAGCTGATGGGAAGGTGTGTTTGTGTCCATGCAGAGGTGAGGAGGGTCCAGGAATACGCAGGTGAGTGACTTGCCTGAACCTCCAGGTGCTCCTGACCTCCAGGTTATTCTTGTTAACCATGGCTGCCTCTCTCTGTGCCAGCCGACATCACTCTGGATCCCGGCACCGCCCACCCTCGTCTTGCCATCTCGGAGGACGGAAAGCAGGTGCGATGTGGGGAGCGGCACCAACTGGTGCCAGAAAACCCTGAGCGCTTCGACCGGGTGGTGTGCGTGCTCGCCCACCAGGGCTTCAGCTCGGGGCGCCACTACTGGGAGGTAGGTGGATTCTCCTGAGCAGAGACATTTGAGACCGATCTGACCACGTTCAGCCGATTTACACTGCACGTCCTGTTTCATGACCACGCCCTGAAACTTTTGCGAGACATTTTAATAACTTCTGCTCTTGAAGCCCCTTTCTATCAAAAGAGGCCAAGTTGAAGTCGATTGGAGTTTCCTCCTGGGATGAGTTCGCTCTGGAAAATTAGTACATTTGGGCAAGAATTCACCAAAATCCGCCATTTTCCTCCAAATATCCGACTTCCGGTTGAGTTTTCGGTATGGCCGTAAGAGAGTTGATTGTTCATCTTGGCCTGGTACATTTGTGTGATGATTTTCGTAGCTCTCAGTGAAACAAGATGCTGGGGCTACCTATTTCCAATTTTGCAGGTGGCACCGTTGAGCCATTTTGCAAGTCACATGTGTAACTCCCTCAAATTATCAGGTTTTTTTTCCAGACCTGACGAATGTGCAGTTTCACAAAAAGTTATGTATGCTAAGGCCTTCAAAAACGCGTCTGCTCAGGCTGACAAATAATCCGTCGACGGTGGACAAAGAGACAATCTGGATAAAGTACGAGTCCACCACAACACAGAGAAACACAGCAACAATCACACCTTCACATGCACACCTGATTCCCTGTTACTAGCTTTTAAAAACATATAAAGAAATACCATCAACATGTTTTTGCAGACACATTGAGCTCAACCGCTCAGTAGAGGTTGCTCATGTGTTTTCACCAATGACATTCCCCCAAGCTGAACACAAAGCATTGTGGGAACTCAAGTCAAACAAAACAGGGAGCAGAGGCGAGGCAATAGACGAGGCTGAATTCAGTCCAGACTGCCGAGTTCCGAAATGCCGACTACTTGCTGCATTGTCAACTGCAATAGCTGCCGCCATGAAATCAGCAAGGAAATGGGCTTCTGTCACATTCCAGCGTGGAAGAAAAATGGTTCCAGTCACGTCTCGCAGCCTCACGAGCCTCGAATGACATGATAGCAGCAATAGACAGTTGATCTGCCCACTGTGTAACAGTATACCAGTAAGAAGGCTTTTAACAGTAGCACACAGCAGACTTACATACAGGAGCAGTAGTAGCATTAGCATTATGCTACTAGCAAACATGCACCCAGTAGCAGCAGGAGCAAACCTTTGAACAGACAATAGTTTTCAGATCCACTGTGAACATCTCCAGTTCTTGCTGCAGTGATCTGAAGCTGCTGAACATGTTGCGGAGAAACTCACACTTAAATCCAAGAATTATAAATACATCAGTGCTGGAAGTTTAGCGACAGGTAAAACGTATGCTGAGACTCTGATGCTCATACAGATCCAGTCCATTAACTCCTCTTGATTTTTCATGCTATCTTTCCTTTGCCTTCCTGTTGAGCTTTTCACAGTAACCGACTCTGTTGTCTTTAGCTTGGTCCATTCAATGATTTTTCTAATGTACAGTCGGCGCTGACTCTGCTGCTGTGCTGTTTTTGGACAGAACCATAGAGTGGCTCTGGTGCTGACTTATGGAAGCATTTGAAGATTAATTTCAGAAAACAGAGGTCGATGAAACTTTCGAAACTCAGTAAATTATACTTTTTGATGGCTTTACAGTAGGGATGTCCTGATCACACTGTTTGGCCCCCGATACCGATCCGATTTTTCAGAAATGAGTATCGGCCGATACCGAGACTTTCCTGATCCGATACTTATATTGCTATTGCAAAGATACTCAGTAGTGTATTTTTGGAGCAATTAAGATGTCTGAAGCTAAAAGTACTATTGGCAGAAGCTGTTTACCTAGAAATTATTGTAAAACTCACTTATTGAATCAGAATTCTTCTCAGAACGACTTAAGAACTTATTTAAACTTTATTCAGTCAGAACAACAAAAACCCAGTTACACTCTGCAGTCTTGTTTCTCTTATTTATGTTAACTTAAACTACTTCACCTGCATTTTGTAGCAAATAAAAAATAAATAAAAATGAAACCCAGTGAATCAGTTTGACTAACATATAAACTATAAAAAACTACTACATAAACAGTATTCAGTAAAACCAATCAGAAGAACCCAATTCCCAATTGCCTTTAGGGGGCGCTGTGACTCACAAACACAACAAAAGCACAGAAGAAGACAGACCACATAGAAATTTAGAAGTAGACTTCTGCACATAAACACATAAACCAACTTATATATAACTCTAGTTTTATAGGTCTATGGCCCCGCTCCACCTGCTTCTAGCTTCTGCAGCTCCACCAGAGCTTGTAGTCCCTGATTGTTCTGGTTATTAGGTGACGTAGCGGAGCGGTGGGGGGAGGAGGGGGGCCATTACGTCATCTTTTGTCCACGGATGATGGTGTTTGCTGAGCGTACTCCACCGCATGTTTACTTTTTAGATGTCTTATCAGATTAGTTGTGTTAAACGAAGCTCTGGTGCTCCACCTCTCAGGACTGTGGTGAAGCTCTGGTGCTCCACCTCTCAGGACTGTGGTGAAGCTCTGGTGCTCCACCTCTCGGGACTGTGATGAAGCTCTGGTGCTCCACCTCTCAGGACTGTGGTGAAGCTCTGGTGCTCCACCTCTCAAGACTGTGGTGAAGCTCTGGTGCTCCACCTCTCAGGACTGGTTTGGTTATCCACCTTAAACTCCCTCCAGACTGCTGGTTGATCCTCTCAGTGGCTTCAGGCTGCTCACCTCAGTTTACGGCAGGTCGCACATGGGGCTGCTTTACGGCAGCTGACGGGAAAAAGTTTTTTTTTTTTTTTTTTAGATCGGCGGGGTGCCGGCTGGATTTGCCGATTCCCGATCACTCACAAATCACCAATATCGACCCTAGGGACATCCCTACTTTACAGTGATGCCACCTAATTGGTTTTTTATCCAGGACTTTAAGAGTTTGATTGTATAAAGACCCAAATGTGTTCTGGAAGGAGCCGCTTGAGCCCGTACTGTCAGACAATACCATATGTGAGAGAATATCACGGAGTACAGTATGGCTGCTTGGTGTGGTATGTAATGTCTGATTACTTTAAAACTATTCAGATTGGTTTTTACTGTTTCTGATATCTTCTTCATGTGGTGGTTAAATGTGAGTTGAGGGTCTAATACCACTCCAAGATATTTAGATTCTGTCACTAAGCTAATGTCTTGGTTTCCTGGAGGTTCAGAAGTAGATGGTTCTGGATGAGCCCCTCTAGGATGTCCACCATATATGAAGCCAGGAGGTGTGCAGCCTGTGCTGGAGTCTTGTCCTCTGTATATAGAACAGCATCATCTGCATAAAGCTGACATGTTGCTGCTGGGCACTGGAACGGCAGATCATTACTAAAGAGGCTGAACAGTAAAGGACCAAGAATGGACCCTTGTGGTACTATGCCCATATGATTGTTTACAAAGATGATATGTTCTGATCAACTTTTACACTCTGTTCTCTGTCCTGGAGATATGATGGGAACCATTTTATAGTATCAGGAGAACAATTAGAAGATACCATTTTAGATCAACGTAAGTGTTGGTTGACCTTTTTAAGGTAAAGACATGCAGCTCCCACCACATCACCCTGATCCAAGGACTGGTTCAGATTTTCCACTAGACAGTAATTTGCTCTCTCAGCTGAGTCGCCTGGTCTAAAGCCAAACTGGTGAGGATGGAGAAGTTGACTGTCTTGTAGGAACTCCATCAGCTGAGTTGCGACAACTTTTCCAAGGACCTTAGATAAGACCGGTGAAATGGAGATTGGGCGGTAGTTAGCTCTATCGTCATGACAACCTGATTTAAATACTGGTATGACCACTGCTTTTATCCAGCCAGTTGGAAATGAACCAGACTTAATGGAAAGATTAATGAGATGAGTCAGTGGTTTTATTAATACTTTGCTGTGTGTTTTGGGAAAAGAAGTACTCATGTTGTAAATATCCTTTGTTTTTGAGTTTGTTAATGTTTTAATAATGCCAGCAATTTGTTCTTCATCTCTCAGGTTAAGGTTAAACCTACCTGCTGAGAGGGTGGATTTGGTATTGTTTAGTATATTTGGTAACACAAATGTTTTTCTTACTTCTTCCACCAACGTCACAAAATAATGATTAAATTCATAGATAGATAGAGATAGACCCTAAATGGTGCATTCTAATGTATTCTACTAAATACTACATTGTGACGTGTAGATTTTGCTTCTTAAAAGTAAAATATTTCCTTTTCTTCCTGATGTTTTTGCTGATGATTCCTATGTCCTTTCTCTCTTTGTTAAAAAGTTGTCTTTTCTCTTTTAAGGTAATAGTTTATTTTCATTGGTGATGGTTTTCACTTGTACCCGTACCTGTACCAGTACCAGTACCAGTACCTGTACTTGTACCAGTACCAGTACCAGTACCAGTCTCCCCTCACTCCAAACTTCACTCCATGTCCTTGTTTGTTCCCCCTGTAGTTCCACGTTGCTTCTATCTGCAGCCTAAACTGAGCAGCTGTAAACTCTGAACTGTGAAATAGTTTCTTTTCTCCTCTTCTTAGTTTTTAATAGAATATTAGATCTTATGTGTTCTCTGCAGGCCTCCTGTAGCTCAGTCCAACACTTTACTACGTCACAGTCACACTGAATTAAACTGCTGAGGGAACAAACAGGATCATCTAGATTTATATCTTCAATGAAAACATGAATGATGTGTAGAATCAAACATGTGTCAACATGTTGGAGATGAAAAGGAGATGATAGGTTTATAGAGTTAAAACCACCTGTGTGGATTCTGCAGATAGAATTCTTCTTCATCTTGGAAAGAAAAGTCCTCTAAATTCCTCCTCTCTGCTTCAGCATTTGAACGTATCAGGTTGAGTCAGAGAATTATGAACCAATCAGAGGCCTCCTTTCAAAAGGTATAAACCACATGGTATCAACTGACAGCGTGTGATCAATCTAGATTCTAGTGCCATGAAGAAAAACACCGGCTGGGAAAAAAAAAAAAGGGAACACCGGCCCTATAGCGGCCCAGATATGAGACCGGCCCACCGGGAATTGTCCCGGTCCTCCCGATTAGCCACTCCAGGCCGGGTTCCTACTACTCATTCATATCTTAAATTTTCACTGACATACCTGAGCAGAGCATGAGGAGGTAGGAGTGGGGGAGAGCGAAAAATAAAATAGGTGACATCTACCCATTCACACTTACATTCACTCAGGACAACAATCTAAATAAACCCCATTCCTAAGGGAACACTAAACGCTTGTATCTTCTTGGATACAACCCCTCTTTCCCTCAATATAAAGTTTAAACAAAGTGCAGGGGTAAAACCCCGGGGGGGAGGCGATCAAACCTGAGTAAGCCAAATTGCCATGTAAGCAGCAGAAGTTGCAGCTTGAGAGTTGGTTTGCGACTCCGCCTGCAGCTTGTAGGTGAGTTCATAGGCACCCTCTGCAGAGCTGAGTGATTACCCCCCAACCCCAGAAAGAATAAATAGACAAAAGAAGGAACGATCACAGACTATGACAACTGACCAGTAAAACTGTACAATTGCACCTTTGAAATTTCAATAAATAAAACTTGGAACAAAAGAAAGAAGTAATCTTGTCTTGCTGGTGGTTAAAAGCGTGTTCTCCGCTGTCCTCTTCAGGTGGAGGTGGGAGAAAAGACTGACTGGGACCTGGGTGTCGCGAGCCGGTCTGTCAACCGTAAGGGTAAGATCCCGGTGAGCCCGGCTCATGGCTACTGGTTCCTGAGCCTGCGGGACCAATACGACTACGCCTTCAGGACCGAGCCCGCCACCAGCCTGGCCGTCACCGCCAAGCCCTCCCGGGTGGGGATCTTCGTGGACTGCGACAAAGGCCTGGTGTCCTTCTACAATGTGGAGGCCCGGGTTCTCATCTACACCTTCCTTGACAGTTTTCCTGACACCATCCATCCATTTTTTAGCCCCTGCACCAATAAATCGGGGCGAAATGACGGCCCGCTGATCATCTGCCCCGTTACAGAGACAGAATGAAACAGAAAGCAGGCTTCAACATATAACTTACCTCAGATCACAGGACGGGACAGAAACACTGCGTCACTGACAAACGAGTCGCTTTCATCAGTCTTTGGTTGGAATTTCAGTCATAAGTTGAAATTAGCAACTTTTCATAAGAGAACGAGCCCAATGGTCAACTGCTCCAACTTTTTGGGTATTTGATGCATCAAATATAGTGAATATTATACCGTGGTGAAAGTATATTTGTATCGTATCTGTTTATAAATAAGTATATACCTTTTGTGGTCCATGCCCCGTGTGGTTTCTGTGTTGGAGCCCTGGGGCCTCATCTATAAAACATTCCTAGGATTCCCACTAAAAATGTTTGTGCGCCCAAAAGCAGGAAATGGCGTGCACCAAAAAAAATCTGATCTATTAAACGGTGCGTACACACACCTGCACACACTTTCCTTTTCTAGATCCAGTCCACCTGGAAGGTGACAGTTCAGGCCCCGCCCTCTTTATACCATAAATGGTCAATGCAAAGTGCCTCGTCAATATTTTTACATCTCATTCAGCCTGTTGATCTCCAGTATTTGATGCTAAATCCTGATGAGATGATGAGGAAAGGGAATTTTACTGAGAGAGAAACAGTCATGAGGCGGTGGAGGTCAGGAGACGATCTTATCTGGTGTCACAGTAGTGGAATCAATAATGAAAGAAAAAACAAGAGATCAGTGACTGTGGAAGTCAGAGGAGAGTGACATCATGGAGGAGGGTGACATCATGGGGAGAGTGACATCATGGGGAGAGTGACATCATGGAGGAGAGTGACATCATGGAGGAGGGTGACATCATGGGGTGAGTGACATCATGGGGAGAGTGACATCATGGAGGAGAGTGACATCATGAAGGAGGGTGACATCATGGAGGACGGTGACATCATGGAGGAGGGTGACATCATGGGGAGAGTGACATCATGGGGAGAGTGACATCATGGAGGAGGGTGACATCATGGGGTGAGTGACATCATGGGGAGAGTGACATCATGGAGGAGAGTGACATCATGGAGGAGGGTGACATCATGGAGGAGGGGACAACATGGGGAGAGTGACATCATGGAAGAGAGTGACATCATGGGGAGAGTGACATCATAGGGAGAGTGACATCATAGGGGAGAGTGACATCATGGAGGAGAGCGACATCATGGAGGAGGGTGACATCATGGGGAGAGTGACATCATGTAGGAGAGTAACATCATGGAAGAGAGTGACATCATAGGGGAGAGCGACATCATGGAGGAGAGTGACATCATGGGGAGAGTGACATCATGGGGAGAGTGACATCATAGGGAGAGTGACATCCTAGGGGAGAGTGACATCATGGAGGAGAGCGACATCATGGAGGAGGGTGACATCATGGGGAGAGTGACATCATGTAGGAGAGTAACATCATGGAAGAGAGTGACATCATAGGGGAGAGCGACATCATGGAGGAGAGTGACATCATGGGGAGAGTGACATCATAGGGAGAGTGACATCATAGGGGAGAGTGACATCATGGAGGAGAGCGACATCATGGAGGAGGGTGACATCATGGGGAGAGTGACATCATGGAGGAGAGTGACATCATGGAGGAGGGTGACATCATGGGGTGAGTGACATCATGGGGAGAGTGACATCATGGAGGAGAGTGACATCATGAAGGAGGGTGACATCATGGAGGACGGTGACATCATGGAGGAGAGTGACATCATGGAGGAGGGTGACATCATGGAGGAGGGTGACATCATGGGGAGAGTGACATCATGGGGAGAGTGACATCATGGAGGAGGGTGACATCATGGGGTGAGTGACATCATGGGGAGAGTGACATCATGGAGGAGAGTGACATCATGGAGGAGGGTGACATCATGGAGGAGGGTGACAACATGGGGAGAGTGACATCATGGAAGAGAGTGACATCATGGGGAGAGTGACATCATAGGGAGAGTGACATCATAGGGGAGAGTGACATCATGGAGGAGAGCGACATCATGGAGGAGGGTGACATCATGGGGAGAGTGACATCATGGAGGAGAGTAACATCATGGAAGAGAGTGACATCATAGGGGAGAGCGACATCATGGAGGAGAGTGACATCATGGGGAGAGTGACATCATAGGGAGAGTGACATCATAGGGGAGAGTGACATCATGGAGGAGAGCGACATCATGGAGGAGGGTGACATCATGGGGAGAGTGACATTATGGAGGAGAGTAACATCATGGAAGAGAGTGACATCATAGGGGAGAGCGACATCATGGAGGAGAGTGACATCATGGGGAGAGTGACATCATGGGGAGAGTGACATCATAGGGAGAGTGACATCATAGGGGAGAGTAACATCATGGAAGAGAGTGACATCATAGGGAGAGTGACATCATGGAGGAGGGTGACAACACACACACACACACACACACACACACACACACACACACACACACACACACACACACACACACACACACACACACACACACACACACACACACACACACACACACACACACACACACACACACACACACAGGGAAACTGATTCACATAGGGTGGTGTGACCCCCACAGAGGGTATACCAGAGGCTAATAAAGTAATAAAAGCAATGGGGTACGTACCAGAGAGTAATAAAACCCCAACAGTTAGAGAAGCAGAGGAGCGGGGCTCTTTAGTTCTCCGGCCAGGACAGAGACCAGCGCTGAAGCCTGCAAAGCTTCTACCACAGGGACTGAGCAAAGGCTCAGTGGCCCTGGTGTTTTATCCTCAGTCACGAGAGGTGGAGGAGGGTGGCGGAGGAGGTGACGAGGAGGTCGTCTGTCTCCAGCAGCAGAGCGTCCAGAGAGCAAGGCAGTGCAGAGCATCCACACTGCAGCTTTACACACGACTGTCACTGCACTATTTATATGCTGACTCAGCAAATAAAGTGGTTGTTACACACCTTGTCACAATTAATAATCAATCAGATCCTTCCACAGCTCAGTTCTCTCCACCGCTCTGTATCCTTGATAATCAATCCGCTCTGTATCATTTGAAGATGAAAGTAGGACATGTAAAGCGGCGCTGCTAATTAATGTTCCACTAAAGAAACATGTAGAACTCTGCAGCTCGGCTGTTTATGATCAGGTGGATCAATAAGTCAGATATTTGAAGATGATAAATGTATGAGATAAATCTGGTTTCAATTCTCCACTTCACCATCAGCACCACCAGGTTGCTCGTCTCCAAAATGTGTGTGCGCAGGTCCACAATTGACGTACCGGTACCAACATTCTCCCGTAACGTTTCTTTTTTTAGATCACAAAGTTTGCGTGGGAGGTGGGGTAGACGAGGCCCCAGGTCTGAACATGTGTTCAGATTATACTGAATCAGACCTGGAAGATTCACCGACTGATCCAAAGAAAAGGCTTTGGGACCCGGATGGCGTGGAGCACATTGATTTCCACACCCAAGAATTTGCAGTCCAGAATACATTCTTGCTGGAATCAAAGCTCAGACGAGCTGTGACGAGTGTAAAAAGGATTGCTACCCTGGACATTCCCACCGAGCAGAATGTGGTCCCAAACACGTCTGAAAGTCCTCACTTCCATACGTCCAGGAGACGTGTTCAGAGGAGCCACAATGAAAGATGTTTAGTCATCTTTCTTAGACGTTGTATTTACGTCTTGTCTGGACGTCAATGAAAATACGTTTAAATCCAGAATGAGGTCATCAGTCTATCACAGGACACACACACACACACACACACACACACACACACACACACACACACACACACACACACACACACACACACACACACACACACACACACACACACACACACACACACACACACACACACACACACACACACACACACACACACACACACACTTAGGGACAATTTAGCATTAGAAATTACAATCACATTCATGTTTTTCAAATGTGGGAGGAAACCAGAGGAAACCCAGCCACACTAGCAAACTCCACAAGCACCTCCAGCTGGATTTGAACCCACAACCTCCACTCATTGCTGATAAAACATTTACTCATGTACATACTGTAGTTGTATTCACAAAATCAAAGGTTCTCGAAGTGGCCAGTTTCTGCCTGGAGCTTAAAAGGTTCAATACCTTGTGACCAAAACAATAAATGCTCCTAACTCAGACATTGTTCATTAAACTTCACGCTGTCTCCTCTTGCCTGTCATAATCTACTTCCTCATTATTTTAATGACAACTCAATAATTAGATGGACTTAACAGTTGGTGACCTTTCAACTGATTCTTGGTGTCTTAGATGTCCACCTTTTTTATGTCATTTGTCAACCAGTTCTGGTGTCAAATAGAATCCAGATCACGGCTGGGATGGACGGACGTGTCTTGGACGTCTATGGACGTTGCTCGCTCAGTGGGCTCTGACAAAACAAAACAAAACAAAACAAAACAAAACAAAACAAAACAAAACAAAACAAAACAAAACAAAACAAAACAAAATTCAATTCAATTCAATTCAATTCAATTCAATTTTATTTGTAAAGCGCTAAATCACATCAACAAACATCTCAAAGCCTCTTACAATGATAGAGAACAACAGAACCCAACTAAACCTTCCAAAGCAGCAGGTGTAACAAGCAACAGTGGCCAGGAAAAACTCCCTCGCATGGAGAGAAGTTCAAGAACTCCCTCTTCAGGAAGAAACCGTGGGGCGGACCCTAGACTCTGGAAGGACGGCCATCCGCCTTGACCGGTTGGGGGGAGAAGTACATGGGATAGGACAGGGAGAGAGAGGAAAAGAGGGAGAGAGAGAGGAAAAGAAGAGGGAGAGAGAGGAAAAGAAGAGAGAGAGAGAGAGAGAGAGAGAGAGAGAGGCAGACAGGCCAGAGAAGTACAAATACTAAGAAAAGTCTATGATGAGCGTTGGTCTGATGATGAGCCAATCTCAGTCTGGAGTTTAAGGGCCGTGCCGTTGCGGTGGGGTCCCGGTGCTGTGGGGGGGTCCTGGTGCTGTGGGGGGGTCCCGGTACTGTGGTGGGGTCGGGTAGTAGGACCGTGGTAACTCCACTCTGGGAGTCTTGGGTCTGATCCCCTGGATCCTGCTCCCCTCCTGTCAGGATCTGGTGGCTCCAGTAATGTTGTTACACAGAGAGAAAGAAAGAAAGACAAGAAACAGAAGCTCCAAATGTAGAGTTCCTCCCTTTAACGGGAGAGAGGAAATCCCCTCAGCAGTCTAGGCCTATAGCAGCTCAACTTAGTGGTCCTATTTTATTCCTATTTTATTCCTAAGGATAAGCTTTATCAAATAGGAATGTTTTTAGTCTACTCTTAAATAAACTAATGGTGTCGGCCTTTCGGACCGAGGCTGGTAGTTGATTCCAGAGTAAAGGAGCCATATGGCTGAAACTCCTGCCTCCTGTTTTACTTTTATGGACTTTAGGGATTACCAACAGTCCTGCATCCTCAGAGCCAAGGGCTCGTGGAGGGTGATAAACTTCTAGAAGTTTCTCGATATAGGACGGAGCCTGGTGATGAAGAGTTTTAGATGTGATCAGAAGGATGTTGAATTCTATTCTAGATTTGATGTGAAGCCAGTGTAAGGATGCTAAGACTGGGGAGATGTGCTCTCTTCTTCCAGTTCTGGTTAGTAAACCTGCAGCAGTGTTCTGCTCTAGCTGGAAGATCCTAACAGAGGAGTTTGGACATCCTGACATTAGGGAGTTACAATCATCTCATCTTCAAGTCACAAAGGCAGGAAGCATTTGTTCTGCATCTTTGAAGGACAAGAAGTTTCTCATTTTTGCAATATTCCTTAGATGGAAGAAGGCTGTCCTGGAGACATGTTTAACATGGGACATAAAGGACAGATCCTGATCAGAAATAACACCCAGGTTCCTAATATCACTGTTAGAGGTTAAGGTAATATTATCTAAGGTAATCAGACTATCTGAAAAGTAATCCCTGAGCTTTTTAGGACCTAGGATTAGAACCTCAGTCTTGGATGTGTTGAGCATTAAGAAGTTGATAGACATCCAGGACTTAACGTCCCTGAGGCAGGACTCTAGTTTAACAAGTTGGTCGGCCTGATTGGCTTTAATTGATAAATATAGCTGAGTATCATCTGCATAACAATGAAAGTTAATGTTGTGTTTCCTAATAATATTTCCGAGTGGTAACATCTAGAGATTAAACAATATCGGTCCGAGGACGGAGCCTTGTGGTACTCCACACAGGACCCCTTCATGTATTGAAGATTTGTTATTTACATGAACAAATTGAAAGCGGTCAGATAAATATGATTTAAACCAGTTTAAGGCTAAGTTTTTAATGCCGACGGCATCTTCTAATCTCCTTAAAAGTATATTATGATCGACAGTATCAAATGCAGTACTAAGGTCCAGAAGAAGTAAAGCAGATAGAAGAGCTCTATCTGAGGCCGTTAGAAGATCATTAGTAACTTTTAGCAGAGCAGTCTCTGTACTGTGGTTCATTCTGAAGCTGGACTGAAGGTCCTCTAACAGATTATTCTCCTGCAGATAATCATTGAGTTGTTTAGCGACTACTTTCTCCAGAACCTTTGACAGGAAAGGAAGGTTGGAGATGGGCCTGTAGTTTGAGAGAAGGCTTGTGTCTAAGTTTGGCTTCTTAATGAGAGGTTTAATAACTGCTAGTTTAAAGGATTGGGGCACATAGCCTATTGATAGAGACTGGTTAATAATTGCGAGTATAGAATTATTAATTAGTGGCAGTGCCTCTTTCAGAATTCTAGTAGGAATTGGGTCCAACAGGCTAGTAGTTGGTTTAGCAGAAGAAATAAGGGAGTTTAGTTGGACTAGTTGTATTTGCTGAAAGCATTCCAGATGACTGTTAGGTTTAACCAGTTCCTCTGTTATGGGGCTAACGGACGGTAGGGTTTGATGGATGTTATCCCTAAGCGTTGTAATTTTATTTTGAAAGAACTTCATGAAGTCTTCACTACATATATTGTTAGGAATGGTGGGCTCAACGCTATTTTGGTTCTTGGTCAGTTTGGCTACAGTACTGAAAAGAAACCGAGGGTTGTTTTTGTTTTCCTCTATTAAGGATGAGTAGTAATTAGTTCTACTTCTACTCAGAGCTTTCTTATAAGTTTTGAAGCTATCCTTCCAGGCTATATAATCTAGGTCTGTTTTTGTTGAACGCCAAGTTCTTTCTAATCTACGGGAGCGTTGTTTAAGCTGGCGGGTTGATGAGTTAAACCATGGGGAGGACTTTTCCTGTTTTTTCATTTTCATTTTTTGAGGAGCTATGTCGTATAGCGTTGTTTTTAGCATATCTGTCAGACTGTTTGTTAGGTATTCAATGTCTGAGCTAGCAACAGTATACGGGTCAGGAAGATTCACTACTGATTCTATAGCAGAGGGAATTCTTTCCTTGAATTTAGTTACTATGTTATCAGAGAGAGACCTGGTTAACACGGCTTTAGCCGGAGGTTTATAACTATTTAGAACAAAGTCAAAGGTTATTAAGAAGTGATCTGACAGGAAATCATAGTGAGGAGAGATGGTCAGATGCTCTATATTCAAACCATAAGTTAGAATAAGGTCTAAGGTGTGTAGATGTTTATGGGTAGGCCCGTCTACTACCTGAGAGAAACCTAGAGAGTCAAGTGTAGATCTAAAGCTGCACTGAAACTATCATTTTCTAGGTCAACATGAACATTGAAGTCTCCTACCATGATAACCTTATCTTTAGTCAGGGCTACATCTGACAACAATTCAGAGAATTCAGTTAGAAAAGTTGAAGAAGGTCCAGGAGGACGATAAATGATTACAGATTCTACAGAATTTACTATTTTATTTGACGGGTGTCGCATGGTCATGCTCAGACTCTCAAAAGAACTAAAGTTGGGTTTTGGGTTCATGTTAATTAGTAACTGAGAGTTAAAGATGGCTGCCTCCACCCTCCTCCACCACCTATTTGAGTGTTAATATGACTTGGAGGGGAGGCTTCATTTAGACTAACATACTCATCTTTACGTAGCAGGTTTCTGTTCATCCAAAGAGATCAATGTTGTGTTCACTTATCAGATCATTGACTAGAAGAGCTTTGGATGATAAAGATCTCATGTTTAGGAAACCACATTTCATTTGTTTGTCTTGATTTTGTCTAGTTTCACACTTGATACGGATGAAGTTTTTGTAGTCATTAGAAGTAGTTTTCCTAGGTTTAGATAGTTTTATACTTGTGGTGGTCCGAGGGATAGACACAGTCTCTATGGGATGTTTAACTAAGTTAGCTATGGTTGGTGACTGCCCAGAGGGAAACTCAGAGAGGCGTGTAGGACTGCCACTCTGTTGCCTGGTCCCCACTCTGCTACGTCAGGATGGAGGAGCTAAGCTTTTAACTCTGTTTCTAGATAAGAGGTACGCTCCATCCAACGTGGGATGGATGCCGTCCCTCCTGATGAGACCAGGCTTGCCCCAGAAGGACTTCCAATTATTAATGAAGCCTACCGAGTTACTGGGACACCACCCTGACAGCCAGCGGTTAAAAGATGAGGCTAAACATCTGGTCCCTGATGAGGTTTGGGAGGGGGCCAGAGAAAACTACTTCGTCTGAAATGGTCCGCGCGTATGTGCACACTGACTCTCCGTTAGCTTTGAGGACCTCAGACTTCTTCAGGCGAACGTCGTTTCCACCGCAGTGGATTACAATCCGTTTAAATCTCCGTTTATTCTTGGTCATTAGCTTTAGCTGGGACTCAATGTCGCCTGCTCTGGCCCCAGGCAGGCAGCTAACTGTGGCCGCTGGTTGTCCTAGGTTAACGTGTCTCACTATTGAGGAGCCAATAACCAGCGTGTCCTTCTCAGCCAGCGTGCTGCTGAGTGGGGCAAACATATTGGAGACACTGACGGAGGCCTGCGGGGTGTAGCGGGGGGGGGGGCGGTAGACTTCTTGCTGCTACGTTTACCCCTGGCAGTCACCCAACCGCCCTGTTCCCCCGGCTGCTCGGGGGCCACTGAGGGGGGGTTAAAGTTAGCAGCTACCTGCGCTGCTAAGCTAGAACGCTCCGCTCCAGCTAAACCTGGCAGCTGTTTACTAGCTACAGGGCTAGCCCTAAGCTCGACAGAGAGGAGACGTTCCTCAAGCTGACTCAGCCTCGCCTCAAGTGCTCCAATAAAGCTCCAGGTCACAGGTCCCTGAGTCAGTAACTGAGGTGGAGGTGGAGCTGAACATCTGACATTTGGAGCAGGAAAAAATAGGAGGAGAGGAGGGGGAAGCCATGGCTAAACAGGTGCTAATAGGAGCTAAAACAGCTAAAACAAAGCAAAAACAGAGAGAAACTGGAAGGCAATCACCTTTTCGGTTTAGGAATCCGGTTCTTTCCGTGCCAAAACAAAACAAAACAAAACAAAACAAAACAAAACAAAACAAAAAACAGGCGTTAAAGTAAAACACATTTCCTGCAGCAGGGATTCACTAGGATGATGACCGACACAGATTCCACAGTAGTGAGATGGACACACTGCCGTTATATTCCATTGGTCAGAGAAAAGGACAGAACATAATGAGTGTGCCACACCGAGGAAACTCTCCACTTCACAAACCACTCTGATCGGAACGATTCACAATTCCAGCATCAATAACTCTTCAGCGAAACGTTAATCGACACACAATCGAAGCCTCTTTCCCGTCAGTGTGAGGGAGGCAATATGCTACCAGCAGCAGAAACAACACTGATCTCTGACAGTCAGCAGGGACCGTCTGCAAATTACTAACTGCTCCAACAGTGAAGAGAGATACGACAATTACCCCCTTCAGGGTAAATCCAAGAGATCTAAAATGTGGCCTGTATGTACAACAGTCAAAATTCTTCAGCAAAGGTCAAAGGGCGTGGCCCCCCGATTATCTGATGGTTTACAATGAAATAGGAAGTGATGTGTAACTCTGCTCAACATCTTGCAATGGCCCTAAGACTTTACACGCTTGATCAAAGACCTCCCCTGAACAAACCATATGCCAATATTCATCCACGGACATTTTGGTTTAGTTTTTTTACATTTCCATGTCTTATTATTAACTATGTAGGTGTGCAGCTTTAATCCTGCTGAGGGTCTGAGCAGAGCAGAACCTTACTGCACGGCAACAAATTATTATTGTTATTATTTTACTCTCAGATTCAGATACCGCTCAAACTGACGGATTTTTTAAGATGGCCTAAATGTGCTCAAACCTTCGTGAAAATTTACATTCAAGTCAGAAGTGGCAAACTATTTATATGTAGTGTGTTTGGCCAAATGGCTCCAAAGCGCCCCCTACGTTGTTTTCACATTTGCAACTTTCACTCTATATCGTTTCACTTATGTCCAAGAAATTTGGTAGAAATATGAAGCACAAAAAAATGTCACTGACACCCATTGTCAAAATGTAAGGATGATCTCAAACGGCGTGGCCACGGCACTCTAAGGAAACTCTGATGGTTCGCCATGGAACAGGAAGTGACGTGTGACTCTGCTCTACGTGTTGTAATCTGCCTGATACTTGACGTGTCCCTGAATAAATCCATTCACAGCCATTATTATCTCCGCTATTGGTAAGAGGAAGTTTAAGGAATTCTATTTTCACATACCAACTTTGTAATATCATCCTTGAGATTGGTCGGAAATTTGAAGCACATCAGGACACACAACTTTTATGTCCTCTATACACACTCGATACACACTGTCTGATTTCATGAGGCCCTATCATAATTAAGAGCTTGTCCACTGTCGTCCGGAATAAGAGTAATGATGTGTAGAATCGGGAGTTGGTGTGAGAGCGCAGGAGCAGAACCAGAGGCTAAAGGATTAGTTAAAGAAGGTTTATTGAGGACCAGAGGGGGGGGGGGGGGGGGGGGGGGGGGGCAGGGAGACTGGAGGCCGAGGGACTGGAGACTTGGAGAGACACAGAAATGAGAGATCTTCTAGAAGGCTTGAAGACACACTTGAGGGCTTGAAGACACGCAGCGAGCACAGAGCAGCACAATGGAACAGGAATCTTCTCACATCCGCTCTCACCCAGAGGAGAGCTTTAGCAGCTGTGGTGATTACCCTGGTGACCTGCAGGTGCACCCAGCCTCTGTGAGGAGCGCAGGAGAAACAGCTTCCAGCAGGAAATGGCTCCCTGGAACTTATCACAATAAGAGCACAAAAGGGCAATCACCACAGTAAGTCCCATATTTGGGGGGCTCATCCATTTCTAATGCGCTCTGTCGGCTGTTGTTAATTATTAGATATGCTTGGTTTGGTCATTTTTGGGATTAACTTTTCATTGTTAATGTCTTTTTTCCTCCCACAGCAAGAGAAGAGAAAACTGCTGAATAAAAGATTCATTCCCTTTCAAAACCTGAATCTCTTGTGTGGCGTCCTTCCTTTGTGTCATAGGCTCATTCATCAGAGACAGGTCTTGTGTGATTTTATGAGGCTGGAGATGCTTCCTACAAGTCCCTCCTATCTCCTTTCCTATACACTTCTCCTTAACCCGGTGGATGACATCACAGAATTAAGTAAAGGTGTTAGGAGGCTTCCTAAAGGAGTTAGTGTAAGGTGTTAGGAGGCTTCCTAAAGGAGTTAAGGAAAGGTGTTAGGAGGCTTCCTAAAGGAGTTAGTGTAAGGTGTTAGGAGGCTTCCTAAAGGAGTTAGTGAAAGGTGTTAGGAGGCTTCCTAAAGGAGTTAAGGAAAGGTGTTAGGAGGCTTCCTAAAGGAGTTAGTGAAAGGTGTTAGGAGGCTTCCTAAAGGAGTTAGTGAAAGGTGTTGGGAGGCTTCCTAAAGGAGTTAGGAAAGGTGTTAGGAGACTTCCTAAAGGAGTAAGGAAAGGTGTTAGGAGGCTTCCTAAAGGAGTAAGGAAAGGTGTTAGGAAGCTTCCTAAAGGAGTTAGTGAAAGGTGTTAGGAGATTTCCTAAAGGAGTTAGTAAAGGTGTTAGGAGACTTCCTAAAGGAGTTAAGGAAAGGTGTTAGGGGGCTTCCTAAAGGAGTTAGTGAAAGGTGTTAGGAGACTTCCTAAAGGAGTTAGTAAAGGTGTTAGGAGACTTCCTAAAGGAGTTAGGAAAGGTGTTGGGAGACTTCCTAAAGGAGTTAGGAAAGGTGTTAGGAAGCTTCCTAAAGGAGTTAGTGAAAGGTGTTAGGAGACTTCCTAAAGGAGTAAGGAAAGGTGTTAGGAAGCTTCCTAAAGGAGTTAGGAAAGGTGTTAGGAGACTTCCTAAAGGAGTAAGGAAAGGTGTTAGGAAGCTTCCTAAAGGAGTTAGTGAAAGGTGTTAGGAGGCTTCCTAAAGGAGTTAGTGAAAGGTGTTAGGAGGCTTCCTAAAGGAGGTAGTGAAAGGTGTTAGGAGGCTTCCTAAAGGAGTTAGTAAAGGTGTTAGGAGACTTCCTAAAGGAGTTAGTGAAAGGTGTTAGGAGGCTTCCTAAAGGAGTTAGTGAAAGGTGTTAGGAGACTTCCTAAAGGAGTTAGGAAAGGTGTTAGGAGACTTCCTAAAGGAGTAAGGAAAGGTGTTAGGAGGCTTCCTAAAGGAGTAAAGAAAGGTGTTAGGGGGCTTCCTAAAGGAGTTAGGAAAGGTGTTAGGAGACTTCCTAAAGGAGTAAGGAAAGGTGTTAGGAGGCTTCCTAAAGGAGTAAGGAAAGGTGTTAGGAAGCTTCCTAAAGGAGTTAGTGAAAGGTGTTAGGAGACTTCCTAAAGGAGTTAGTAAAGGTGTTAGGAGACTTCCTAAAGGAGTTAAGGAAAGGTGTTAGGGGGCTTCCTAAAGGAGTTAGTGAAAGGTGTTAGGAGACTTCCTAAAGGAGTTAGTAAAGGTGTTAGGAGACTTCCTAAAGGAGTTAGTGAAAGGTGTTAGGGGGCTTCCTAAAGGAGTTAGTGAAAGGTGTTAGGAGACTTCCTAAAGGAGTAAGGAAAGGTGTTAGGAGGCTTCCTAAAGGAGTAAGGAAAGGTGTTAGGAAGCTTCCTAAAGGAGTTAGTGAAAGGTGTTAGGAGACTTCCTAAAGGAGTTAGTAAAGGTGTTAGGAGACTTCCTAAAGGAGTTAGGAAAGGTGTTAGGAGACTTCCTAAAGGAGTAAGGAAAGGTGTTAGGAAGCTTCCTAAAGGAGTTAGTGAAAGGCGATCACGTGGTTTTGACAATCATACCACACTTCCACTAGGTGGCGTAATAACAATCAGACGGCGCTGAAGGTTAGTGACATCAGTCATGGTGAAAAAACTATAAATGTCAGAAAATGTAGTATAAAAGGTGATTTCTACCACTTTCCCCTGTGGCTCTAACCACTGATGTCAAATCTGCTCCTTTTTCATTCATCCAGAGTTTTCTTCGCTCTAAATGTTGCCGCCGCAAGGAATTGTGGGGCAGCATGAGCTGGTCTCAGGAGGAACAAGATGGCGCCTGTGACTGGCGGTGCCATGGCTCGTCTCCTGCTGTATAGATTATTAATGGTTATTGTAACTGACCCTCGGCTCACTTATTAAGAATCTTAAGCACTGGTTTCTTCTTGGATGTTGTCTTGTTTCTTCTATGTTCAGACTATCAATTGTATGTGTTTGAGACGACGATCCCTGCAGTCCGCTGTAGCTTCCACTGGGCGATCTATCAGCCACAGTGTTGTCTTCTGAGACACTGATCGGTTAGCATTAGCAGTGCATTTGGAGAGTGTGATCAATCCCAGAGAGCGATGGGAGCTCGAGCAGTGTGCTCAGAGGCGTCGTGATCTGTGAAAGGGGTGAGTCTACAGCAGGGGCGACTGGTCATTAGGGGCAGCGGGGGCTGAGCGCCACCTGGTGTCAGCAGAAAGGACTGCATGCAAAGAATGCTATTAATTCTTTAAGATTATCTACAATATTATATATAGGAGGCTATAGGAGGTTCTAAAGGAAGCGTCAGTGGTTCCAAGGCCAAAGGAGGTTCTTAAGGAAGCATCAGTGTTTCCTACGCTAAAGGAGGTTCTAAAGGGAGCGTCAGTGGTTCCTAGGCTAAAGGAGGTTCTTAAGGAAGCATCAGTGTTTCCTACGCTAAAGGAGGTTCTAAAGCAGGGATGTCAAACTCAAATACAGAGTGGGCCAAAATTTAAAACTGAACAAAGCCGCGGGCCAAGGTTGAACAAATTAACCTTTTAATAGGGACCCAAACAAGTTTTGCATTGAATATTGAACAAGCAAGGTTTATATAACTTCATAGTGACATGCAAAATCGAGTTTCAAATAATAATAATAATAATTAAAAAATATCAATGGCATATCAAATAAAATTTAAATAAAAATTGAATGCCTCTTTTCTATTTGCAGCCTTCTGAGGTAAATATCAAAATAAACTTTTTCCACGGGCTAATAATAAATTTGAAAATAAAATAACAATAATGAATGAATCAAACATTCAAGCCTTGAAGTAGCAAGAGCAAGTGCATGAATAAAACGTTAATTATTGCTCAGTTTGCTACACTAATTTGCTTTAACACTGAATATGGAACAAGCAACGGTTATATAACTTAAAGTGCAAAATCAACTTTCAAAAAACAAACGAAAAAACATCAATGGCATATTAAATAAGATTTAAATAAAAAATTGAATGCCTCTTTTCTATTTGCAGCCTTCTGAGGTAAATATCAACATTAACTTTTTCCACAGGCTAATACATTTGAAAATAAAATAACAATGAATAAATCAACCATTCAGGCCGTTTTACTACTCAGTTTGCGACACACTGATCTAATCTGATGTGCCCAAGCCAGATACCTGGCATCTTTTCTTGGATGCTAGTTCATCAATGTCGGGGTTCAGGCTTTGAGCTGAGGCAACCTTCATGATCGAACGAAGGTGTTCATCAGTCAGACGTATCCTGTGAGACGTTTCCGTCATCTTCATTGAGGAGAAAAGTTGCTCACATAGATAAGTGCTGCCGAACATGGAGAGCAATTGAGCAGCTTGGGTGCGGAGCTGAGGCATTGTGTCAGGGATGAATTGTGGAAACTGTGCGGCGCCAACAGCATCATACTTTGACTTCAGCGTGTCATCACACTGGAGTTCAATCAGCTCCATTTGGAGGTTAGTTGGTGCTTTTTCCACATCAACTGCGAAGGGATTACTAAGCAGTTCAAATCTACATTTCTGACCATCAAAGTCGCCAAATCGCCGGCTAAACTCAGCGCCGAGTACACTGAGTTTTTCAGCAAACTGTGCGCAAGCGGCGGTAGAGATCTGCGTTTTTATGGTTTGGCAGCAGGGGAAATGGCCAAGGTTTCCTTGCAGCAGCTGATTCTCCCACAGGCAGAGTTTAGTTTTAAAAGCTCTCACTGCCGAGTACATATCTGTGATGACGCGGCCCCGCCCCTGTAGCTGCAGGCACATCAAGATGGCTTGAGATGTCACACAGAAAGGCCAGCTCACACAGAAACCTTTGCTCCCGGAGCTCTGCTGTGTCCTTCCCTTTGCTTTGCAGAAACTGACATATTTCTTCACGCAGCTTGAAAAATCTGTTCAGTACTTTTCTGCGGCTAAACCATCTCACCTCTGTGTGACACGGCACGTCTCTGTGTTCCGAACCAAACTCGTCCAGAAAAGACTTAAAGTGGCGGTGATTCAGACCTTTGGCTCTTATAAAGTGAATAACTTGTGTTACTGTGGTCATAACATGTTCCATCTTTAGGGCTTTAGCACACAGTGACTCTTGATGTATGATGCAGTGATAAACAGATAGCTCACCTGCACAGTTCTCTTCCAGCATCTTTTCAGGAATCCTGCCCACCAGTCCATTCTTTTTACCACTCATCGCTGGCGCACCATCAGTGGTTAATCCCACGAGTTTATCCCACGGCAGGTTTATTTCAGTTACACATTTGCAAACCTCCTCAAAGATTTCCTTCCCTGTGGTTGTACCATGCATGGATTTAAATCCCAAAAGCTCCTCCGTAACACACATCTTTGAGTCGACACCGCGGATGAAGATTGACAGCTGCGCAGTATCAGACGCGTCAGTGCTCTCGTCCACAGCAAGGGAAAAGGAAACAAAACTGTTTCCCTTTTCCATCAGCTGGTCATGCAGATTGGTGGCAAGATCACATGTGAGCTCAGCTATTGTGTTCCTGCTCAGGCTTACGTTTGAAAAGGCCTGCTTTTTCTCTGGGCACACTTGGTCACAAACTTTCAGCATGCACTTTTTAACAAACTCTCCATCATTAAAGGGTCGGGTTGATTTGGCGATTTCTTCTGCCACGATATAACTTGCCTTTACAGCAGCCTCATTTTGTGCTGTGGCTTTCTTGAACATATTCTGTTGTGAAACCAAACCTCTTTTCATCTCCTCTACTTTCTGGCTCCTTAGAGTCGTGTCCAGGTCCTTGTACTTTTCCTGGTGTTTCGTTTCATAGTGTCGCCTAATGTTGTACTCCTTAGTTACCGACACGTTGGCTCCACAAACGAGACAAACAGGTCTGTCTTTTCCGTTTATAAACAGATATTCTGTCTCCCACCTGTCCAGAAAAGTTCTGTTTTCTCCCTTCCTTTTCGGCATTTTTGGTAGGGGTAACACAGTGACACTGATGGTGTAGTCGGCCGCAGCACGTCGGGGAGAGAGGCACGGAGAGGCGGGGTGAGCCGGCCGGCTTTCAGCCGAAGCGTTGAGCAAGAACACGGATCGCTAGCTACTGACACAGAGGAGAAAGCATGGCTGGCGCGCCAAAACAACAGCAGAGCATTATGGGATTTGTAGTATTAGCGGTGAATGCGGTGTTACAGCGGCACCGCCGCTGTTTAATACCGACGGGCCAGCTCTAATGTTAATTTGATATTGCTTAAAGGGCCAAATGAAATTACACGGCGGGCCAAATTTGGCCCGCGGGCCAGAGTTTGACACCCATGTTCTAAATGAAGCATCAGTGGTTCCTAGGCTAAAGGAGGTTCTAAAGGAAGCATCAGTGGTTCCTAGGCTAAAGGAGGTTCTAAAGGAACCATCAGTGGTTCCTAGGCTAAAGGAGGTTCTAATGGAAGCATCAGTGTTTGCTAGGCTAAAGGAGGTTCTAAAGGAACCATCAGTGGTTCCTAGACTAAAGGAGGTTCTAAATGAAGTGTCAGTGTTTCCTAGGCTAAAGGAGGTTCTAAAGGAAGCATCAGTGGTTCCTAGACTAAAGGAGGTTCTAAATGAAGTGTCAGTGTTTCCTAGGCTAAAGGAGGTTTTTTAAGGAAGCATCAGTGGTTCCTACGCTAAAGGAGGTTCTAAAGGAAGCGTCACTATTTCCTAAGCTAAAGGAGGTTCTAAAGGAAGCATCAGTGTTTCCTCGGCTAAAGGAGGTTTTTTAAGGAAGCATCAGTGGTTCCTACGCTAAAGGAGGTTCTAAAGGAAGCGTCACTATTTCCTAGGCTAAAGGAGGTTCTAAAGAAAGCGTCAGTGTTACCTAGGCTAAAGGATTTTCTTAAGGAAGCGTCAGTGTTTCCTCGGCTAAAGGAGGTTCTAAAGGAAGCGTCAGTGTTACCTAGACTAAAGGAGGTGCTAAAGGAAGCATCAGTGTCTCAAAGGCTAAAGGAGGTTCTATAGGAAGCATCAGTTTTTCTTAGGCTAAAGGAGGTTCTAAAGGAATCATCAGTGTTTCCTAGGCTAACGGAGGTTCTTAAGGACACGTCAATGTTTCCTAGGCTAACGGAGGTTCTTAAGGAAGCGTCAGTGTTTCCTAGGCTAAATGAGGTTCTAAAGGAAGCATCAGTGTCTCAAAGGCTAAAGGAGGTTCTAAAGTTAGCGTCAGTGTTTCCTAGGCTAAAGGAGGTTCTAAAGTTAGCGTCAGTGTTTCCTAGGCTAAAGGAGGTTCTAAAGGAAGCATCAGTGGTTCCTAGGCTAAAGGAGGTTCTAAAGGAAGCATCAGTGGTTCCTAGGCTAAAGGAGGTTCTAAAGGAAGCATCAGTGGTTCCTAGGCTAAAGGAGGTTCTAAAGGAACCATCAGTGGTTCCTAGGCTAAAGGAGGTTCTAATGGAAGCATCAGTGTTTGCTAGGCTAAAGGAGGTTCTAAAGGAACCATCAGTGGTTCCTAGACTAAAGGAGGTTCTAAATGAAGTGTCAGTGTTTCCTAGGCTAAAGGAGGTTCTAAAGGAAGCATCAGTGGTTCCTAGACTAAAGGAGGTTCTAAATGAAGTGTCAGTGTTTCCTAGGCTAAAGGAGGTTTTTTAAGGAAGCATCAGTGGTTCCTACGCTAAAGGAGGTTCTAAAGGAAGCGTCACTATTTCCTAAGCTAAAGGAGGTTCTAAAGAAAGCGTCAGTGTTACCTAGGCTAAAGGATTTTCTTAAGGAAGCGTCAGTGTTTCCTCGGCTAAAGGAGGTTCTAAAGGAAGCGTCAGTGTTACCTAGACTAAAGGAGGTGCTAAAGGAAGCGTCAGTGTTACCTAGACTAAAGGAGGTGCTAAAGGAAGCATCAGTGTCTCAAAGGCTAAAGGAGGTTCTATAGGAAGCATCAGTTTTTCTTAGGCTAAAGGAGGTTCTAAAGGAATCATCAGTGTTTCCTAGGCTAACGGAGGTTCTTAAGGACACGTCAATGTTTCCTAGGCTAACGGAGGTTCTTAAGGAAGCGTCAGTGTTTCCTAGGCTAAATGAGGTTCTAAAGGAAGCATCAGTGTCTCAAAGGCTAAAGGAGGTTCTAAAGTTAGCGTCAGTGTTTCCTAGGCTAAAGGAGGTTCTAAAGTTAGCGTCAGTGTTTCCTAGGCTAAAGGAGGTTCTAAAGGAAGCATCAGTGGTTCCTAGGCTAAAGGAGGTTCTAAAGGAAGCATCAGTGGTTCCTAGGCTAAAGGAGGTTCTAAAGGAAGTGTCAGTGGTTCCTAAGCTAAAGGAGGTTCTCAGAACCTCGAAAAACCTGGTTTTCTGGACAAGACAAATGTAGTTGCTCACTCTGGTTGAGGCTGGCGCTACCCGACAGTGAGCCCCATGCACCATCCCATATGGTGGCCCTGGTGGATTACTCTCCAGCATGGATTGAGGCGCCTACCTATATTATGTGTATAATCTGTACTATCAAGTATTTGTTGGAGGGAGGGCGGGACCATCTTCTCTCACCAATAT